>NC_064616.1:292157238-292470933 GCF_023898315.1 Schistocerca nitens | reverse complement strand
TTTTCTGCATACTGGAATGCTTCAGACCAGTCTCTGCTACAATTCTTTGGATGGATTTCCTTGGATTTTGCTTAGTAATCCCAGAAACCTTTGTGACGTTTTCAGGAATAACCACAGCTTGCCTGAGCCAATCATTCCCCACTAGACCATCAACCTTGATGCCTGTCAATTGGAATTTGGGGAAGAACTTGTGAATGCTTTTCCCATCAGGTCCTTTTCAAGCATTAACTCATGTTCCAAAACTGCACCTTGTGCAGGTTACTCTGAGGTTACTAATAATATTGTCTGCCAGGTAATAAATATATAACATGAAAAGCAAAGGTCCCAACACTTTTCCCTTGCGTACACCTAAGTTACTTCTGCATCCAAAATAACAGGCTGTGTTCTTCTTGCTCAGACATCCTCAATTCAGGCTCAATTATTTTTTTTTCTTATGTCGCATATAATCATATTTTTTGTTAGTAAATGTTAGTGTGGTATCAATTTTACAAGAAACCTGTTTCTTTTTAGATGTCCTGGTCCTGGAGGTGGAAGGATCTCCTCACAGTGGAGGCAGCTCCTGTCAGTAAGCTTTACCAAATTATGGGTACAGCTCCAACAGATCCTCATGAAACCAACTTCAGAAATTGATAGGAAAAACAGAAAACTGATTCCAGACACCCCGTATTTGACCACGAGCATCGGCGACCAGGACTCAGAATTGTGAAAGAGCTTCCTGCAGGCAACTACAGCAATGCCTTCAATTCCTGGTGCTCGCCTAGTGGAACTTTGACAAGATCCTTCACCCAAAGCACACGAAACAAATGTCAAAGGAGAACCAGTGGCAGGTTCAGACCTACCTTATGTGATAAGAAAAAATGCTAAACAGATTGATAACTTGGGTTTCACAATGCAAAGTCAACTTCACAAAATAGTGCTTCAGCAGCGATGATGAAATTTGCCATTGTGGTGGCCTGCAGGAGCATCAACATCTATTTGTCTGTTAACAGGAACCTGCTGGACACACTACTACAAGTGATCTTGCTGCAGCTAAGAAAGCAGCCAAAATTGTCAAATAGTGGGCTCTCCCCAGAATTTGAAGAAAGAGCTTCCTACAGGCAACTACGGCAATGCCTTCAATTCCTGGTCCTCGCCTAGTGGAACTTTGACAAGATCATTCACCCAAAGCACACAAAACAAATGTCAAAGGAGAACCAGTGGCAGGTTCAGACCTACCTTATGTCATAAGAAAAAATGCTAAACAGATTGATAACTGGGGTTTCACAATGCAAAGTCAACTTCACAAAATAGTGCTTCAGCAGCGATGATGAAATTTGCCATTGTGGTGGCCTGCAGGAGCATCAACATCTATTTGTCTGTTAACAGGAACCTGCTGGACACACTACTACAAGTGATCTTGCTGCAGCTAAGAAAGCAGCCAAAATTGTCAAATAGTGGGCTCTCCCCAGAATTTGAAGAAAGAGCTTCCTACAGGCAACTACGGCAATGCCTTCAATTCCTGGTCCTCGCCTAGTGGAACTTTGACAAGATCCTTCACCCAAAGCACACAAAACAAATGTCAAAGGAGAACCAGTGGCAGGTTCAGACCTACCTTATGTCATAAGAAAAAATGCTAAACAGATTGATAACTGGGGTTTCACAATGCAAAGTCAACTTCACAAAATAGTGCTTCAGCAGTGATGATGAAATTTGCCATTGTGGTGGCCTGCAGGAGCATCAACATCTATTTGTCTGTTAACAGGAACCTGCTGGACACACTACTACAAGTGATCTTGCTGCAGCTAAGAAAGCAGCCAAAATTGTCAAATAGTGGGCTCTCCCCAGAATTTGAAGAAAGAGCTTCCTACAGGCAACTACGGCAATGCCTTCAATTCCTGGTCCTCGCCTAGTGGAACTTTGACAAGATCCTTCACCCAAAGCACACAAAACAAATGTCAAAGGAGAACCAGTGGCAG
Source organism: Schistocerca nitens (assembly GCF_023898315.1). NCBI lineage: Eukaryota > Metazoa > Arthropoda > Insecta > Orthoptera > Acrididae > Schistocerca > Schistocerca nitens. The sequence continues at coordinate 292,468,978 of NC_064616.1, read as the reverse complement.
GTTCAGACCTACCTTATGTCATAAGAAAAAATGCTAAACAGATTGATAACTGGGGTTTCACAATGCAAAGTCAACTTCACAAAATAGTGCTTCAGCAGTGATGATGAAATTTGCCATTGTGGTGGCCTGCAGGAGCATCAACATCTATTTGTCTGTTAACAGGAACCTGCTGGACACACTACTACAAGTGATCTTGCTGCAGCTAAGAAAGCAGCCAAAATTGTCAAATAGTGGGCTCTCCCCAGAATTTGAAGAAAGAGCTTCCTACAGGCAACTACGGCAATGCCTTCAATTCCTGGTCCTCGCCTAGTGGAACTTTGACAAGATCCTTCACCCAAAGCACACAAAACAAATGTCAAAGGAGAACCAGTGGCAGGTTCAGACCTACCTTATGTCATAAGAAAAAATGCTAAACAGATTGATAACTGGGGTTTCACAATGCAAAGTCAACTTCACAAAATAGTGCTTCAGCAGTGATGATGAAATTTGCCATTGTGGTGGCCTGCAGGAGCATCAACATCTATTTGTCTGTTAACAGGAACCTGCTGGACACACTACTACAAGTGATCTTGCTGCAGCTAAGAAAGCAGCCAAAATTGTCAAATAGTGGGCTCTCCCCAGAATTTGAAGAAAGAGCTTCCTACAGGCAACTACGGCAATGCCTTCAATTCCTGGTCCTCGCCTAGTGGAACTTTGACAAGATCCTTCACCCAAAGCACACGAAACAAATGTCAAAGGAGAACCAGTGGCAGGTTCAGACCTACCTTATGTCATAAGAAAAAATGCTAAACAGATTGATAACTTGGGTTTCACAATGCAAAGTCAACTTCACAAAATAGTGCTTCAGCAGCGATGATGAAATTTGCCATTGTGGTGGCCTGCAGGAGCATCAACATCTATTTGTCTGTTAACAGGAACCTGCTGGACACACTACTACAAGTGATCTTGCTGCAGCTAAGAAAGCAGCCAAAATTGTCAAATAGTGGGCTCTCCACAGAATTTGAAGAGAATTATCTTGCTGTTTTTTTTTTTTTTTTTTAAATCTTCCTGTCTGTATTTTATCAATACTTGTGGTACATATTTTTCCCTGTATTTTTACTGTTATTAATTTCTATCTGTATGTTACTGAATTTCCTCTGTAACTGATTTTTTATATGTATTCAATCTCAATATGTATGTTATTAATGCTCTGTCGGTTTTGTAATAATTCAATGTCCTGGACATGTAAAATATAGTAAATAAATTTCGAGATTTAAAAGAGAGTTTGCGTGTTATTGCTGGCAATGCTTGCGAAATACGGTTGCGCTGTGGTGCTTCTATTGCTTTACACAGAAATCAATATTCACATGAATTTATCAGAGTTGAATAGATCAAACAGCTCAGCTGTGGTAATAATACTGAAGAAATGACACAGCAACTACTTATTGTTCTGTGTTTCAAAAATTAACAGCTTCAGATGATTTTTGCATCCATCTTCTGAAGTTCCTTATGCTATCATAATAAATTTTAGAGGTACTGAAACAACTGTTCTTGTGTGCAGCTGTTAGTCTTTGCTTTCTCACATCCACTCAATCTGCAGCTCTTGATCTTTAACTAGGGGCCATTAGGAGACTCACACTCCTACTATATCCCCGACCCTGCCATCAGCTACAACTACTCCTCTGTGCCTTGAGAGGTGTTTACTCCTTTCCTGAAACAGCTATCAGAAGTCCTCTAGTAGGAGCCTGGAGTTGTTCATACTTATTACATTCTGATGTAGAAATCGGCTACCAGAAGTCCTCTATTAGAAACCTTGAGTTGTTCGCACCTGGTACATTCTGATGCAGCCATCAGTACTGGACATCCTCCAGAAGAGATCTTGAGGAGATGTCTACTGCTAGTATGTTCTGACCCAGCTGTCTGCTACTAAAAGTCGTCTAGTAAGGCCATTGAGATGTTATCGCCTTCTATGTTATGATGCAGACATCAGATGTCCTCTAGTAGGTGCCTTGAGAGTTGATTTCCATACCTGCATTCTGACATGGCCATTGGCTGTCCTCTAATAAAGATGTTGTTGAGATGCGCACTCCTGCTACGTTCTGACACAACCATCAGCTACTAAAAGTTTTTATTGCGGACCCTGAGGAGAAGTACATTTCTATTATGTCCTGATACAAACATCGCTACTGCAAAAATCCTCTAGTAGGGGACTTGAGGAGATGCATACTGCTACTATGTTCTGACACAGCTGTTGGCTACTATAGGAGCTCTAGTGTGGGCCTTTAGGATATGTTCACCCTTATTACTACATTCTACCACAGCCTTCAGCTACTACAAGCACTCCAGTGTGGGCCTTGCAAGTCTTTGCTACAAATGCTAGTTCCCGTTGTAACCCTGAATGTTGACCATTCCACCTGGCATGCCCTGTATATTTACAAATGGTAGGCCTGAAATGAAACCATTGCTTTTCTCCCCTGTTTTGTTGATGTTGGGCTTTGTACGTACTGCCATTACCTTGCTTTCTCCTCTACTTTGATAGTGGCTCCAGTTGCTTCAGGTATGTCACATTGAGCTGAAGAAACTCATTAATGTTTAGATACCATTGAGCTTCGTGGAAAGCATTTGACACAGTGCCTCCTGTAGTCTGATAACAAAGGTATGAGCATATGACAGAGTAGGTTCCCAGATATGTGAGTGGCTCACCTGTACGTTGTCCTCACTGGTGAGTATTCATCAGAGAGAAGGGTATTATCCAGAGTGCCCCAGGAAAGTGTGATGGGACCACTGTTGTTATCTGTATACATAAATGGTCTTATAGACAGGGTGAGCAGCAGTCTGTGGCTGTTTGTTGTTGATGCTGTAGTGTATGGGAAGGTGTTGTCACTGAGTGACTGTAGTATGACACCAGATGACTTACACAAAATTTCTAGTTGATGTGATGAATGGCAGCTACCTTTAAATGTAGAAAAATGTCAGATAATGCAGATAAGCAGGAAAAATAGTCCCGTAATGTTCAAATACAGCATTAGTAGTGTGCTGCTTGACACAGGTATGTTGATTCGATATCTAGGTGTAATATTGCAAAGTGATATGAAATGTTTATCTTGTCATAAAGACTTCATTTTTATTGTCTGTATGGATTTTAATTCCCATTTACTTTCACAATCATCAGTTATTTTGCTGCCCAAACAGCAAAAGTCATCTACTGTTAGTGTCTCATTTCAGAGTTTAATTTGAGTCCTTTGCCATCTCTGGAAGAGTTACAATGTAATCAGTATCTTACAAAAGTTTTATTTCTTCGCCCTGAACTTTAATTCTGTTTCAGAAGTTTACTCAATGTACAAGTTGAATAACATGTAAGATAGGTTACAACCCTGTCTCTGTACGTTCTTTCAAATACTGCCTCTCTTTCTTGTCCTTGAACTCTTAAAAGCTGCAGTTTGGTTTCTGTACAAGTTGCAGATAACCATTTGCTCCCCGTATTTTATCTTTATTAATATCAGAATTTCAAAAAGTTTATTTCAGTCAGTATTGTCAAAAGATTTCTCTAAATCAACAAATGGTACAAATGTAGATTTACCTTTTTTCAGTCGAAAATACCTCAGTTTCCTGTTTTTACAGATTGTTCGATTTTTGACATGCATGTTTCTTTCTAGTCTCTGGCAGAAACAAGCACGGATTGTTACTGTAGTTAAGTGGTGAATCATTCATAAATGCCACATTCTTTGCCAGCAGTTGGTGTGTTGGTCTAGCCACTTGTAGTCGGAAGTGTGATTAAACGTTTTAAATTAATCTTTTCATCACTAGTCCACCTTTTTAAGTAGACCCCTGTAACTGTGACACAAGCTGGAGCGTCTCATCAGCCTGATGAGACAATTCTGTATAACAACACAATCTTCTACATAAGATGACAATCAGTTTCTTGTTCAAAACAGATAAATCCCAAGTTCTAAGTATTGTAATTTCCCTGAAACTATAATCAGATTCTGAAAAGTGAAATTCCAGTGAAGTCTCCTCTTTTAGAACTATGATACTAGCTGCAGAAATTACCATAGTTCTTTTTGAAAATACAACATTGATAGCAATATCTTCGTAACTTCCTGGCAGATAAAAACTGTGTGCCAGACTCGTACCTGAGCACAGAACCTTTTGCAGGCAAGTTCTCTGCTAATTAAGCTACTCAAGTTCAATTCATGATCCATTCTCACAGCTTCACTTTCGTCAGTATCTCAGAAGAACTTCTGTCAAGTGTGGAAGGCATGAAATGAGGTACTGGCGCGCTCGCTGTGTGTGTGCGTGCGTGCGTGCGCGCGCGCGCATGTGTGTGTCAGTTGAGACACATTCTCAGATAGCCCAGTCAGTTAAGCAGTTGCCCAGAAAACAAAATATCTTGGTTGGGGTTTCAGTCCGGCACAAAGTTTTAATCTGCCAGAAAGGTTCACATCAGCATATACTGTGCTGCAAAGTAAAAAAAATTGCCCTAGGCTGTGTCTAAGCCGTGTCCCTACAATATCCTTTCTTCCAGGAGTGCTAGTCCTGCAAGTTATGCGTGAGAACGTCTGTGAAGTTTTGAAGATAGGAGGAAGTAAAGCTATGAGAATGGGTCGCGAGTTGTGTTCGGGTAGCTCCATTGGTAGAGTACTTGCCCATGAATGGCAAATGTCGTGGGTTCGGGTTGAGTCTGGCACACAGTTTTAATCTGCCAAGAAGGAAATTCATTCTGGAATATCTTTGCAATTTATATAGCTGTGAATAGAGACTGTCATTCAGTGAGGACTTTTTCACAATTCATTTGGACAAAAACAGAATTCAGACATCTTAAACAGTTCAGGAAATATCTAAGGTGAACAACTTAGCTCACTGACCCTGTATATAAATGCCATAGCAGATAACAGAAGCACCATAAGGCTGCTCGCAGATGATGCTGTTGTGTTGCTAGAATAGTATAGTGAATTGCAGGAAGAGCTGTGTTGGATTTACACTGGGTTCAGGAATTGGCAGCTGACCCTAAACATGAATAAATGTAACACACAGATGAAAAGGCCCATTCTTGTACAATTATGGGTGTTGAATAAGCACTGAAAACAGTCGCATCAATTAAATATATGAGAGAGTGCATACAAAGTAATTTAAAGTGTTATGACTGCATAAAACTAATTGTAGGAAAGGCAGAGGCCAGACTGAAGTTTGTTGGAAGAATCGTCAGGAAGTGTTGTCCACCCATGAAGTTAGTAACTTACAAACTCTTGTTCTAATATTACTAGAATATTGGTCATCAGTCTAGAACCCTTGCTGGGTAGGAAAGATAGAGGAAATAGAGAAGATCCACGAAAGCAGTGCATTACATCCTAGGTTCATTTAGTAAGTGTAAATGTGTCCAGGTGATGTTCATCCAAATCCAGTCACATGTTACAAGAGACGCATTGTTTATCATGGTGTAGTATACTGTTAAAATTCTGTGAACACATTTCTAGAAGTGTGAACTGTTATATTGTTTCCCCCTACTATATCATGATGAAAAAAATCATGAAGGTAACCTGTGAGAGGAGAGATTTGAGCTCACAGAGGCTTACTGATAATTATTTTTCCTGCACAACATTTGTGACTGGAACATTAAAGGGGGGGGGGGGGGGGGGAGGAATGTTAGAGTGGTACACAAAGTACCACACACCATAAGATGACTTGCAAAGAATGGAGACAGGTAATGAATAGTAAAAACGGCACAAATGCTACTGGTAAAGTAAATTTAGCTTTTGGCCAACAAGGCCTTTGTCAAAAATAGATAATGTACACACACACACACACACACACACACACACACACACACACACACAATTCACACACATGACCAGTCTCTAGTCTGGAGCCAATTACATTGTTACATTCCATTCTGGATTTTCCATTGTTTGGTAAAGTAAACAGTGTTTTGAAAATGAAGTTTCTTGTATGCATAAAATCGAATATTTAAAATGAGTGTGCATTACTGTTTTTAACAATTGGTTGTGATTTATGGACATTTTAACTGAAAAATCATTCAAAAACTGAGGTTAATCAGCAGTGGAGGAGTGCATGTTGGGAATCAGTTGTAGACACACAAACCAATGAATATAATGAACTGGAATCTGAAAATACGATTATAATAAAAATGCTAAGCAGGTGAGCAGGACATGTAGGTAAGTATATAGATGGTAGATGGGCCAAGGAAGCTCACTGCTGGATTCAAAGATAAGAAAATGACCTAGTTGATGGTGTAATGAAAGGTAGATAGGTAGCATTAGACAACTTGCAGGAGCATCATGGATTAATATATGTGAAGAATGCAGCACATGAAGAACTGTGGAGGAAAACTTTATCCAGCAGTAGGTTTCAAGTGGATGACGGTGGTAGTAGTAGTGATCAAATAAATATTAGTATCTAGCAAAATGGCAATAACAAAGGGTTGTGAATTGATTTAGTCTCATGTCTGAAAGATAATGAAATATTTTTCTGTTAGTAAGAAAATTTCATTTTAGTTCCCATGTGGTAATTACCTCCCAGGTTGGAAACAACTGGAGTAGATGATGAATTTATTCCTCTCTGTGAATATCTGAGTTCTCACTCATCAACAAGATCACAGTGAAGGAAATCAGTGGACAAGGAAGTACACTGAGGTGACAAAAGCCATGGGATAGTGAGATGCATATATACAGATTGTGCTAGTGTCACATACATGAGTACAAAAGGCTAGTGCATTGGTGGAGCTGTCATTGGTACTCAGGTGATTCGTGTATGAAGATTAATAATACAATTATGGCCACATTACAGAAATCAACAGATTTTGAATGCAGAATGTTAGTTGGATATGGGATATCAATTTGGGAAATCGTTTGGGAATTCAATATTCTGTGATCCAGTGTCATGAGCGTACCAAGAATACCACATTTCAGGCATTACCTCTCACTATGGACAATGCAGTGGTCATGGCCTCATTTGCATAGATTTGTCAGTGCTAATAAACAAGCAACACTGCATGAAATAACTGCAGAAATCAATGGGGACATGATGATCATATCCATCAGGACAGTGCGGCAAAATTTGGCGTTAATGGGCTATGGTAGACAGACGTGAGTGCCTTTGCTAACAGCCCATCATCACCTACAGCACCTCTCTTGGGCTCGTGACCATATCTGTTGGCCCCTAGATGACTAGAAAACTGTGGCCTTCTCAGACGAGTCCTGATTTCAGTTGGTAAGAGATTATGGTAGGGTTTGAGTGTGGTGCAGACCCCACAAAGCCATGGACCCAAGTTGACAGCAAGGCACTGTGCAAGCTGGTGGTGGCTCCATAATGGTGTGGGCTGTGTTTACATGGAATGGACTGGATTCTCTGGATATTTGGCTACTTGGAGACCATTTGCAGCCATTCATGGATGTCATGTTCCCAAACAAGGATGGAATTTTTATGGATGACGATGTGCAATGTCACCAGGCCACAGTTGTTTGTGACTGGTTTGGAGACTATGCAGTGAGTGCATGCCACTACGAGCTGCTGCACTACGCCAGGCAAGAGGAGGTCCGACACAACATTAAGAGGTATCCCAACTTTTGTCCCCTCAATGATGTAGTGTGACTACTTAACAAGAAAGTTGACACTGGGGAAGTATGGTAAAGTTCATGGTATAAGTAAATCCCCTGTTGCCATGAAATAGTGGTTGAGGTAACTGCTTGTGATATGCGGGAAATCCAGGATTGGGTCATATTGTGGTACAAATATTTAATTTTCATTACATACTCATTATACTGTAGGTTCAGCATAACTGAACAGTTTCTGCTGTCATTTCATGTTACTGCGTCTTCACTGATTTCATCCCCACCAATTCATTCCACTGCATGTAATTCATTTCCTGTGTATCTGTTATAGCAGTGTAAGACTTTTCACTCTACTGAGTCCATTTATTCCCCCTGTGGTGCAATTGGCACATGCACTATGTAGTGGAATTGTTCCAGGATTGTAGGTGGAAACAACAGTGACAATGAAAGTTTCAGACAAGCCTGGAGGCAAACTCAAACAGCCTAATGAGTACAACAAATGCTCGAAATATGCAGGAAATCCAATTTGAGTCCCAGTCTTGTGCAATTTTCAGTTGTCACTACATATTCGTAGTTTGAATTCTGAAAGTCACAAAGGATCCTATGTTACAGACACAAAATGACAGGAAAACAGTTGAACTGACAATGAAATTCTAGTAGCAGACAAGATTTGAAAACATAAGATGAGGGAGCAGATGACTATTTAAAAATATGTGCATTGGGGAACATATTCAAGTGTGCTGCAATTTAGATCTGTTGTAATAATCTATAATACTCAATGCAATCTCAGATTATCATACAAAGTATTCTTCTGGTATATAGGTTGGGCAAAGTGCAGTGATCTACAAGGGGATAACATAAAAATAAAGATACTTTCATTTTTTTTTTTTTTTATAAACCACAGCCTTTCACTGTCAGGCTAGGAACTGACCACCTTGCCCTTGTGAACTATACATCCATTTCAGGATAAAAGATTCCAGATTGCAAACTTAAACTAGACCATAGGTCATAACTCATTTTGTTAACCATATTTTGTATAATGCCAAAACTGTGTCAAGTAGCTCATGAATTGACAGCATGATGCACTGTTGATTATGATTTAATAATTGCACGAGGATATTCAAATTGCCAGCACTGTTACTGCTTGTAAATAGGTGTTGGTCAAGCAGTGGTATCATGCTTGACCTGATTGCACATTTTCATTCTAATTGTCACAAGCATAATGCATTGCAACAATTAACAACAATCGAGGCATCCAGAAGCAAAATGCAGTGAGTGGACAAGAACATTTTTTTTTTCTCCAGGAAGCTCAAAATAATTCTTACTTCCTTCGTATGGCAGAGATTTGAAATGCTTTTTCATCATAGACTTATATTTCCTTAAGGAGTATATTTCTGACAATTCCTGAAATATTCGGCTTATTTACAGAGTTTTGCTTCTGTAGAGATGGGTGTGCACCACATAACAGTAAAGACACCTAATACTGGTACAAAGGAGAAAATAAAATAATTCAATGGCTATAATTGATTGTGATTACAAAGTATGTGGCATTGCACAAAAATTTGAAAGTAGTTGAAATGTCATGAGCTCAAAAATCCTGTACTGTCTCACCCTGTCTAAATTAAATTGACTACTTCTGTATGAATTTCAAAGCCTGAGTCCTCAGCATTATTCACAGCTTTTTGATGATCAATGATATTGTTGTAGAAAGCAAGATTTTTTGTTTTCTTTCAAAGTCTGCCCAAAATGCTTTTTAAGCAGATCAGTAGCCCTGATTCTGATAACATTTGGTTCCATGAATGAGTAGGCTTTGCCTCATCTGTATATCCCCCTTCAGCTTTTCCAGTTTGGATAACATTTGGTTGCATGGACAAGTAGGCTTTGCCTCGTTTGCATATCTCTGCTCCTTCACTAAGGTCCATCCTGCAGCCCTCTTCACCTTTTACTAGTTGGCTTCCATGTTTACTTTTGGTGATGTCAACCAGTTTCACAGGGCTAAACCTGAAGTGCTGCTGAGTAGGTGGCTTAGTGACCCCAGCATGTGCATCCTTCCAACACTTATTGTTGACATATGCTCCTAATTGGAAAACTACTCCATGATCCTTGCACACTTAAGTGAACTCACATGGTGGGGTAACTGTGACTTTAGACCTAAGAAACGTTTCTGTTCAACCACAAATTCTGCCACAGAAGCAGTCACCATCACCCCAGTTGCCAATCAGTATCCACTACTGGCAGCGGAACAGAGCAAGACCGTGCGAACTGCCGAAAACCAACACACTGAAGATGAAGCCAGCTCCTGTCTTGGCACTCCCTGCCATACAGTCAGAGCATCGGCTTTCACCCATCATCATGGAATTTAAGAACAACTATGAAGGTTTCCTGCAGCACCTCAAACAGTGGATGGCAGACATTTTCATTGTGAGGGCTACAGGAGTTGATGTGTGAGTCCAACTCTCAAATGTTGAAGACATCTGCTCACAAGCAAGGCAGCAGAGCTCTCGAGCCCTCTCTACACTTATTTTGTTGCCCTAGATAACCCTGTCAATGCAGTCATCAAGAGTTACCAAAACTGCATGAACCCTGATCTCCAAAAAAGTCCTGGAGGACATAGGATTTGGTGTGCGCAGTGATGCACAGCAAATCCACCCAGGCACTGAGTCATCTTCTTCCCTGATGAGTGCCAACAGTAACCAGGAGAACAAGAAGTTCTTTTCAGTGAAGAGGGTGGCACACTTGTGTCACTGCCGAGCATCTGCGGAACAAGAAAGGCTCGCTCAGTGCTTCCACTGCCGAGCGGTGGGACGTGGGGCTCACCACTGTACCTTCACCAAGGCACACATGAAGGTGTGGGCTAACACGTCAGCACAAGGTGCTCGTTACCTAAGACACGTGAATGAACAAATGCCAGACAACACCTCAACACTTGGGGCCAGCAGAAGACAGCACCCATGTGGTGGCATCAAATGTGTAAGGGCGAGTACACGAGAAGAAAACTGAGATCAACCCCTAGGAGGAAAATCCACTGCCCTGATGAAACCGTCACAGTGACAGGCGTCAGTAGCACAAGCACTACCAAAGCCATCCATGTCAACACTGCACCCTGCCACCCCACACCATCACTCATGGCCAATGGAGACCTGGCCACACTCTTCACCTCACAGTCTGCAATGCTTGAACAGGTCTCACACCTTGCTGAGATGCTGTGGAGAGTTTCTGAGGCAGTGATGTCTGGTGCCCAAGCAGTACAGATATCTACACAACAGGTGAGACCATACACTTACTACTGACACATCCATATTCGAGCTTTGATGTCACACCAACTTGGCCTATATTACACTGTCTGCACTGCTTCCAGGTGCAGACGACACGAAAAACCTGAAGTGGAAACATAGGAGACAATCAAAAAAATTTCTATTGCAGAATCTGGGGGTGAACACCATATGCCAGTACTCCAAAACAATAAGGCAGAGGTGAGAGAGGTGAAAAGAAACTCCCCAAGAACTTAATGCATCACGGTGTAAGGTCCTGTTTACAGGTACACTGATAATGAAGTTCTTATTTATTTCCATGCAGTGAAATAGAATAAAATACGAGAGTTGACAACAGAATCTTATCTCATGCGTTTTGCTTCGTTTCTCTTCAGGTCAGAAAGATTTGTTGATCTTTGGTGGCTTTTCCGTCTCGAACTGATTGTACACCTATTCCATCATCAACATCCTTGATTATGGAGGAAATGATAAAGCACTCTTTATGCAACAAATACACCATAAACATTGCCCATGCACTCACAAAGAAGCCAAGTGAAGCCAAGAAAAAGGTGCCAATATGACTAGGTAATGGCCAGCGTACTACTGCTTTTTGTTTTATGGTAGTGCGAAGTAGGGACAACTTGACCAAGCCACTACACACAAGCTAACATTCATGAAATAATAAGCTGGAAAAGCAGCATTATTCAGACAAAATACATAATGTGTACAAAGCAAGTGTTGCATCTTAAAACCTTCCTCCGATGAACCCCTTGAGTGCGGCATTCAAAAGGTCAATGAGTTTATAGCATTGGACGCCACATATATTGTCTACCATGCAACCAATATATTGGCTGCTATTGGCAACTGGGGATGGGAATGGGGGTATCCAATGCTGAGCATAAGGTTAAGGAGCATAGTTGAACTGCTTAGTCAACAAGTAACTCGCAACAGTGTTACAGCACTAGTGGTGTTCATACAAAGCAGGGCATTTGCTATGATAAACAAAGCAAACATTGTATTATATCTACAAAAACAGTTGCCAAAGTTGACATTTTGCCAGAAAGGAGCCCAAGGAATTTTGCAGAGTGAGAAAGAAGTGGCAGATGAAATGTTAGCATTTCTGCCAGAAGTGGCAGATGAAATGTTAGCATTTCTGCCAGATGGGTCAATGGAAGGTGTGGTGTCAAATACACTCGACTGTGTGGACAATTTGCACCAGGAGTACAATGATGATGATGATGATGATGATGATGATGATGATGATGATGATGATGATAACGTGCTTAACAAGTGAAAGTGATATAGAAACAAGTGTTAAGTCTTGTAGTTCATCATCCTTGTTGGACAGAAAGCCACAAATACCATCTCCAGCAAAACGCTGTAAAGGACAATTGTCATAAAAGTAGTGGATACTAAACATAATCACAAATGTGGAAGATGATCCGCAACATAGTAAAAAAGAAAGAAAAAAAATATATATTATGAAAAGATTTCGAATAAGTATGCAGCAATATGACTGTGTAGTGCATAAGAAAAATTATGGATATTCAAGGGAGAACAAGTTGCATTTGTTACTAGTGTTTGCGTGTTTCAAGGATGCTTGATACAAGTTACAGGATGTGCAGGATAGTGACTTCCTACACGAAATTGTACACGACAAAGATTACAGTGATTTCAAGAGAAGCAGGGGATGGTTGCATAACTTCAAACAGTGCTACAGAATTAGAGGACGTAAAATAACAAAACTTCAAACAAAATGTCAACTTGATGATGCACAGCTAATAGTGGAATTGGCCCAAAAATTTGTAGATGAGATAAACAAACTTATCCCATTGTTCAGTAAAGAATTTGTTTTCAACTCTGACCAATCGGGATTTGAAGAAGAAATGCATACAAAAGGAAGCCTGGAAATTAGAGGTACCAAGAGAGTTGTATCAAGATCAACTAACATCAGTACCTTAACACATTCATATATAATTATGCTGATTGTTAATCTGGATGGTAAATTGGCTGGAAAGTTATTTATTGTGCAGTGAGAAGCTTGAGGTGCTCTGCCCCCTATGATTCCTTCTCATGTGCGTGATTTTGCAAGGGCAGTAGGGAATATTTAAATCACAGCAAGCAAGAGTGGGAAAATGGGTGTAAGAGAACTACAAAAATAGTATAAGCACTGCTTTTGGCCAATAGCTGGTCAAAACAACTTAAAAATTTGCACTTGCTTCATTCCTGGTTTGTGTGTAAAACTCGTACTCCTTTAGAGCAAAGTATAAGTGTGTGACACTGCAGTTCTTGTCATCTGAAACCACTGGACAAATTCCACCTCTGGATGTTTCATCCCCCCTCCCCCCCCCCCTCCCCCACCTGTAAATCATATTATCGCACTATCTACAGCTACACCTTAAAGGATAGCTAATTTCATGATAAGTTCCACGACAGATTGTTTTGCATTCAGTTACATGCCATCACCTTCCATCACTCTTTCAGAGTGGATACCTAGCTGAATGTCCTGCATGGTGTGTAACTCCCAAGGAGTTCGCCTTTGATCTTGATGTGAACCTTTGTTATCACTGCGGTGCACCATTTTTCATTCAGTGTCCACAGTGCAACTTAATGGTTTGTTCTGAAGGTTTCTTGAATATTGATGATGTCCATTTTTTGGAGTGTAATACATACATCCCACAGAAGGTTGATCTCTGCACCTCCTGAACATTGATTTTCTGTCACCCTCCTGATGCACATGGTGAGTCATTAGCAGCTAATATATTTCCTGTCATTATTGTTAACACAAAAATGAACCCTACTAGAGATTGAACTAGCGACCTTATTCTCAAGGCATTCCTTTGTTTGATAATGGCATTTGCTATGGATATACAAATTTTCTGCCACTTTATCATGCAAAGCATGTACTCAGTTTTGCTTTGCAACCAGAAGTGGATACATGGACTTTTACATCCATAGCCTATTTTGCAGGTATGTTTTAGGGCAGACACAAGCTGCTTTGATTGTGTTTTAAGTGTGTAATCGATAGATGGCAGCATAGAGAACAAAATGGTGGCAACAATTCATTTTAGAAAACAAATGGATTTTCTGCAGTCTGCTTCTGGACACCCCAGTTAATATGGGCACCATTTGACAGCTATAAGTGGAAAAAGTAAAACGGTTGGAGGCTGGGTGTGGTTAATCTCAGCTTTGTAGTAGAGGTTGGGTCCCCACATGTAACGGAAATAAATGTACGAAAAAGAAGTCAAGCAGTGTACAAGCATAATGATTTTTAGTTTGGGTACTGGAATTAAACAGGAGAGATAAAGTAAGAAATGACTTTCCTTGACTACAGCTAGTAAATGGATATACTTGGTTGTAGAATCTTCTGTCCTCCGTAGTCTCAAACTGAAATTTTTTTTGGATATTCTAACTTCTCTCAACAATAATGAATGTAATACCACGGGATTTCAGATTCATGAGTATGCACATTTATTTTCCTTAACATACTCTTACTCCTTACAGTCTCTAACAAATAACAGTACTTTCCTTGTTGTTGCACCAGTAGCTCTCTTAAAACTTGTGCAGTCAATTTTCACCCAACACATTATCATTTAACAGCCAAGTACAGCACCCTTATATCTTGATATCTTAACCGAAATTCTCACTCTGTGGTAATTCATTAATCTCATTCTTTGCTGTTGCCCAGCATTACTTTATAACTCGCTGAATTCACCCTCAACATAGTCTGATTAATCATCCACTAACTGAAGTTCAATAACCACTGACAGTATGTACAATTGTCTTTTTGAAAACCATATTTTACCAAAACTGACAACAAATTAAATGTTCATGCACATAAGTGTCCCATAAATCTCGATAAAAATGAAGATTCCAACAAATAATTGCAAACTCTTTACACAGAAATGTTACCATGTTTAAAACTGATTGCTGTAACACATCATTTTGCAGGGGGTTGACAAAAATATGGAAACACCAAAAAGATAACACATTACCATGCCTAACATGGTGCAGAAAACCCGATGGCATTCAAAAAAACTTCCAGCCATTTTGGAATGGATGAATAAAAGATCCCCATATGATTTTCAGGGGAATGTTATACCATTCTTCCTGAAAAATAGTGGAAAGTACAGGTAAAAGTTATGGAGTTGGACAACGATCATGTACACTTCTCTCCAAAGCAGACACAAAGTCTCAGTAATATTGAGATCTGGTGATTGTGGTCATGCAACAGTTCATCTTCATGATTCCAAAACCAGTCATTGATGTTGTGAGCTGTGTGAAGAGGCAGTCATTTTGAAACACAGCATCATCATTGGGGAACAAATAATGTACTATGGGGTGGACCTGATGAGCCGAAATGGTCACATAATCCTTGGCAGTATTGTGGCCTTGCAGTGTAATGACAGGTCTCATGGAATACCTTGATGTGACTGCCCAAATCATCACTGCAGCCCCACCATGTTTCACTCTTGGAGCATAAACTCAGTCAGAAGTTGGGAGCAGTGTGAAACAAGACTCACCTGACCAAATGACTTTCTTCCATTGTTCCTTAGTCCAGGTTTTATGGCTCCGCCACAACATTTTCCCGTTACATGCATTTGAAATTACAGTTCACCCTGCAGTTTCCACTCTGGGGAGTTCCTTTCATGTTGTTTTGGTGTTAACAGGGTTCACGAGGGCGAAATTCAGTTCTGCAGTGATTTTTGCAGCTTTGTTCTCTTAGTTTTCATCACAATACTCTTCAATCACTGTCTGTCATGATCAATCAACTCACACTTTTGACCATGTTATTACTTACAAGGGAACCTCCCCATTGCACCCCCCTCAGGTTTAGTTATAAGTTGGCACAGTGGATAGGCCTTGAAAAACTGAACACAGATCAATCGAGAAAACAGGAAGAAGTTGTGTGGAACTATGAAAAAATAAGCAAAATATACAAACTGAGTAGTTCATGCGCAAGATAGGCAACAACAAGGAAATAGCAAGCTTGGGAGTGCTGCGGCCCCGTGGTTAGTGTGAGCAGCTGCGGAACGAGAAGTCCTTGGTTCAAGCCTTCCCTCGGGTGAAAAGTTTAACTTTTATTTTCAGTTTATGTGACAAACGCTTATGTTTTAATCACTTTTTGGGGAGTGATTATCACATCCACAAGAAAACCTAAATCGGGCAAGGTAGAAGAATCTTTTTACCCATTCGCCAAGTGTACAAGTTAGGTGGGTTGACAACATATTCCTGTCATGTGACGCACATGCCGTCATGAGTGTCGTATAGAATATATCAGACGTGTTTTCCTGTGGAGGAATTGGTTGACCTATGACCTTGCGATCAAATGTTTTCGGTTCCCATTGGAGAGGCACGTCCTTTGTCTACTAATCGCACGGTTTTGCAGTGCGGTAGCAAAACACAGACACTAAACTTATTACAGTGAACAGAGACGTCAATGAACGAACGGACAGATCATAACTTTGCGAAAATAAAGAAAGTAAACTTTTCACCCGAGGGAAGACTTGAACCAAGGACCTCTCGTTCCGCAGCTGCTCATGCTAACCACGGGACCACGGCGCTCCTGAGCTCACACTATCCTTGATGTTGCATATCTTGCACATGGACTACTCAGTTTGTATATTTTGCTTATTTTTTCATAGTTCCACACAACTTCTTCCTGTTTTCTCAATTGATCTGTGTTTAGTTTGTCAAACCTATCCACTGTGCCAACTTATAACTAAATCTGAGGAGGGGTGCGATGGGGAGATTCCCTTGTTAGTGTATGATGTTTTTCAGTTTTCCCTGTATGTAGTATAAATATTCAAGACACTGAATAGCTGCCATTCATAGCCAACTGGCTAATTGCCTTGCAAGGCCTGAATATTTTTATAGTAGGGGTGGTATATAAAGACTGGCAGAATAATAGTCTGTAATCTTGATAATTACATTTAGTTTATAAAAATGTAGGGCAAAAATTTAATAATGTAGATGACTTACAAATTCCAGGAATCATTTGCTTTAACTAAGAGACAGCTGTTTAGAAAATTTGTAAAGCTGTCATGTTCAAAATTTTGCTAATTTATGTAGTCTTAATCACAAACTTAATTCACTAATGAAGATTGTTATCTGGTTCAGAAAAAGAGTAGCAACAAAAGTAGTCAAATCCTGTAATCTAGCAAGCATAATGGCTAAAATGGCAAAAGTAATTTTGGGTGTGACCAATCTATACTATGGCCTGCCCAGTTAGCTGAGCGGTCTAACGCATGGCTTTCCGGAGTGGGAAGGAGAACCTGGTCTCTGGCCCGAATCCACCCGGAGGACTTGTGTCGAGGTCTGGTGAGCTGGCCAGTTTGTGGATGGTTTTTAGGCAGTTTTCCATCTGCCTCGGTGAATGTGGGCTGGTTCCCCTTATTCTGCCTCAGCTACACTATGTTGGCCATTGCTGTGCAAAAAGTTCTCCACGTATGCGTACACCACCATTACTCTACCACGCAAGCACTCGTCTGGTGTGAGACGTTCCCTGGGGGGAATATATAATAGAGGGAAACATTCCACGTGGGAAAAATATATCTAAAAACAAAGATGATGTGACTTACCGAACGAAAGTGCTGGCAGGTCGATAGAAACACAAACAAACACAAACATACACACGAAATTCTAGCTTTCGCAACCAACGGTTGCATCGTCAGGAAAGAGGTAAGGAGAGGGAAAGACGAAAGGATGTGGGTTTTAAGGGAGAGGGTAAGGAGTCATTCCAATCCCGGGAGCGGAAAGACTTACCTTAGGGGGAAAAAGGACGGGTATACACGCGCGCGTGCCCCCCCCCCCCCCCCCCCCCCCCCCACACACACACACACACACACACACACACACACACACACACACACACACACACACACACACACACACACACACACACACACACACACACACACACACACATATATATATATATATATATATATGGAAAACATTGTTACTAAATATTTTAAAAAAATTAGCTTTCCTTCAGGTATAGAATGGCTGGAAATGCACTTATTTCTGGGTTCTTATTTCATGTAACTTGGCGCACATTACACTATTCTAATTATTGGGTTTGATTAGTGCATTCTCTTTTATGCCAGCCTGCCTACATTAATTACTGAGTTGTGTAAATTCAATGTACAGGGTGATTATAATTAAAGTTAAACTTTCGAAACACTGTAGAAATAACACCACTGGTCAGAATGACATCAAATTGCAGCAGAATATTATCAGAGAAGAGGGAAAACGTTATGGCAGAAGAAAAAAAAAATTGTGTGAAAATTGATCAGTAGATCATGCTGTATGTGTCAGAACATGTAAATGAAAACACCTGTCATGTGCACGACCCATTGAAATTGGCATAAACATGCCGGGTACAAAGCTTTTCCTCCTTATGCAACTGTAATGTTTGCCACGACTGTCTCACTGCAACATCGCACTCTGCTTGTAAGGCTGTATTACAAGAATGATGACTATACACGTTGCTCTGCAGAAGTTCCAGACACAGTAGGGTTTGAAAAAAGGCGTTGGTCCGATGACTGCTGTGGGTCTGGAGAAAATGATTCGGAAATTCGAAAAGACGGGTTCTTTTGGTGTGCAACCTGGTAGAGGGACGAAACAAATTGGTTCAACGTCAATGGAAGCAGTGGCCACAGCAATGCAGGAGGAGACGAGTGGTGATGAGCAAACGTGTAGTGCATAGAGAATTGCTCGAAGATTGGACATACCAGTGAGCATGGTGCATAAAATCCTACGAATCATCCTTCTTTGCTATCCATTCAAAATCACCCATGTGCACGAGTTGCTTCCTGTTGACCTGCAAGCAAGAGAGATCTTCACTTCAGAATTTCTTGCTAGCATGGAAGTGGACAATGATTGGCCGTGGAAGATTTTGTGGACAGACAAAGTCCACTTACATCTGACAGGATATGTCAATACACAGAATTGTCGAATATGGGCAATGGAAAATCCACACGCAAATCAACCAGTACCACTTCATCCTGAAAAGGTCACTGTGTGGTGCAGGTTTATGGCCATATTTTTTCAAAGTCTGGTCCTGTTACCTGTACCGTCACTGGTAAGTGCTATGGGAGTTTCTTGCACAACCACATCATTCCAGCTCTCCAACAGCATGGATGGGATCACTTTTATGCAAGATGACACATCTCCATGCACTGCAAATACAGTTAAGCAGCTGCTGAAGCGCCATTTTGGAAATGCTATAATTTGCAGCCGCCATTTCTGTACAGCCTGGCCATCCTGATCATCTGATCTTAATTCATGTGACTTCTGGCAGTGGGACTATCTGAAAAATGTTGTGTTCAGTGTTCTGATTGCAAACTTAGATGCATTGAAGGCATGCACTGCACATCACATTCTGAATGTGACCCCGGAAACACTTTGATCAGTTGTGGATCATGCTGTTTCTCGATTTCAACGATTTGCAGAAAACGGTGGACAGCATATTGAACATCTTTTGCACCAGTCACACGGAAATCAATAATCTGATTTGATTTTGATTGATGCTTTTTATGCCATTTTTGGCATCAAGACAATTAAAAACTGATTTTTCGCATCCAATGTGATATGACCTTGCCATGGTGGATGGGCTTACGTAACTAACAGTATCACACCTGTACACCCATGCACACTGAGTAGTACAGTTTGTGTAACTTCAAATGTACACCTTAGGCATTGTTGTATGATTCATTTGTCATTTGTAGTTGACCACTATTAAATTATGATGCTTAGAGCGCCATCTATTGCTACATTTTGTAACTATTTATTTTTCTTCTGCCATACGTTTTCACCATTCTCCAATAATATTCTGTTGCAATTTGATGCCTTCTGACCAGTGGTGTTATTTCTACAGCGGTTTGAAAGTTTAACTTTAATTATATACACCCTGTATTTCAAATTGGTATTAACATAACTTACTTTGTAGTATTTAATAACAATGTCTTCTATTGGTTTCTGTTTGCAATTTACCCAATACCTATTGTGTGGTATTGGTTTGGCAGTCTACTTTAATATTGACACCCAGATTTAACTCAGACATGGGAGTTTTCCATTATTTTAGTTTTTGACAATGCTTTATTTTAGATCATGGGTAAACAGCTCAGATGACATATAATACTTTGATACTGAACTTATTTATGGGTAGGTCGGGTGTCATGGCTGCTTGGTCACAGTGTTGGACTGCAAAGCTGGATATCCATGCTCACATCTCCCTCCCGCCCTTTTTTTTTTTTTTTCCCACAAAATTATGAACTGTCCAACTTGTCATTGATGTGTCTGTTCGCTGAATTCAAATTTGTGTCTGTGTCATGGTATGGTGTAACATCCATTTGCAACAGCGAGGTGTAACGGAGGGACCCTCAGACATATATACCTCCCTTACCTCTACACAAGTACCACATGTAGCGACAATAGTAGATTCTTACCACGTGACTCATATTCTGTGACCAACATATAGCATGACAGTTGCCAAGACCACAGAAGGAGAACAGACATGTCAATGACCAGTTGGAGAGTTCATAAATTTATGAGGGGGGGGGGGGGGGGGGAGAAATGGGCATGAAGGAGATTTGATTACGGATCTCGAGCTTTGCTGTCCAACACTGTTACCATGCAACCATGATGCTGTGGTTCTTGCAACTCACTCAATGTTGCACACCTTACGCTTGGAGCATTCACTGTTTCTATTTTGCTTCTTTTTTTACAGTTCAGTGCACCTTCATTCTCTTTTTATGCTTGACCTGTCTTCAGTTTTTGACGGGCTTTCCACTGGACCGTGTTACCACTGAATCAGAGGGGGTTGTGATGGGGTGTTTCCCTTGTTAGGTCAATTCAAATGGTTAATGTACCTGCCTCTGCTTTTTCTTTTATTTTATTTTATTTTATTTTATTTATTTATTTTCAGGAAATTATTACCTATGTGGTACTATGTGGGCCAATGAAAACCAAATAAGTAGCTTAGATGGAGCCATTCTCGTTTTGCTAAGTGGTAGGACAACAGGCAATACATACATGAAGTAAGAACCCAGAAATAAGTGCATTGCTAGCCATTCCACACCTGAAGAAAAGCTAATTTTTTAAATATATATGGTAACAATGTTTCCCATTTATATATTAAATATGCAGTATATTTATGTAATATACATATTTAAAATTTATAGCCTGTGTTCATCTGGATGGTCATTAGTGTGTGGTGTAAAAAATTGAAGTAAATCCACAAAATTTTCAAGAATTTAGTAACAACGTCAAACAAGTTGTCTTTATATAGTACAGTAGTATAGATTGGTCACACCTAAAATTACTTTTGCCATTTTAGCCATTATGCTTGTTAGATTCTAGGATCTGACATACTTTTGTTGCCACAATTTTTCTGAACCAGATCACAATCTTCATTAGTGAATTAAGCCTGCATAAATTAGCAAAATTTTGAACATGACAGCTAAATGTAATTATCAAGATTACAAACTATTATTATGCCAATCTTTATATACCACCCTTATCATAAAAATATTCAGCCTGTCCAAGGCAGTCAGCCAGTTGACCATGAATGGCAGCTGTTCAATGTTCTCAATATGTTACAAGTGTCAGTCGTGGTCAGAATAGTGTTCGAGGTAATCATGAGCGCACTATGTCAGCACTAAGTGGACTCAAATATGGGTAAATTGTCGGTGTTCATATGACGAGTGCTTACATAACCCAAGTAGCCAAAGTGTTAGGTGTTTCAAGAGGCACCATTCTGAATATTTATACTACATGCAGAGAAAACAAAAACATCATAGACTAAGTTACAACATGGTCAAAAGTATGTTTTGACTGATCATGACAGACACTGATCAAAGAGGATTGTGGCAAAAAATAAGAGGATGGCGGCTGCAAATGTAACTGCAGAATTGAATTTAACACTTGTGAACCATGTTAACATCAAAACAACATGAAAGGAACTCCTTGAACTGAAAACTGCAGGGTGAACTTCAATTTCAAACCCTATCATCAAAGACGCAAAGTAATAACTTCTCAAAAAAAATAAAAAAGCAAAGGCAGGTACATTGACCATTTGAATTGACCTAACAAGGGAAACTCCCCATCACAACCCCCTCAGATTAGTGGTGACATTGTCCAGTGGAAAGCCCATCAAGAACGGAACACAGATCAAGCATAAAAAGAGGAAGAAGGTATCCTGAAATGTGAAAAAAGAAGCAAAATAGAAACAGCTAATGGTCCAAGCTCAAGATGTGCAACATCAAGTGCATTTGACTAACAATGATGTCATGGTTATGTGGTCATGATGTACTGCGAAGGGGGAGATCTGTGATAAAGTCTCTCTCTGCCTCCCCCTTTTTTCCTCTCTCTTCTTTTTTTTCTTTTCTTTTCCACAAAATTATGAACTGTCTGTCCAGTCATTGATGTGCCTGTTTGGTGAATTCAAATTTCTGTCAGTGTCATGGTGTAACATCCATTTGCAACAGCGAGGTGTAAGGCAGGGACCCTCAGACGTACGTACCTCCTCTTTGTTCTATGCAGGTCCCAAGTTGTGACTCTTGCGTTTCGTTTCAGAAATTTTAACTCTTGAACTCCTTTGTTGTAACATAGTTCACACCTGTTTATTTCATTTCTGCGAGAGGTCCATGCAGCATCTGCCTGCTCTCACTATTCATCACATTTACTTGCGACGATCATGTATTCTTACCACATGACTCATATTCTGTGACCTATGTATAGCATGACAGTTTCCAAGATCACAGAAGAGAACAGACACGTCAATGACCAGACAGACAATTCATAAATTTATGGGGCAAAAAATGGGTATGAGGAGAGATTAAAACACAGATCTCCAGCTTTGCAGTCCAACACTGTGATCACGCAACCATGACTCCCCGCTTCTTGGAACTCACTTGGGCCATTCACCATTTCTATTTTGCTTATTTTTTCACATGTCAGTACACTTTCTTCCTGTTTCCATGCTTGATATGTGTTCAGTTTTTGAAGGAATATCCACTGGGCCATTTTACTACTAAATCTGAGGGGGTTGCGATGGGAAGTTTCCGTTGTGAGAATCAGCTCATAAAGACAGTTACTGAAGAAGTATGGTACAATGTTAGTAGAATCATGATGTAACCAGTAATTTTCACATGCAAAACATACTTCTAGAGATCAAAGTCACACTAAATTCTGAATCTATAGGTTATTGATTACTTTTTGCTTGTGGAGCTACAGAGCAACTCTCATAATTATTATAAATAAAAATACAAATGGAGCTACATTAGCCATAAAAAATCTATAATATATTTTGGCAACAGCGAATATTAAACACAAAACTGTGTTATGGATGTTTGAGGAATCAGACACATGACACACCTTTGAAAAATATGTCTTTAAATGCAGATGTAGAGAGCACTGTCACACACCAAAATAATATGCAAATGAAAGTGAGGTTTAAGGAGTTGGAATCAATATAACCTATATTAATAAATTATTTTATTTAACGTGGAAGACTAGTACACAAATGAAACAAATACTATAACATGAGATATGCACAGTACAAGATGTACAGTGATATAATTTACAGTAAACTAACACAGTTCTACATACTGCAGAGTTGGTGCACAAAAACAAACTATAACAAAATTATAACTTTTCTCATTTATGGTCTGAACCCAAATTATTGACATAGTTTCCTTATTTCAAACTTTAGCCCTTGTAAATAACTAAATTAACAACCTCAAATGAAACACATGTATATTACTACAGACTTTACATCATAAATAAAAGCCAGAATCTGAAGTGCAATGAACAGAAATATTTTGTACAGTATAGTTAAAACTCTTGTAAAGGCACTAGACTGAAAGGCTTTTAACAGTTAAAGAGAACTGTTACTGAATACATTAACTAACTACTGGCATATCATGGAAAACAGCAGACATTCATCATACATCATTTCCATAAAACTTAGGAAAGTTTACTATGCAGTCACATCACAGCAAAAATACTCTCAGGTTATAAAGAGGTGCAATTCACTGTTATGATGTCAAAAACTTAATTTCCTTCTTAGCCAGCGGGAAGACTTTGCTCTGTAATTACAACCTGCATTTAAGATCACTGCTTACCAGTCGTAATTCATTTATATAGAACTGTTACTGATATACCCGTAACTACAAAAAGTATGAGGCCGCACAAAATGTAAACAAAAGCTTTCTGTGCTAAGGATTTCTGTTGTTATCACTGTATGTTCAGTTAATTCCAGTTAATGTACCAACGTGTATCTCATCTCCAAAAGATGCTTTTTTTCCTTTAAATTTAGCAGTGGAGAGAAGCTCACAAACTGCAAAAGTATGAATTTTCTCATAATTTTTATGAATCTACAATACACCAACATCAAAACCTTCAACATTAAAAATTATTTTTGTTTTTGAGATGCATATTTCAATGGAATATTGCTCTAGAAGTAATGGGCAAGTTCATTCCATTTTTTCTCATCATTTTAAATTCTAATTCTGAGAAACAGTACCAATCTTCACAATAGATTCTTAAGACCATCTTTCAGTTAATTTGTGCAAACAGTGCAGCATTCAAAACAGGTACTCTGCAGAGGCTGTCACATACTCAAACAAAAACAGGAAGGAGAAGAATCATCATACACAACTTTTTCTGTACATTTCAGCTATAATATGTTTTTAACAGCTTCCCCATTTCTTTAAAGTTCATCTTAAATATTCTTTGGGTTTTCCAAACATAATTAACCACAATGAGCACCACTATCCCACTCTTCCAATTCAGTTAATAATAACTGCTTAAAACACTTTTAGAAGCAACATCATCCAATGAAAGAAAATGCAAAAAATAATAAAAGAAGACATCATCACTGGGAAACCAGCCATCAACTATTATAAAACAGAACATCAGCTATGGCACTCTTCATGAAGCATTGCAGTGCAAAGACACATGTACTGGAAGCAGATATAAAAATTAGCCTTTAAGTTCACTTGTGTGCAAGACTTCTGGCACTGATGGTTTTTTGGTAAGTGGTAATGTCATTAGTTTATTGATTCAGTTGGGCTTATTGCAAGCGGATGTTAGCAACCTGGTTTAATTTACTAATTCAGATTACAATTTTAATTTTCCATGAAAGTTTAGTTTATGGAAAGTTTAGTTTCAACAGTCCCTCCCAACACAGAACACAGATTACAGTTTCTGGTAACTGAAAAAAATAGATAAGAATTGAAATCGTGTGACAAAGGAAGAAAGGGCCAATTTTTTTTTTTTAATTATGATGACTTTATTTTTTCAATGAGTAGCTATGATTTAGGAACATCTTAAAGTCCAATAATACAAGTGACTATGAGGGCACACAACTTTAGGTGCCAACTAAAGTGACAAGTTATTCAAAAGGGAAACCTCAGATGCAAACAAATGTACTGCATATTTAAGTAGCATCATATTAAAAATTATACCCACTGTAGTCTTTAAATGTCCAGAACATTTTAACAGATAGCAGTAAGTTAGATAGAGTAGACGAAACTTCAGCAGCCTTATGTTTCACTAATTTCCAGTAAATCATTAAATCTATCTTGTCAGTCTGACTACACTGAAACATATTTTGGGTGCTGATTCCAAGCTACTTTAAATGGTACACAGTTATGTACCTCTCACATTGGTCTAAAATCAACACTCAAGATATACTTCAATGCCCAAACAACCCAAGTGCATGATTTACTGGGAATGAGGGAAACATAATGGTGTTCATGTTTCATTGCTGGAATTTATTAGATAAGTGTTAACATAATCAATATCGAGAGAGAGAGAGAGAGAGAGAGACAGACAGACAGACAGACAAGCTACTTTCCAGTATTGTCCAATTTATTACTGTTTTTTTATAGCTCAGAAGTTATTCACTGACAACAATTGTGCATTGTGCAACTATTTTCTACGGAAGTCTTTTGCTGTCTAGTTCAGATGTGGATGGTATAATATGACGATGAATTCAGTGTGTTTTATATTCACTTTCACCACCCATCAGAGCACATGATGCTCAGTAATCATCGTACATATTTATAACACTAACTACCACATTTCTCATCACCTAATTTAACAACAGAAAAAGTATCACTCACTACTTTGTTTTAGACATCTGTAAATTATTTCACAGGCATCCTCCATTTTTTTCTAAGGCAAGAAACTTAACAATAATAATAATAATAATAGCAAACTGTAGCTCATGTCCACAAAGGCATTTTCTGTGATTGCTGCACTCTACATACTGCTTAAAAAGCTCTTTGGATTTGAAAATGGCTTTATGTTATCAAGTGATCAAGAATAGCTCCTGCTATGTCTGAGCTCACAGTGGGCTTCTTTATAAAATATAATTCTACCAGTTACAGTTCATTTACCATACATGTAATAACTTTTGAGTACTGTAAAATTTTTAAGAAATACCAAAAAGTGATATGTTGCTTTTAAAATACTAATAGTGGTGCAAAATCTTGCAGTCAATAGAATAAAAAAGGAACACAATGGTGGAAGGTCCTTGGCTTATATATTATGTTGTATAGATGTGGCAGTCCAATATGATGCCACAATTGCTATAATGATTGTAAACTGTTTATAAACTTATTCATACACTGTTTTACAACTAATACAGGCATAATTTCACAGCCTTATAATGCACTAGCCCTGCCACTAGACGGTATTTTCAGTTAAATACCTGAAATGTAAATATCATATTGCAAACTTAAATAATAAATACAATAGTGGGAAAGAAAATGCTGGAAGGTACATAAAAGTTCATAACTTCAGAGTTCCTAACAGCTGTCGGCCAGTAATCATTATAAGTGATCTGATGTGATTGGCATGTGTTACTTGTTGGCCCATGTGGATAAAACTAGCATACTGATACTCTGTTCCAGCAGGTAACATTTGGCATAGAGATTCCAATGGATATGTCTGGGCCAAGTACGTTAAAATTTCTGAAACAGAAATTAGATATCAAAATATTTCACACATTGAGAAATGAAAATAATAGGATGCATACATTTTGTATTCATCAAAGATACAGTATAATCTTATGTATGACATGAAATTATGTAATACCATATCAAAGATCGGTGCCATTGTAAAACAGCACATATTCTTTCAAGTTTCTAGCTGTCTGGTAAAAAACAAATTTGGGTAACTGTGTATAGTAATTACAAATGGCAACAACTAGATAACTGATAGAATTAATACAATTATCTATGTTAGCTCACACCTAAAAGAAAACAAACTGATTTTTTGGTGGACAGAGTTTTTGTAGTACTACATTTTGCTGCTAGGAGCACATAGCGCAAACATTCCAGAGTCAGTAAACCTAGTGCTATCACTGGAGAAGGCCAGGACTAGTTTTGGCGGAGTTTACAATGACAAATGTTTTCTATGATTGTCGTTCGTGTAATGGCTGATTTTTGTGACAAGCATGCAGCAGTGAAATTCTGCTCAGAGAAAGTGGAACAGAAATCCTTGAAATGTTAAAAACGGCATATAAGGACAATGCTAAGGGGAAAGCTCAAATGTTCAAGTGGTTTTCCCATTTCAAAAATGGTGAAATGTCAACTGATGAAAAATCTTGTTGTGGTTGCCCTTCCACAGCTTTAACACATGAAAATGTTGAAAACATTCATGCAATCATCAACGCAGATCGATGGCAGACCACTGAGGAAATTCTGGAGCTGTTGGGAGTGACTTTGAGCTCAGTGCAGTGAATTGTGACAGAAGATTTGGAAATGAAAAGGGTGGCTGCCAAATTCGTGCAATGACTGCTGACTGCTGAACAAAAACAAGGTTGCATTGGAGTATGCTGCACTTTGAAAGAAGAGTCCCAAAATGATCCGAACTTTTTTTCAAAACTTATCACAGGTGACAAAACTTGATGCTATGCTTACGATCCTGAATCAAAGCAACAATCACGTAAGTGGAGGACTTCAAGTTTGCCTCACTCCAAGAAAGCTTGTCATGTTAAAAGAGACATGAACGGAAAGCATTTTGCTAATGCTGCTGAGGTGACGAAAAAAACAACAGAGATGATGTAATTCATCACAAAAGTTGAATGTAAATAATGTTTTGAAAAATAGAATAAAAGATTACACAAGTGTATTAATGCAAGTGGAGATTACTAAGGGGATTAAAAATGTGTGCCTTAAAAATGTTCAGTTTCTTTTAGGTGCCCCATTGTAAGTAAGCAGAAATATAGTTGTGCTAAGTAGATGACCTAGACTATGATTTAACAGTTTAATGGTTAGCTAGTCAATTGTGTATTTCATTAATCTCTATAACAAATACAACAAGCAGAATCTTTTAAGAGCAAAACTTAATGCTGACAAGGACAGGGTGCCCACAGCTGCTTCAATAAATACCTCTGTTGCTAATGAGTTCAGCAACTTCATCATATGAGTTTCAGTACTGAGACAAGAAGAGGAAGAGGAGAAATAAGGAAATTATTGAAGGAAATAAGTATTGACTGAAACATTGGGATTTCCATAAACTTCATTACTCTGGTGAGCGGTACAGAATACCATTCACAATGTAATAATTAATTTTAAAGAAAAAGCAACAAAACATATTGACCTTTAGACTCTTGCCACACATTTTCCCTTTTCTGCTACTGTTGGTATGTAGATGGATTAATTTTCCTTTCCTCCAGAACCTTCACCTACTCTTTTCTCCAGTTTCTGTGTGCCTGTTTCCACTAACAAAGGAATTCTAAATGTTCCAGTTCAGTAATGAGCTCTAATTTGTGAGAATGTTAGCTTCCTTCTGTTTATGTTCTGACAACAAATACCTAAACAATAAGATTAAAAAACAGCCGACCAGTTGCAAAGGATAAAGTAATCTTTACCTAGGTTTCGATAGATTTAAATCTATCTTCTTCAGAAGACGGCCTGAGGACAATGAACATCGTAATTTATATTAAAGGTATGAAACATAAGTCAAGAATAGAGTTTAACATATATTAGGAGAATCTTGTATTACAAAATATGAGAAGGCTTCCCGGTACTTACAGTATTACATTAACATGGAGTGGTATGTCATTGTCGTATTTACAAACATCTACATAACTCCATTAGTCCAAATAAAATATAGCCCTGAGAATAGGGTTTGTCAGACAAATAAAAATAAGTACATGGAAGTCGGAGAGCGCATAAGCGACTGAGTAAAATCGGCCAGCGTAGTAGCACTGCAGCCAGGGCAGGTGGCGCTCAGGTCGCGAACTATGTGCCGATTGGCGTACTGAAGCAACATGTAAAATATCAATATTAATTGCGTCCTTAGATAGAGTGACAATAAAAAATAAAAGGAAAGCATATAACACTCCCGTTATGACATTATGGGAGCCTTAGGAACAATAAAGTAGATACATACATCAAAAAGGCAGGTGGCGCTTACGCCGTGAGTCACATGCAGTGCCATATACAGCCAGAATATGAAAGTTATATTACCATATTAGTGAAGCACATAGAACGTATATAACTCGAAACTTTAAGAATAATCATTAATGGCTCTTAAGAGATAAATTACAAAGCCTGGTCAACAATCCAGTTAATATACATTCTCAGGGAGCCAAGGTATTAGAATAAGAGAAAATTACATGAGGGCCGATGTAGTGGCAGCCATACATCGTGAGAAAACCACATTACATAAAAGGCAGCGAGCTTAAAGATTTGAAAGTGCATTATAGCTTCCTGAGGAAATAGACTACTGAGGTTACCAACATTAATGTTATATATTAAACAGTACGGGTTTAAAGCCTTCGAAAAATTGTCTACAGGCAAGGTTCAACTGATCGTTCAGTATATTGCCGTCTTTGAGCTCTAGATGTTTAAAAATAAATAACTCTTCCCATAGATCTAGTTTCCGTCCTTTGACTTGTCTGTGTAGGATAACCGTGTCTTCTAACTGTTTAGGCGTATGGCCGGCTATCAAGAGGTGTTCAGCAAAAGTAGAGTTGTGAATATTCGCTCCTTTTTTACCTAATAAATCAAAAGCTGCATCCAGGTATATGGACATCAAATTAAAAATTGTGAAAGCAGGTATGGCTATTGACTTTAATCAACAGTGCCTAGATAAACACATTATCCCTGATTATGTGAAGGCGTACGTAAACTTTAAACAGTGTAACAGAGTGCCTTCTATTAAAAAGAAGTTAGTGCATTTAGTCATTTCGGACAGCACAGTTAATTTGTACAAGAAAAAAGATGTTCTTAATAGTGAAGCCTACTGTATACACCTCTTTTTAACTAAAGCCTTTAAAGATCTTTGTAATTTTCAAATTGACCACCTGTGGAATAGTATTAATGAATGGCTCTTTAACCGTAAAGGAGAAATTAAGGCTAGACATGAAAGAAAGCTTTTGAAGTTTAGTAATAGGACCACAAGTAAAATTGTTAATACAGCAGACAATAGTGTCAAGCACCTATTTTACGAAAGAGTACTAAATAAAACCAATATTACTTTTATGCAGGCTGAGAATGACTTGTTGTGTAAAGGCCTTAAATATAACTTGCCTGCTAAACTCGACAAGTTTCCAGTTATCTGTAATCTCATCGTAGATCTAAAAATCGGTTTAGAATCTCTGAAATTAGAGAAAACGGAGCAAGTCAAATGTGCCTACGAATGTAATAACATAATAGAAAAAGAAATTAAATTATTTCCTAATAGGCAGTCGGGCGAATATAGTATAGTAAAAAGCATTAATCATAAACTTAGAGAGCACGACGCCTTAGTCACTAAGAGTGACAAAGGGAACACCGCTGTCGTGGCTTATAAAAATGAATATATAGAGAAGACTGTAAAGTTTTTTGAGGAAAACGACATCACTGAGGTTACTGTAGATCCTACTGCTGAACTGAAAAATGAAATCCGGCGTACTTTAACTAATTCTTTCAGCCTGTTCAATAAGTTTCAAAAGAAAGGGCTTATAAATATGAACCTGAAACCACCCGTGCTCAGAAGTCAGTTTAAACTGCACAAACAAAATCACCCAATCCGCCCTGTAGTGAATGGAATAGGCAGTCCACATCACACTCTTGTGAGGCGCCTCCATTTTAAAATTAAAGATGCTTTCACATTTGAAAATAACTTTTCTGTAAAAAACAGTAAGGAATTAATTAACAATATTCAATCTGTAAGATGTACACCTGACACTAGACTGGTGTCCTTCGACATCGTCAGCCTTTATACAAATGTCCCGGATGATGAAACCATAGACCTTGTAAAAGAGAATCTGCTTAAGCATAAAAAACTAAGTGAAACTCAGATTGCGGAACTCATTGGTTTGCTTAAGGTCATTTTAAAATATAATTATTTCACATTTAACGGGAAAATGTACGTACAGCCAGATGGTCTAGCAATGGGTAGCCCCCTCGCCGGTATTCTAGCAGAGGTCTTCATTAACGCCCTGGAAACAACATTCTTCAATTCAAGTTCAGAATTACGCCAAAAAATCCGCTATTATGCACGTTATGTTGACGACATTTTCATTGCTTTTGATGGCACTGATCATGAGTTAGAGCAGCTCTTCAATACTTTCAACAGTTTACATGAAAAAATTTCCTTCACAAAAGAACTTCAAAATGATAAACGTGAACTTAATTTTCTCGATTTAACAATTTCTATACAAGATAATACCTTCCATTTCAATATCTTCCACAAAGAAACATATTCAGATAATGTCATTCCTGCTGACTCAACTCATCCAAAATCTCATAAACTGGCGTTTTTTCATTCCGCCATTCACCGAATGGTAACCACTCCTTTATCGCCTGCTGATCAACAAAAGGAATTGAATGTCATCAAAGCAATCGCTGTTAATAATGGGTACAACCAGAATATGATCGATTACCTGTTCAATAAGAAAATTTCCCAAAATTGTTCGACTTTGAGCAATAACCTCCCCACAGATACAACAGAAACTAAAAAAAATTATTTCCATCCCTTTCTTGGGTAACATATCATATAGGATTAAACGTCTTCTAAATAAAAAATATAACTGTAACGTCTCCTTCTCTACAGATAACAGTTTAAAAAGAAAACTTGTACAGTCAGTAGACATTGCCAGCGATTGGTTTTCTAACTCAGGTATTTACAAACTAACCTGTAATAACTGCCCCTCATACTATATTGGTCAAACAGGCAGAGCTGTGAAAACACGATATAAAGAACATCTATTAGGTAAAAAAGGAGCGAATATTCACAACTCTACTTTTGCTGAACACCTCTTGATAGCCGGCCATACGCCTAAACAGTTAGAAGACACGGTTATCCTACACAGACAAGTCAAAGGACGGAAACTAGATCTATGGGAAGAGTTATTTATTTTTAAACATCTAGAGCTCAAAGACAGCAATATACTGAACGATCAGTTGAACCTTGCCTGTAGACAATTTTTCGAAGGCTTTAAACCCGTACTGTTTAATATATAACATTAATGTTGGTAACCTCAGTAGTCTATTTCCTCAGGAAGCTATAATGCACTTTCAAATCTTTAAGCTCACTGCCTTTTATGTAATGTGGTTTTCTCACGATGTATGGCTGCCACTACATCGGCCCTCATGTAATTTTCTCTTATTCTAATACCTTGGCTCCCTGAGAATGTATATTAACTGGATTGTTGACCAGGCTTCGTAATTTATCTCTTAAGAGCCATTAATGATTATTCTTAAAGTTTCGAGTTATATACGTTCTATGTGCTTCACTAATATGGTAATATAACTTTCATATTCTGGCTGTATATGGCACTGCATGTGACTCACGGCGTAAGCGCCACCTGCCTTTTTGATGTATGTATCTACTTTATTGTTCCTAAGGCTCCCATAATGTCATAACGGGAGTGTTATATGCTTTCCTTTTATTTTTTATTGTCACTCTATCTAAGGACGCAATTAATATTGATATTTTACATGTTGCTTCAGTACGCCAATCGGCACATAGTTCGCGACCTGAGCGCCACCTGCCTTGGCTGCAATGCTACTACGCTGGCCGATTTTACTCAGTCGCTTATGCGCTCTCCAACTTCCATGTACTTATTTTTATTTGTCTGACAAACCCTATTCTCAGGGCTATATTTTATTTGGACTAATGGAGTTATGCAGATGTTTGTAAATACGACAACGACATACCACTCCATGTTAATGTAATACTGTAAGTACCAGGAAGCCTTCTCATATTTTGTAATACAAGATTCTCCTAATATATGTTAAACTCTATTCTTGACTTATGTTTCATACCTTTAATATAAATTACGATGTTCATTGTCCTCAGGCCGTCTTCTGAAGAAGATAGATTTAAATCTACCGAAACCTAGGTAAAGATTACTTTATCCTTTGCAACTGGTCGGCTGTTTTTTAATCTTATTACGTGGAACCGTTGCTGTTGCGCAGCTATGTTTAAAATACTGAAATACCTAAACAAAATTTTTCTCCATTGAATAGTGATGATAAATCCTTTCTTAAAGCATAAATGGAAAAAAAAACACCCTCTCTCATTAACATGTGGGGAACTGACATACCTGCAGTCAGGTGTGACACACATATACGGATAATATGATTCCTTGATCATGTTACAAGCTTTCAGGGATGATGAAGAGGGGTTTTCAATTTGAGATAAGGGGCCCTAGTCTGGAAATGACCTGGTCGAAACTTATAACCGAATATTATTCTGTTACCTCTGACAGTGGACTTCTTCTACTGCAAGCTCTTTGCTTTGCTATATTTTGGGAGGGGGTAGTATGGACCAAACCAAAGAATAATGTCCAGTAAATATAGGTTCTAAAATGAATACCTTCCAGCTATCAGCACTTGTTCAGCAGAAGAGATGTGTTTTCATAGTGGAATAGATGAACAAGTTCTCATAGCTCCTAAGTTTCCATACACACTTTAGAGACTACCTACATTTATTGGACTTTTTTTTGTACATATTACCTCCTTCCAAAAAATGGAAAGCAAAGAGCTTGCAGGAGAAGAGGTACACTGTCAGAGGTACCAGAATGTTTTCTGCTTATAACTTTCGACTCAGTCTCTTACCTCAAATTGGCACATTTAACCATCTCCATCATCCCTGAAAGTTTGTGACATCATTATGGAATCACCTTGTATAGCTACTAGTCTCCTACTGAGTAACACCCCAGGTGCTGGACAGACTGCTAATCATTACTGGCAACAATCAGCTCAAGGTCAGAATGGGTTCTCGATGGGTCTGTCTGTCTCCTGTGTCCCTATACCTGAATATACTGGCAAATAATAGCCTTTCTTTTGAGTGCACTAACTCCAGAAACACATGCTGTCCCTGATGGAAACAAGCATTTTGGGGAAAAAAGATTAAAATAGACATGTTTTAGTCTGAATTGTTTCCATGAAAGACGCATGTCATGTTCTTAATGGTGTAATATAAAAATTCCTTCCAGAGGTAGGCAACAATATTCTGTTCAGCATTCAATGATAAATACAAAAAACTTATCAAAGTTTTAATTTTGTTTTCCTTTGACATGACACATTATAGAGAAACACATCATGTCTAAGGAAAATAAAATTTGTGATGAAGACTAAACTATCAGTCATTAAATGCTGAAATTGTTAGGTACACAGGCTTTTTCACTAGTTCCTATCTAACATATCTGTCCTCTTTTACTCCATCTATGCACTCATACCTTCGCTGCCACTAAACCAAGTATTGGTTTTGATGCTGACTCTTGTTTGTTACAACACTATAAGAGAGAGTATACTGGAGTGCAGCATCAGGTAATTATTTGATTGTGCAAATAATTACAAAAAATATGGTAATTTTCACTGATGCAGAATATGTATATATGGCATATGTTTTATGGTCTATATGATGGCAGTGTTGCTGCTGGTGCTGCTCCTGTTGCTGTTGAAGAATACCATCACCACTTTTTTATACGAGTCATTCCAGATCAAAACTGTTTTTTACAAGCTTTCAACTGACAGCATAAATGTAGTAATTTATTTACATCATTTTGTTCTTCACTGCAAGGCAAGTCAAATAACTGACCCCACGTGTCAGTGTGTGTTCTTGCTGTCTTCTAGTGGTAAACCATACGAAGCACTGCAAAAATTACCCACAAATTGGTGACCATGCAACACTCTTAGAATGAAATGATAATTAGATCAAGACCCTAAGCTGTTGACAGGTGTTGATATACATCAATGGGGACAGTTGAAAATGTGTGCCATGTCCGAAAGAACAGATACCATCGTCATATATTTAAGGTTAACCAGCCATGTCTTTCGGACATGTCCAAAAGAACAGATACCATCTTCATATATTTAAGGCTAACCGGCCATTTACCTTCTTCTTCTGTGCTGGATGCACACGCATTGCCCGAACTCTTACGGGACTTGGTAAGATTGTCTGCCGCGAGTAATGAGTGTAATGGGCAAGGGCACTACGAATGTAGTGTATGGACATTAAGTTGGGAATGTGGGTCTCACGGGGAGCATGCAAGGGATAAATCCCTGCAGTCATCCTATTCTCTGTACCCTCGGTGGCTCAGATGGATAGAGCATCTGCCATGTAAGCAGGAGATCGTGGGTTCGAGTCCCTGTCAGGGCACACATTTTCAACTGTCTCCGTTGATGTATATCAATGCCTGTCGAAAGCTTAGGGTCTCGATTTAACACTTTCAGACCTGGCGTCCAATATATTGGACACTGACTTTTATACATATTTTATAACAGTAAACAATTTCATTCACCATTGAAACCCTGTTGCCTGTTTACTGGACATCTCTCACATTAAGAACCATGCATCTTGCTGCCCTCTGTTGCTGGAACTGTGTACTACATCGAAAAACAATCAAGATGATGGACCCGTTGCGAAATACTCCAGATAAGGCTTATTTACGTGTTAAATGCTGCAATATACACATCTTCAGGTGCTCAAAAAAATATATATTGGGTAAGAGCCATCTGTAGAGATTGCGTTTAACATAAGAGATGTAAGGTTATGAACATAACTGAGCTATTACGACACTAAATTACATCTTCCAAAATTCTGGACATCAGGATTCGGCAGTAATATTTTTTTCCCAATAAGCTGCAGTGAAGGCATTGATATTATGGTTGTTTTCAATCTACTACTGTCTTATAATGTTCTTTCAATTAATGTTGCATTTCTCTTTGGATTCATAGCATAATATATTAGCTAATAAATTATTTTATCTGTGGTATCCAGTGATTAGCTTTGTATTTAATGACATTTTCATCTGTAACATACATGATAGTTTGCTAAAACTCGGTTTTTGTTTGTAGATCACAGGAAGGTATATGACACAACAAATCCAGACCACCTCAAGGAGATCCTGGACCTCTTAACAGCAGGAGATGTTTCTGATATCGAAATCAAGATTTCCAATGACAAAGACCATCTTGAAAATATTCCAGGTGCTGTTTCCACAACTCCAATGATAGGAAGTGAGAAAATGACAGTGAAAGATGATTTGTTGGTGACACAATTTGAATTCACAGAAGATGCAGTGGAGGTAGCGTCAGTTCATAATGGCCTAGAAGGTGATGAAGAGCCACATGAGCTATCTGCACCTGCAGGGATTGTATGTAATAGTGAACCAGAATATGACTATCACACTAGGAAAGAAGAAATAAAGTATAGATCTCACCCTTGGTCACTTCCTCCTATTCATTTTGAGAATCAGTGCTATATTGATCAAGAAATTGAAGAAGAACCTGTCTGTTACTTTATGAAATATGTAATTGAGCAAGAATGGGAAATGTTTTCGAGAAACACATATATATATGCATTACAGTCTGGTTATACAAATTTCAAACCAACTAACCCAGATGAAATAAAAGCACTCATTGGCCTGCATATAGCGATAGGAAATTTGAAATTTCCTCGAGTGAGATTTTACTGGGACAAGTTTGTTGGAATATGTTTATTCTTAGATTCTATGACTAGAGATAGGTTTTCCCAGTTGTGAAATGCTCTGCATATTGTCAACAATTTGGAACGCCCTGCAAACTCAAGTGGCAAATGGTATAAAGTTCAACCTTTGTATAATGTTTTCAGAGGAAGATGTTTAGAGCTCTCCCTTGAAAAATATTTATGTACTGATGAACAGATGGTTCCATTCAAAGGTCAGCTTTCAATCAAGCAGTATGTGAAAGGCAAGCCATTAAAATATTTGTTTTGGCTGGAAGATCTGGTGTTGCTTATGGCTTCCTAATATATCAGGGTAGTGCGACTGAGATTGATGAACAGAACAAGAAACTATTCAGTTTAGGAGCGTCTGTTGTTCTCCATTTGTGTGACAGAATAAAAAGTGAAGGACACAAGCTATATTTTGACAATTACTTCTCTTCTTATTGTCTTCTTCAAGTATATAAACAAAGAAAATTTTTTGCTGCTGGAACAGTTCGTGTAAACAGGTTTTCTTCTCCTACGTTGATAAATGACTAAGATATCAGAAAGAAGGAGAGAGGATTTTCTAACCAGATTGTCAGTAGAGACAATAATGTAGTCCTGGCAAAGTGGCTTGATAACAGAACTGTGGTATTGGGTTCAA
Source organism: Schistocerca nitens (assembly GCF_023898315.1). Taxonomy (NCBI): domain Eukaryota; kingdom Metazoa; phylum Arthropoda; class Insecta; order Orthoptera; family Acrididae; genus Schistocerca; species Schistocerca nitens. Next base: position 292,431,593 of record NC_064616.1, on the reverse strand, counting down.
ATTTTGTTGGAATAGGTAAAGAAGACACTGTTGAACGATGGGACAAAACCTCAAGATCATACGTTAAAAATCAAGCGCCCTGAAGTTATTAAATTGTACAATGAATCAATGGATGGAGTAGACTTGTTTGATCAGCTGATTGGACTGTACAGAATCTTTATTACATCCAGAAAATGTACTCTAAGAATGCTGATGCATGCTGTTGATTTTGCTTTGGTCAACAGCTGGTTAGAATATCGAAAACACTGTTCAGTGAAAAAAATTCAAGACAACAAAGTATTCGACTTACTGCATTTTCGAATGAGTGTAGCTGAAAGTCTTGTGAGAGCAGGGACAAACACAAAGAGAAGAAGAGATAGGCCAGGCAGTGAAGAACCTGGAAAAGAGACTCAACAGGAAAGATCCAGAGCAGAGAGATGATCTCAATCAAATGTACAATACGATGGTGTTAATAATCTCCCAGTGGTAGATCAACGCAAAGATGGAGGTACATGCAAAAACACACCATGTCAAGGGAAATCAAAAAGAATCTGTTCAAAATGTGATGTTCACCTTTGCCTAAAAATAGATGCAAATTGCTTTGTGGCCTTTCATAGAAAATGAATGTAAATAAAACTGTCTTCTGTAAGTGTTCAACTTATTAACTGTTCTGTAAATCATAATACCAGTAGTTAAAATTATTAATATAACGTATAGATTCCTGTATTTTACAAAAGAATTACACCCGTGAAAAGGTTTTGCACTATAAACATTGCTGTATAATTTGTAACTACTGACTTCTTATTTCACATTATCAACACCTCCGAGACCCGATGTCCAATTTATTGGACAACATTTCATTTTTTAAACCAAGTATGACATATTGAAATTTTGCTCGAATATACAATAAATAGGTCCATATAGACATCATAAAGTGCAAATCTTTTTTTCTATTTTTAAAATAATTCAGGACTGAAGGGGTTAATCATCATTTGCTTTTTCTCATGTTCGTGGTTTTGCTGACTGACTATTACTGACACCAAACTTAAGTAATTACGTCTAAGTTCAAGTTCAACCAATGCGTTAAGCAATGTAAACAATCCTATGCAGCATGGGCTGATGACATAAAATGCTTGGTATGCAAGTGTGACTTTACCTGTAATGGATGCGGACTCCTTACCTTCATCCATGATGTTATTATACATCTCACTCTAGATCATGATGTTCATGTGAAAACTTTAGAAGTTTCTGATCCCAACATGAGTGATGTGTTAAAAACTGCCAAAGCTCATGAAAAAACTGTGTCGGCACAAGCCCAGTTTCACGATTCCTCAGGTGTTGATGTTGTTAGTAATTTAAGTTGCAATGTGCTCCACGATCACCTGATGACTTCCAATCAAGGTCATTATCTCATTTACAGAGCACCCATTTCTCCAGTAGTCCAGCACCACGGGTTCAATAGTTAGTGCAGAAGTTAGCAATTCCTCAGCCTCATTGAGCATATGTGCACAAATGGAAGCTCTTTGTCCGCCACTGGCATGTCCTCAAGTGAGCAGAGGCTCATTCGGTGTTTTCCTCCTCCTCCTCATTGGCAGACACCAAAAACATTCAAGGTAGAATGAAATTTTCACTCTGCAGTGAAGTGTGCGCTGATATGAAACTTCCAGAGCACTTGCCCACGTAAGGCAAAAGTCCCGAGTTCGAGTCTTGGTCCGGCGCACACCCTTTTAATCTGCCAGGAAGTTACATTCAAGCCGTCAAATCATGTCCATATGGTGGACCGCAGCACAACTGACTTTACTGCCCTACTAGTGACAACATCTGTTTTGCATGGTGCAAATTGCAGCACCTCACGAGTGTCTGCTTCAGCTGGTGTGCATTGTCAACTTTTGCCGTCAGTATGCTCCATGCTATCTTGTTGATTCCCGTGGCAGCAACAGGTGAAATGCAATGTCTTGTGTTGTAACTGGACAATGCAGATTTCCAGTTGGACACAAGTGTGAACATTTTTCTGATTAATGAGGACACATACCAGCACACTGGCTCTCCATAGCTGTACTCTCCTAAGTGCAAAGTGGTGACATACAATGCCCAGTCAATCCTGTTGCAGGGTCAGACAGTTGACCAAGCTCAGTATAAAAATATTGCTCAGCAACTAACCTTGTTCATAGTAAATTCTTGGATGATGACTAATGTTTTTGGCATAGATGCTTTTACGATTTTGTGTTTTCAAATTCAAGACCAGGTTAATTTAGTTTCACCTGCGATCCCATTCAAGGAACTTGGTATGTTGTGTGTACAATTTAAGCAGCCATTTGAACCAACATTGGTTTGTGCAACAGAGTTCCAGGCCCAAACTTCCTTAAGCCAATGGGTCGTGTCTAAGTTCTGTAGGGCTCTTCCGGTGCCTTTCACCATGTGCGAGCAAGTTAAAGCAGAACTAGATAACTAGATATGTTGCAAAGTATGGGTGTTCTACTACCAGTATCATTGAGCCAGTGGGCTACATCCTTGGTCGTGGTTCAGAAACCTAATGGCTCACTTTGCATTGGTGTTGATTTTAAGTCTATCATTAATGCTCAAGCAATTGTCAATTTGTATCCACTTCCTCGACAGGAGGAATGGTTGGCTAAATTGGCTGTGGGGCCAATATTTTTCAAAGACAGTTCTTGCCAATGTCTACTTTCAGTTACCTGTACATAATCAGACAAAACAGTTTTTAGTTGCCATTTGGGGTCGCAAGTGCTCCCGTGATATTTCAAAGAAATTTTGTGCAACTCATCCATGGTATCCCCAACTGTGTTAATTATTTAGACTTGTGTTACTTACTGGGGCTATGTGAGAGCAGCACCTGTGAATTCTACGGATGTTGCTTGAGTGGCTCCAAGCCCACGATCTGTGCTGTTGGCTTGACAAATGTAGTTTCTTTGTGCTGAGTGTCAAGTACTTGGGACATATATTAAGTCAAGATGGGCTCACTCCGATGCAGAATCATGTGGCAACAATCACTGACTTACTGGCTTCTAAGAACCTCAAAGAACTACAGTCGTTCCTTGACATAGTAAATTATTACACCAATTTTATTCCAAATGTGACCCACATTTCCCATTTGCTCATTCAATTGTGTATAGAAGGTATTAAATAAGTGTGGTAAGAGGCATTCCAGAAAGCTTTTATGCAACTTCAATAGTGCCTTAGGCTGGCACCTTGTTTAGCTTTTAGCTATATTCCATCATGGCATCCATTTGACACTTGCTGCTGATGCATCAGATTGGGGTCTGGGTTACCTACGAGATCCATTATCGGTCCACCATGCAGCACTCTAACGTGGACGCACTTTCCTGGTTGACATGTGGCTCATATGCTGAACTTGGTAGGCATGAGGCCCTTTGTTTTGCCCTAAACACAAACCAGCAACACACCGTCGATGGATTTCCAATTATGGTGTACAAAGTAGCACCAGAGACTGTCTGTGATCTGTTTCTCTGCAAGGTGGTGTCTGCTGTACGGTGGAGTTGGCCAGAGCATTTGCCTAAGGATGCTGATCTGGAATGATACACACATTTTTCCTTATGGCACATGCTTAATGTTATCAAGGGGGTTATGTTGTTGGGTATGGATGATACTGAATGCCAAGTGTTCGTTCCTCTCATGCTCCGCCCACGCATAGTGCAACTCCTCCACATTGCACATTGGGGAACGTGCAAAAGGAAGGAAATAGCGTGGCATCATGTGTATTGGCCTGAGATTGATGCCATCAATGAATGCACTACACAGAAGTGCCATGTCTGCGCCAACAACCAGTCTGCCCCAAAGCAGAGGTTTAACCCTTGGCTACAGCCTGACTGGTCCTGGCATAGGGCACATGTTGATTTTGCTGGTCCATTAGGGGGAGTGATGTAGTTGCTTGTTGTTGATGCCCTCTCTAGCTTTCCATATGTCACATGGATGGCTAAATTACAACAGCAACTACCATCCATGCGCTGGGCGTTATATCTGTGATACAGAGTTCCCTTCCACTTTAGTTTCTGACAATGTCCCTCAGGATTTTTTTCATTACAATGGGAGTGAGCACCTGACCACCATTCCTTTCTATCCCATATTCAATTCAGAAACTGAACAGATGGTCAGGACCTCCAACATGCAGATGTGCAAACTAATGATGACAACTTAATTTGGTGGCCTAAGCTGCTCCCCAGACTCTGTTGATCAGCCAGGACTCTCACAGATGGCACCATCTACCACCCCAGCCAAACACGATAATGACCCTCTGAAGGTTTCATTGACAGGCATTTGTACATTTCTCTCTCCCTTCCCATGGCAAAGTTGGCAGAAGCTGGGCCACTTTCGGTCCTATATGCCGATTAAAGTGGGGAGAGATTTATTATCTGAGGGTGATTTGGATTCCCTGTCTAGCCTGTCATCACAGATACTCAGGTTCCATGTGACAGATGCTACTTGCGGCTGCAGAGGGTGTGGCTGCAGTGGCAAGCATGTGGGGTGGCACCACCCCCTGATGAGTGTTTACCAATATACTACAGCCCAGCAATTGCAGCCAAACTCTCACCAGTCACTTAAGTCTTAGTTACACACGACTGAATTGCAGAGCTTCGACCTTACCTGATTTACATTTGCAATTGGATTTTTCTCCTTGGATGGTTGTATATGCTTTAGATAACTTAGCTATGCTCTGGACTTGTGATGGTTGTTAGTTCACTTCGTGATCTCTACTGTGATTCATCTCCAGAACTGTCTGCTTTTTGTTTTGTTCTGTCAGTCTCTATGTTACCGTCAGTTCAAGTTATCATAAACTGTGTTTCTACCTACACAGAAATAGCATAGAAAACTTAGCCCCTGGTGAAGATTTTGGAGGCAGTCATCAAACGCTTAGTACTTTACCTGAAACTGATGTAGCAAGTAAACCAAGAACTTTTTATTTAAGAACTCCATCACAAAAGACTTTGTAACAATATGTGTATGAATATTATTACGACTGTTTAAGTTAGTCCTATAACTAGCATGCAGAAACTTTCTACATATCTTGATAACTTGCAACCAAATGTATGATGAGCATTACGTACAGAAAACTTGTAAAGGGAAGTGTACAGTTTAACACCCTTTTGATAGTGAAGTACTTAGAAGGAGAGGAAGTTTGTACCCCCTTCACCTTAAGTGGAAGCAACATCTTTACATCAGAAACTGTGCTTTGTGGCTTGAATTTTGTCACTGGATAAATAATAATCATGCTGAAGCCACCTTTGAACAGGATGGAATCAATAACACACTTAATAACCATTCATGGTTGCATTACAATCCACATGGTCCAGTGGAAAATAATTTCAGGGTTACTTTTATGTATCAATGTAGTGTCTGTAATGATTAGTGATATGTTCATAGGTCCAGCTATTTTTGGAGATCATATTAAGGGAGACAATAACTTGCATTAAAAAAAAAAAAAAAACATCTATAGAACAATCAGAAAACATCTCATTGGCCACACATAATAGTTATACTTCCAAAATTATGGAGCTCCTTCACACCAGGTGCAGCTGCCCTGCACTGCACCTGGCTAGGTATGACATTGCTGTATACTATACAGTACTCACTCAGGTGATGAACAGGCTTCAATATGACAGACAAAGGAATGAAACTTGGAGAATGGAACATAAATGATTTCAGGTATGTTGATGATACTTCTCTTCTAACATAGAAGAGGAAATATATTGACCAACGGTTGTTCAGAGTAAAGGCATAAAATGAAACTGTTGAGCAGAAACAAATGTGAAGATATCCAACATCATGATTACTAAAATTAACTAATTAATGCAGCATCAGTATCATGGAAATTACCCAGCATTCAGCAAAAAATGGCTGTAATGGCAAACCTCTGGACAAACTTTGTTGTAACCCTACCTGAGGAAACCACATAAGGTGTAAATTAGGCATCCTAACTGGGATACAAACTGAGACCGTTCTGATTATGATTCCGGTATTTTGCCACTGAAGCCATCACCCTCACTTTGAACACTTGCTAGCACTATGGGAGTTCTGCATTGTTTTCATATCAGATTTTGTGGAAGTTGTTCGTTACTACTTCCTTAAGACCAAAAGTAGATATTTCCAGAAGCATGAAAAAAAAAAAAAAAATCAATAACCTAATGTGGAATGAGAACCGTAGTGTGGCTTGAGATTCTGCTTATAATTTTTTCCAAATACTGTGCACCTAAAAATAATTTATCAAAGTCTCAAGTGCCTGTCAATCTGGAACCCGTGCGTTCCATATTCCTTGCAAAATCAACATAGACGGTCATATAAATACTTAATCTACGGAATGCTAAGCCATATATAACTGTGTACTGTTTTTAAATAACTAACCAAACAGACCTGACATTTTTAATAAATCCATGAACTGCCAAACAAATTCACATCAAAATTAACATCAGTATACTGGTAACAGATGCAGGACACCAAATAATGGAAAAACCTCCAACATAACTACATATGAAAAGTTCATGCTGTAACATCAGGTTAACAGTTGCAAATACATTTCTCGAGTTGTCACCAGAAAAAATTGTATAAGACCCATGATATTTGTTCAAAGCGACTGTTTGACATATTTAGGTAGTTCTGGTATTTGCTATTGACACAAGTGATTATATTTCTGTAGCAGCATCCAAATTTATCAGGGCCATGAGCAGAAATGAGATATGTGGAAAAGCTCTTACGGCTGGAGAAAAAGAGCACTCCTTGTGACCCCAGCTAGGAACCGAAGATAAGCATTATGCAAATTCCCCATGGGCAATGACTATGCTGTTGGACATCGTTATGGCTAAAAGCTGAATTAATTATATTATTAAGTAAGCCATACATATCCTTGTGGCAGACGATTTCCTCAATAGGGACGCGGGAGTCAATTAAGTGCTGGCTGCCAGTAAATGAAAATGTGAGAAACAAAAATCTCTGATAATATACAACACAGCATGCTGCAAAGGTTTAATTCAGTTTTTAGAAGCAGGCAGCAGCATAGTTGTTGCCCATTATGCACGTTCGGAAGGTCTTGCTGTGGTTTTCAACAAGGAGCTCAATGAGTTCTATTTTTGTCACTGCATGACCCCAATAAATGAATATTACCAATTGCATTTCACAGCAGTAACCACCACAACTACATGAAGATATCAAGTAGCTGATTCAAAGAAATATTGTGGGACTTATCACAAAGTTATCCAGTGGCAAACCTGAAAAGCATATTTGTAATGCCGGTAAAGCTGCAATGTCACATCATGTTAAGATTTAATTACTTTATTATTCTTAAAGTTGAGTAATAATGAAGAGACAGGTACTTGAAAATACATACACAGAATAACATCTGATTTGGTATTGGTAGTCTTACCATTCATTACTCGCATGTAGTATGGCTTCAGTAACTCATCAGACAATGCACTGATTTTCTTGTGTAACAATGACAACAAATGTTTGTATTCACTGTCAACAGTATATCTGTCCTGTAAACAGAGACACAATTTCAGTGTGATTCAAATGTATAACACTTTGGCTTATAGCAGCTATTTACAAACTTACAAGTTAAATCTCAGATTCACTTAAAATAACAAGAGCTGTTACACAGAAATAACTTTATTTTTCCATGGAAAAAAGAAAAAGACACAAAGTATAAATCCACTGGCAAGGCACATATTTAAAGTTTACTTGCATATAATTGCAAGGATTCTAGATATTATTTGTAAAGGAGCAGTGAGGTGTTGAAGAGAGAGAGGTGGTAAATGATTTACAATTTGTTTTCTGGTCCCCTTACCAGGAATGGAAGAGAGGTATGTCACTCTGCAATAATATTTTACTATCTTATTTTATATGTCTAGATCCATAGGATAAAACTGAGCAAATATACATAATGGAATGAATCAGTACACTAATTAGAATCAGAAATGTTAATAAAAGAGAAGACAAAATTTACATGAATTATATGAAGATGACAAGCTGCCGAGTAAGAAACTAGCATGATCAACAACATAACACATGAAATAGCTTAATTTTTATCCAGGAACTCCCCAACAGCGTAGAAGGGATGTGGTATGAGGAAATTCTTCAGTTTAAACTTAAAAATGTTTGCATTACTGCAATGTGATTTTCATTTTTGTAGTAGCTTACTGAAAATGGATGTAGCAGAATACTGCATGCCTTTTTGCACTAGAGTCAAGGGCATGTGGTGCAAATGCAGATTGGATTTCTGCCTAGTATTAACTGAGTGAAAGTTGCTAATTCTCAGGAACAAGCTCATACTGTTAACAATGAAAGACATTTAAAAAATGTGAATATGTTTGTGAAAGTGATGCCTCATTTTTTCCCTTCAGTTCTATTTCATTACTGATTTATTAAACTGTGAAGCATAAAAATGCTAAATGAACTTTCTTTGGTGTCCAAAATAAGAGTGTGATGCTAAACTTGCAACTTTATATCAGTATTTTTAGTTATTTTTCAGTTTCCTTCCAAAATTCTCAACAAATTTATTTATTATAGTATGTAAATAAATAGAACATTCAGCTGAAAAATGAACTGTTCAAATCATGAGGCACTGTCAGTTTGAAACATACTTCTGAAAATGTTGAAATTCAGCTTTACTCAAAGAAACATACACTACCTGATCAAAAGTATCTGGACACCTGTTTGTGGACATTAATATGTGGTGTAGCCAGACTTTCCTTTTATGACTGCTTGAACTCTGTTAGAATCACTTTCAATGAGATTTCTGAATGCCTGTGGAGGAATGGCAGCCCATTCTTCCTTGAGAGCCAAATCAAGAGAAGGTTGTGATGTTGAATGCTGGGGTCTGGAGTGAAGTCAAAGTTCTTTTCCAGGAATGCTAATATACACATAGTATAGCCTCACAATGTTGCATTGTAATGCTGATACAATCAATATTGTCTCTAAACTGTTCCTCCACTGTTCACAGTACACAATGCTGTAAAATATACTTCTGCATTTGGTGTTCTCTTAAGCACAATAAGGGGACTACACCCTAACCAACACACCTCTATAGTGGAACACTACCTCTTTCGTATTTTACTATTGACATTACACATGATGACAGGTAAAGTTCTTCAAGCATTTGCCAAACCAAAACACTTCTATTGGACTGCCACAGGGTACAGCATGATTCATTATGCAAAATCACTTTTTTAGAGTCATCCACTGTCCAATGGAATCACCATGTGAAGCATCGTTCAGCATTCCCTACAGAAATTTGTGGCTCATGAGGAGATGCTCAACCACTGTGCCCAATTCTTTTTAACTTTCTGCACATACTCATTGGGCTAGTTGGACTGCTGGCAGCACTGTGGAACTCATAAGCGATTCCTTCTGCTGATTTCATGTGAATTTTTACAACCACCCTCCACAATGCTCAACAGTTCCTGCCCATCAGTACATGAGGTCTGCTTGGTCTTTGTTTAGATGCAGTTATTCCTTCGTGTTTCCACTTCACAATCAAATCACCAACAGTAGACTTGGGTAGCTTTAGAAGGGTTGAAGTGTTGCTGATGGATTTGTTATTCAGTTAACATTCAATGACTAGTGCATGTTCGAAATCACTGAGCTCTCCTCACGGTCCCTATCAGTTGATACTGCTTCTGTGGTGTCACCGCCAGACACCACACTTATTAGGTGGTAGCCTTTAAATTACCTGCAGTCCATTAGTATACGTCGGACCCGCGTGTCGCCACTATCAGTGATTGCAGACCGAGCGCCGCCACACGGCAGGTCTAGTCTAGAGATACTCCCTAGCACTCGCCCCAGTTGTACAGCCGACTTTGCTAGCGATGGTTCACTGTCTACATACGCTCTCATTTGCAGAGACGACAGTTTAGCATAGCCTTCAGCTACGTCATTTGATACGACCTAGCAAGGCGCCATATTCAGTTACTATAATCTGAACAGATAATATTGTGAATCATGTACCGTCAAGAGCGACGTTCATCATCAATGGATTAAAGTTAAGTATCAAACTAATTACGTCCGCTTTCTGAATTCTCATTCCTTGTCATGTTCCAGACCTCACGTCAGTATAGTTCTTCCCTCCTCACGCCAGCCTGCGTGAGCTAAAACGCGTGCGTTTCGGCCTCCACTAGTAACACGGTGTTGGCTCTTCTGCCAACACAACAGCTTCTCTATTGACAACTCCCTCCCGCCTTTTATACTGGTGGGTCTACTTTTTCTGACATCTAGTGGTCATTCTGAGGTTACACAGGGATGTCTGGGTACTTCTGATCAGATAGTATAATCTATTACTCACTATTACTATAATCTATTACTCACTATTTTGTCAAGTAATTATTATTTTTATTATTATAAAATCATTTAAAAACCACCTTACTTTGGCAAACTGCAGCAGTGTTTGAGGACAGAAATTCAGCAAAACATTCGTTGCTTCCTTTGTTGAGACACACAGCACCTGGAGGCTGAGGTTTCCATGAAGTTGTGGGTGTGTTTGAACAAATTGGTAAACTTCTACAACACACTCCTTTGGAAGTTTCCCAGAGCAAAGAAGGCACTATGAAATGCAAAATTATATTTTTACAATCTGGGAAGATGTGAACCTTTGACATAATAATGTATACTTTTATCTCTAAGAAATAAGTCCAATTGGTCCCAAACATTGGAGCCCACACAATGTGGGAATATTGTAGTATCATTTTTTAAATAGCATAGCTCACTCTTAAGCAGCAAGAATATAATACCAAACATATGTTCTGACTAATTATAGCCACTCCTCTACAAACTGTACATAATATACAATTAAAAATTGATGAGTATTTCATTCTTGTATATGAAATACAGAGGTGAGATTCATTAAAATTAAAAACTAAATGCTTAGCTACTTTCCCTGCAGAAATATTACAAAAGGGATAGGTGAAGCAGATGTTCTTTGCCCATGCACCAGTGTGTCTGACTATTATACATAGTACAAAAGAACATGAATTGCAGCACATTTCAGATGCTAAATGTAAACTTTAAGCTTTGCCTAATGTTAAGTTGTAATCGAGTCACTTAATACACTTTATGCATGAGGTTCAAAGTGACAACAGACAAGCTTTAAGCAGTTCAATGAGTATCATATGACCCACCACAATAGGAAACAAAAGAATGAGTGAAGAGGTGACTATCTGTCAGTTTATCTTCTCTTTTCTTTCTTTACAAGGTAGTTATACATTTGCAAGGAAAATTATATAATTTTACATTAAATTTTGGAACTGGTTCAATATCCCTGCCAGTGGATAAAATCGGTAGCAGTTCGAAGGTTTTAAAGCTAACAACAGACAGTTGTCACCAGAGGTGTCAGTGATGGGTCACGTGGCCTCAGTCAATAACAGCACAGGTCTAAGCAAGCAGCTGCACAGTAGTTTTATTAGTATGCTGCATGACTAACTACCATTCACGCTTAGCTGCTATTGGGTACCGATCCTGCTTTCGGACTTTGACTTTCTGGCTATCGTTACTGTTGTTTCTTCCATGTACTCCTAATGATACACTTGCCTTTGTTTATGGGTTACACATTTGTACCAGGAGCAGACATAGAAGCGGTGCCAAGTCTTACCCTACCATGTTTATGGTGACACATTCATACCCAGTGCATCAAGTCCCTGGAACTTTGGCAACAAAAGCTCCAGTTACAATGACTCCGACTACAACAGCAACAGTTTGAAGTTCAAGAGCATGCTGTTCTCCTGCAGCTCTTGTCTCAGCAGTAACAACCACATTAGTCGGTGGCTGTGGCTATGCCCTCAATCACTGTTCATTGCCTTCAATGAGTCTTCATATGGCAGGGAAGTCTGTCTCTACCATTCTGAACTGTACTGTTATGCTTATGGCATTTCTGGTGAGCAGCAAAGTGCATTACTCTTGTCTTGTAGTAGTTGTTTATACTAAGTGGTACAGAAATTTCAACCACTTTCGGATCCAAATGAATTATCCAAAATATGGATACAGCTTGGGCTGCCAACATGGAGGCTCTTTTATTCACAAGTCCAATTTTACATGCCAGAGCTGTGCAGATTTGTATGCAGAATCATTGACTAAGGGTGTGATTTTGCACCTTGCCCCTGACACTGAGGTCACATCTAAATCTTTGGCCAAGTCCAATTCCAGTCTTTGTGAAGCACTTAAAACCACTAAATCTTTCAAGATTGCTTCAGCAGCAGACCATACCTTTATGGATGAAATTTGAATTCCCCAAGTTGTTAGTCACCATTACATGCAGCAGTCAATTGGTGATTCTAACTCATCATCTAAAATTATGGTTCCAAGTCTTGCCCAAGTCCACAGGTGTCCAGATCACCATCATCTCATAAGATATTATTCTGCTGTCCACTCAGCATCAAGTGATCTTTTTTGTAATGTTAATTGGGAAGGTTAGAAATGCCCTTGCACCTTGGCATTGCAATCTACTTCACATATGTCAAAGAAACTTCTGTCCTATGCACATGCCTGCATTGTGCAGCAGATCACTAGGCTTAAAGAAGGTGTGGTCATCTTGTAGAAGTGCATCAACAAGTGACCCACCGGCCGTGCCCTCAGCTGCAGCATGAGGACAACACTGTGGTCCACACCATCATTACTACGGAGAATGCAGCTGCCCTGCTAACAAGTGTGAAGTGAAGTCACATAAGAGGTATGCACCCATTTTTATGTAATTTGAAGGTTGTATCAGTGCTATAGTGGTTGCTATAAAAGTTCATAGAAGTCACAGGTTGTGTGGTGACTACTTTCTTTTCAGTACACATTTGAATTTATACGTCATTATCAGATTAATCAGGCTTTAGGTAAACACATCATACATATGTATGGAGTTATTTATTTTATCCATAAAACAATGTGAGTTTCATACTGATTTATGGATAAGATAGATGCCTCCATACATACGTATGACTTGTTCACCCAAACCCTGAGTTAACAAGATCGAGGAAAATAGCTCATTACCAGCCAAGTTCTTTATCGACCTTACAATTAAGGATAAGGCAATCCAGCTACAGGTGGACACTGGTGCTATGGTCAGTTTGATCAATTGTCCAACATATGTCACTGAAGTTGAACCCTATATGGTGGTAAATTGCCAGCTACAACAAACAGCGAATACTGTTAAAAGGCCAAACAACTATATCAGCTTCGTACAGAACATAGCCCAACAAATAACAGTTTTTGTATCAAATAGTAACATCACAGAAAATTTATTTGGCATGTATGCCTTCCAAAGTTTTGGCTTCTCAATCCAATATTCTGTAAACCTGGTGTCAGATGATAGCCACATAAAGAAATATATGCATTATGCAAGGCCTAACATCAAGTTTTTGTTCCCAGATTGGAGAAAGCCAAATCATTTGAAGGTCATGTAACGCTCATGCATATGGTGGAGCCGCATTTTTTAGGGCTTGCCAGGTGCCAAAGTCCCTTTGAATCTAGTCAAAGAGGAACTAGACTGGTTGGCCCAGTTGGATGTTATTGAACCAGTCACATCAAGCGAGTGGGTCATATTGCTGGTTGTAGCCAAAAAACCATCTGGGAAGTTGTGGCACTGTAGAGACTTCAAAGTGACTGTCAACTTTCAAACAGAGGTGGACACGTATCTCATTCCTCGGATGGAGGAACTCTTCACAAAATTGGGTGGGGGCAGGTACTTCTCCAAAATCGACTTGGCTAAGGTGTATCTACAGCTTTCTACAGACCACACCTCTCAAAAAATTCTAGTGGTAAATACCCCCCACAGCCTCTTTAAATTAAAAAGAGTGGTCTTCAGCATCGCCAGCGCACTGGCAATCTTCCAACATTTTTTGGAGCAGCTGTTCCAGAATGTGTCATCGTGCATAACTACTTGGATGACATGTTCATGAGTGGATCCATGACAGAAGAACATTTAACAAACCTTGAAACTTTGTTCCAAGTCTTGCAGGAAGTTGAGTTAAAGTGCAGCTTAGAGAAGTGCAGTTTTTTCGAACTATAAATTGAATTCTTGGGCCACATTTTCTCTGCTACAGGGATTCAACCAACCAACAAACAAGTAGAAGCTATAGCCATGCTCCCCAGGCCAACAAACACGAAGCAGTTGCAATCCTTCTTAGGGAAAATCTCATACTACCGAAAGTTCCTGCAACCTGTGGCAGACACAATATGACGCTGTATCAGCTGTGTAAAAAAGGCACTCTGTTCTCTGGACTGATAAATGTGAACATGCATTCCAAATCATGAAACTACAATTACAGTCTGCACTGCGTATGGCCCATTATTAGCCAGGGAAACCACTCATTGGAGCTGTCAGTGCCTCAGATCACAGCGTGGGGGCAGTACTTGCTCAAAAAATGCTGACATGTCAGAACAGCCCATCGCTTTTACATCCAAGTCATTAAATGCCACACAGCAGACAGCAGAGATATTCACAAATAGAGAAAGAAGTATTAGCAATCATGTTTGCACTAAAACAAATCATTTTTATCTCTATGGAAATACCTTTCAGTTCATCACTGACTGCTAGCCACTGATAGCACTGTTCAATGTGGCCTTCAAGATTCCAGACAAAACTGCAAACTGCCTCCAGAGATGGGCATTATTCTTATCCTTATTACAGTATGCCATACAATGTAGGAATAGCTATGCCCCCACCAATGCTGATGCTTTATCAAGACTGCCCATGGGTCTTGATCATGATTTTGATCAGGATGAGCTCGTGGTTTTTCAACTAGATGACAACTTGTGGATAACCTGAGACAATTTTCCATTCACCAGTGAACTAATTGCAAAGGAAACTGAAGCAAACCCCATACTTCACGTAGTACAAAAGGACATCTTACAGGGCTGGCTGGAGTCAATGCTGTGAAGAGGAAATAAATAACTGCATCATTATTTCTCGTTAAGACACCAACTCTTGATAGTGAATACAATATTCCTCTTGGATACTGAGTGATGTCAACCACAAGTCATACTCCCAACAACACTTCGCCACAGCATGCTGCAATTGCTCCATCAAGGACACTGGAGAATTGCAACAACGAAAGCCTTAGCCCACTGTTTTGCCAACTGGCCAGGGATTAGCTGGTTCATTGAGAGTATAATACAAATACACCATCACTGTGCAGCACAACAAGTGGCTCCATGCCAGATATCTGCCCCACACCTGGCAGCCACGACACTGTGGGATCGAGACTGCATAGATCTAGCATGGGCGTTTCTCAGCACAATGCGTCTCAACATCACTGACGCTTATTATCACTTCACTTACATTGTCAACTGTCAGTATATCACCTCAGAACAAATTATCGCTGCCCTTTCCAAAGTTTTTTCGAATGAGGGCCTCCCTCACACTCTAGTTTCTGGCAATGGGCCCCAGTTCCGGAGCCAAGCTTTCGAAGATTTCTGTACTCATAATGGTATCCGACACATTTGGTCCCCCCCACCCTTCTTCCACCCCCAAATGTGAAGGCAGTGGACTGGTAGGCACTTTTAAAACCCAAATGAAAAAATATGTCGAAGAACAGTCAACCAAAGATCTGCTACTTCCGTTCTTGCATTCATACAGGTCCACATCGATGGGTGAGGAAAGTCCAGCAGAACTCCTTTGCTGGACACTTCTGCATCTGGTGGTGCCATGGCCCAACCACTCACCAGCAATGCCATTCAACAGGTATCAGCCAGGCAGACCAGTGAGGGCATGGGGGTTTGGATGGCAGGTACCCTGGTCCCTGGCCACCATCGTTCATCAGCAAGACCAGAAGGTCTTCACCATCTGGGTGGAAGACCGGGAGGACTTCTGGGATCCTATAAACCTGGACAACATCATGTCTCCTCCAGACACACAGTGCTCTTTGTGTTCAGCAGGCAATACCTATCCCCATCTGGATCCCCTGCAGAACCTTCCATCACCATTCACTGACTCCCAGCAGCTGTCTCCTGTCAGCCAGCCCACTCCCAAGCAGCCTCAGGAATCACCCTCACTGGAGATTCTGGAGACAGAGATGGCTCTGCCATAAATAAAATTAAAATAAATAACCATTTTGTGACCCTGCCCTTGCACCTAGAGTTGTGCCTCTTAGGAGCTGTTGGCAGTTCTGCCCAGGACACTTCCAGTGCTGCACTCCTACCCCAGCCAGCCAGCAGCTCTTGCAGGTCATTAATGACCCAGCACAGAGGGATGACCCAGCACCATACGAGACAAGCCCAGGTAGCCAGAGCAAATGGACATCGCCCACATCCTGATCTCACATCACTTTGATTGTCATCAGGGTCTGAGCAGTGACAGCACCACGTCCGGCTACGGCTATCTCAATCGATCTGCCAAAGAGATTAACAACAACAACAACAACAATAACAACAACAGCCGCGGTATGCTGGGAAGACTTGCCAGCTGGCCAGACAGGTCGACTTTGATATGGGCTGTAGAGCAAGAACCATCGCGACATTTGGCCACCACCACATTTGTGCAGGAACAAATACAATGAGTGGCCTTATTTAAATGAGCAGGCAGGCCACCACAGCTAGTTCATCTCAGTTTGCTGTTCTATGACATATCCTATCATTCACTGTCTACCGTTGGCCAGACTACCTGGACACATTAGAACAGATTTTGGGTTGTGAAATGGACTTTTATTTTAATGGTGCGAGTAATAAAAATGTGTCAGTAACTGAGTTTGTGTTCTGTCAATCATAACAATAGTAATTAAAAAACCAAATGAGTCATTACATGTTTGACATGATTTAAAGGCCACTTTTAATTCACAGTCCACCATTCATTTCTATGCCCTGTCCCACGCAGAGGAGTTCTTGACTTAAGTGCCTGGAGCCAGAATTATTTGGAGATAGATTTAAAGGATGCGTATCACCGACTGCTGCTTGATGATGCTTCATGTCAGGCGCTGATCACTTTATAAAGATACAACTGCATACCGTTTGGGATTGTGCATGCACATGCCATTTTCAAAAAGTATTTCAAACAATTTCTTCCAAGGTATTCTGCACTTTGTTCATTATTTGCATGCTGTGAGGGGCATTCAATAAGTAATGCAAAACTTTTTTTTTTCTCAACCAATTTTAGTTGAAAAAATGTGGACTTTTTTGTGGGACATCATGGAATATTCCCCCTTCAGCCACTGTACCTGTAGCTTCAGGAAGTTCTGATAGGTGGTAACACTGTACATAGCTTTCAAAATGGCGTCTGCAACAGAGGTACATTCCAAGGTGTCATTGAGTTTTTTTGGCAGAAAACCAGTGCACTGCAGATATTCGTAGGTGCTTGCACAATATCTACGGAGACCTTTCGCCACAAAGATGCAAATGAACTTCGCCTTCTCAATGACAATGCAAGGCCCCACGGAAGTCTGCACACCTGAGATGAGCTCACAAAACTTCCGTGAACTGTTCTTCCTCATCAACTCTACAGCACAGATCTCATACCTTCTGACTTCCATCTGTTTGGCCCAATGAAGAATGCACTCCACAAGAAGCAGTAAACGGATGATGGGGACGTTACTGATGCAGCTAGATGTTGGCTCTGACGTCAACCAGTAGAGTGGTGCTATGTGGGCATACAGGGCCTCACCATAAGGTGGCATAAGGCCATTATGCTGAATGGAGATTATGTTGAAAAATAGGGATTTGTAGCCAAAATAATGGGTAATAATATGGTGCATAGGACCCATGAATAAAACCAACCTGCTTTCAGAAAAAAAAAGTGTTGTATTACTTATGGAACACCTCTCATATTATTGTTATGGGGTTGATGCACGTGGAACATCACAAGATTCTTGAACTCCTTTGAAACGGCTCCAGGGAAATGGGTTATACTTCAGTTGGAAATTTGCAGTTTCTTTGTCCCAAGCATCAAATACCTGGATCACATTCTTAGTCACAAATGCAGCCCCCAATGCAGACTATTAATGAAGGTCAGAGCACATGAATTAGGTTACCAGATATGTGAGTGGCTTAAAGACCTTTCAAGTAAAAGAACCCAGCATGTTCTTCTCAATGGTGAGTGTTCATCACAGACAAGGGTATCACCAGAAGCGTGTTAGGGAAGTGTGATAGGAGTGCTCTTATACTCTATACACATAAATAATGTGATGAACATGGTGAGCAGCAATTAATAGCTATTTTCTGATGTTGCTATGGTGTACGGGACAGTGTAACCATTGAGTGACTGTATGAGGGTACAAGATGGCTTAGAAATTATTTCTAATTGGTGCGACAAATGGCAACTTGCTCCAAGTGTAGAAAAATGTAAGCTAATGTGGATGAGTATGAAAAACAATCCAGTAACATTCAAATACAACATTAGTAGGATGCTGCTTAACACAGTTACATTGATTAAATATCAAGGCATAACATTGCAAAGCGATACGAAATGGAATGAGCACGTCACGTTGAGAGTAGGGAAGGCAAACTCTCAACTTTGTTTTATTGGGAGAATTTTTGGAAAGTGTAGCTTATCCATAAAGAAAACAGCCTACAGAATGCTAGGGCAACCCATTCATGAGTACTGTTCACATGTTTGGAGCCCCACCACAGTGGATTAAAGGAAGACATCAAAGCAATTCAGAGGTGTGTTGCAAGATTTAATATCAGTAAGTTTGATCAGCATGCAAGTATTACAGAGATGCTTCATGAACTCGAACACGAATCCCTGGAAGGAAGACAATAGCCTTTTTGTGAGGCACTACTGTGGAAATCGAGAGAACACACATTTTCACACCAATTGTAGAATGATTCTACTCCTGCAAACATACATTTTGTGTAAGAACCACAAAGATAAGATGTGAAAAACTAGGGCTTGTACAGAGGCTTTTAGAGAGTTGTTTTTCCCTCTCTCCATTTTTGAATGGAACAGAAAAGAAAGTGACTAGTAGTGGTATGTGGTACCCTCTGCATGCACCATATGGTGGCTTGTGGAGTACGTAGGTAGACACCGGGGTAGATCATGCTCATGTGATACCATGACAACAAGATTATAAAAATGCCAACAGCTATTTTACTTTTAAATTAATAATAAACACTTTACCTACTTTTTCCCATCTGCCTCATTTTCATTTGATTGCCCTTTATAGATAACACAGAAACAAAACTATAATGTATTTAGTTGCAAGTGGAAACACTTTCCACCCATTTGTAACACACACAGTTCTGAAATGCTCAAAGCTTTTAATCAAAACAGAAAACTTTTCTTGAAACATGCTAAGTTCTACATCTTAAATGAATAAATCAATGGATGAAAAAACTGGAAAATTTCACAATTTTGTAGTCTTTCAATTATATTGCAAGTTCCTCTGTATATTTTGATCTTGCTGTTCAACAGTATACACCTTTACAGCACATTACTAAACACAAAATCGTGTACGAGTGTAAACATTTCTTCTAAATCTATGACAATATACGAGTATATACACATAAACATAAATGTTACCTGAAGTTTAACAAGACTTTCATTTTTGTGGCCTTTATCTTCATCTGATGGTTGAATTTTTGGATCCGTGTTTTCACCTCTCTGATGCGCTAGAAGCTTTTCAGACAAGTTAGAAGCAAATGGAGGCATTTTTTGAAGGAACTCAAAGTGACAACTTTCAAAGAGAACTGGTGATTTATCTGCACTATCTTTAACTTCTGGAGTTTCAGGTGTGCAACTTTTGTCACTGGTATTCTTTTTACTAGCAAGATTATAGCACTGGAGGTCACTCAGGTAAGACCTCACCAGTATTTTCAGTGCTTCAATAACAGGAAGGTCATACACAGATTTGAAGTCACAATCTGGATACAATTCAAAATAATGCCCAAAGTGGTTTTCCAGGAAAACTTGTAAAACAAGACTTGCTGATGATCCAGAAATACCAATTCTAGATGGGAGATACTCCAAAAAAACCTGTAAGGAAAGAAGATAGAGAAAAACATATTACTATATAGCTAAATAACTGGGCATCTAAAAAATATGTAATACAAAGGAACGCTGGACTGTAACTGTAGTAATGTAACAACACTCAGAACAATGTAAAGAGATGCAGTATGAATTTCTTTATATCAACAGCTGACAAGCACATAAACAAGAGGTTCAAGTGTACTTCAGTACTGTATAATACTATGAAGGAGAGTAGAAAACCTTTTAATATGAATGGGGTTCACTGAGATGTATACAGTCTGTGGGGTGAGTGTGAAAGGAGAAGAAGGGGTGTGGGGGCAGGCAATGGTATAGCATAATAGGATAGTGTACCAAGGCTGGATGAGGAGCAGTTGATAAGTAAATAGTCTCTTCCCTTTCAAACATAAATTTATTAAATTACAGGGCTACACAAACCAATTGCCAAAACTAGTAGGCAGGAGGTAGTCTTTTGATGGTCTTGGCAAAAGAGTGGATGCTAGGTTGAGTCTATGAGGTGTGAGAGTATTATCAGAGAACATGACAGCACACACAGCTAATGGGAGTCTGAAAGAGAACACCCCAAAATCAGAAACCTTACATGTCTCATTCCAAGATGCATTCTGTATCAAAATTGTCCAAGTAGTTACAGGGTCTCAGCTGGTCTATGAAATCATAGACACAGCAAACAATAAATAATGTTCCCCATTGGTTTTGTTTGCAGACAATACATTTATGTTAGGCAAATATCAGGATGTAGAAAGAATTCCCTGTCAGTATTCCCACCAGGTTTCAAACTTGGTTTCTGCTAAATGAGTTGAACCTGAACATATCTAAAACTCATATGATGCAGTTCAGAACCCAGTCAAAATGTGAACATATTAATGTTACTCACAACAATGAAAACATACAAAAAAATAACTCCTTCAAAAGCTTAGTCTTGAATTTCAACAAAACTTTGTGTGTGTGTGTGTGTGTGTGTGTGTGTGTGTGTGTGTGTGTGCATGGGCGCGCGCGCTTCCCACCCAAACTGTACATGCTGGCTCTTCTGTATGTATGGAAAACAAAATTTATAACAGTTTAAAAGTGAACAAGTTAATGCATATGAAGTTAGGTCCACTGAAAAAGCAATATGGAACACTAATGCATTAATGCTATTACTCAGTGGATGAATTCATGCAGGACAAACTGGTAATTTGAGGTGGGTACAGCTTATTACTTCCCCCAGTAAGTACATATTTCTGTTCACAGAAATATCATTTGACCGTTATACCATTTTTTGTTAGTGTGAAAATTATTGTATCTGTATGTCAATTTCTGACATGTCAAATATACACAAACCAAATCTTTTGCAAATGTATACTATGAGGTGAATACATTTTACTTATTACAGAACAAACATGGCAAAATATCCTGATCAGCTGCTTTGCACTGTGAGTAGTTGCTATACATGAAATAACTTGGGACTGCCTGTCACGTTGATAAAATTTTGGAATGAAATACACTCCTGGAAATGGAAAAAAGAACACATTGACACTGGTGTGTCAGACCCACCATACTTGCTACGGACACTGCGAGAGGGCTGTACAAGCAATGATCACACGCACGGCACAGCGGACACACCAGGAACCGCGGTGTTGGCCGTCGAATGGCGCTAGCTGCGCAGCATTTGTGCACCGCCGCCGTCAGTGTCAGCCAGTTTGCCGTGGCATACGGAGCTCCATTGCAGTCTTTAACACTGGTAGCATGCCGCGACAGCGTGGACGTGAACCGTATGTGCAGTTGACGGACTTTGAGCGAGGGCGTATAGTGGGCATGCGGGAGGCCGGGTGGACGTACCGCCGAATTGCTCAACACGTGGGGCGTGAGGTCTCCACAGTACATCGATGTTGTCGCCAGTGGTCGGCGGAAGGTGCACGTGCCCGTCGACCTGGGACCGGACCGCAGCGGCGCACGGATGCACGCCAAGACCGTAGGATCCTACGCAGTGCCGTAGGGGACCGCACCGCCACTTCCCAGCAAATTAGGGACACTGTTGCTCCTGGGGTATCGGCGAGGACCATTCGCAACCGTCTCCATGAAGCTGGGCTACGGTCCCGCACACCATTAGGCCGTCTTCCGCTCACGCCCCAACATCGTGCAGCCCGCCTCCAGTGGTGTCGCGACAGGCGTGAATGGAGGGACGAATGGAGACGTGTCGTCTTCAGCGATGAGAGTCGCTTCTGCCTTGGTGCCAATGATGGTCGTATGCGTGTTTGGCGCCGTGCAGGTGAGCGCCACAATCAGGACTGCATACGACCGAGGCATACAGGGCCAACACCCAGCATCATGGTGTGGGGAGCGATCTCCTACACTGGCCGTACACCACTGGTGATCGTCGAGGGGACACTGAATAGTGCATGGTACATCCAAACCGTCATCGAACCCATCGTTCTACCATTCCTAGACCGGCAAGGGAACTTGCTGTTCCAACAGGACAATGCACGTCCGCATGTATCCCGTGCCACCCAACGTGCTCTAGAAGGTGTAAGTCAACTACCCTGGCCAGCAAGATCTCCAGATCTGTCCCCCATTGAGCATGTTTAGGACTGGATGAAGCGTCGTCTCACGCGGTCTGCACGTCCAGCACGAACGCTGGTCCAACTGAGGCGCCAGGTGGAAATGGCATGGCAAGCCGTTCCACAGGACTACATCCAGCATCTCTACGATCGTCTCCATGGGAGAATAGCAGCCTGCATTGCTGCGAAAGGTGGATATACACTGTACTAGTGCCGACATTGTGCATGCTCTGCTGCCTGTGTCTATGTGCCTGTGGTTCTGTCAGTGTGATCATGTGATGTATCTGACCCCAGGAATGTGTCAATAAAGTTTCCCCTTCCTGGGACAATGAATTCACGGTGTTCTTATTTCAATTTCCAGGAGTGTACTAAAAGAATGGCACCCTTGCTTTGTATAACAAGTAATAAAGGATTTCCAATTGAAGGGTTTTCCTCCCTTTAAATTTTACAGCATTTAGTCTACATTCACAGTTTCATAGCATTTTATTCCATTATTTTGGTCTGCTTTACTGTCAGACTGATGCAGCAAATTGTCATTCAGTTGGCTCATATATAAGAGCATGGGACACTGTGTGTGTGTGTGTGTGTGTGTGTGTGTGTGTGTGTGTGTGTGTGTTTGTTTTTATCACACTGAAATGAAGGCTCATGCAAAGGTGTCTCAACACAATGTCACACAATTTATACAACACTCAATTTCATTTAAACAACCTGCATCTGCAGTCACCACTTCCTCTGAAATGGCCACTGTCATCTTACTAATGCAATCTTACACAGATTCTTATTACAACACTAACTTCTCTTGATTAATCATTTTGAATTTTACTTACTATTATAAACCCCATTCACATAATGTTTTGTCCTCACTAACTTTAAGACTTAGTGTACACATGTTGCACATTCTAGTACTTGTACAAGTGTGTCAACTCAGGTGCTATCTTGTAACCAGCAGTCCTGATTTTGTCTGCTCTGCTGTTTGTAGCCACCAGCTCTATTATCACTGCCACTTACACTGCTGTATCAATTTCACATACTACAACTATGCCAGTGACATGCACATTGCAGGAAGGATACTGATCATACTGTAAAGCTTCGTTGTACCTTCGATTGTTATGAGAAGTATAGAGGTTGAAATTAGTGTAATTATCCTTAGTTTTAAGGCCCTGTTGTAACTGTCAATTCACCTACTGAGAACCATAGAGGGGAGAGGTGTTCAACCCGAGACACCAGTCTTTTAGAATTTAATTGCTTTACTCAACATTTGTCTTAACTGATAGACAACCTGAGTTCTGTTTGTGTATAGTAACTGCTTGCCCTGTAAAGTGACTTACTAGATAGTATTCTGGAATAAAACAGTACTTACTGTTTGCTATGGCCACAGCTTCATGGACCACATGCCCCCACAACTTGTCAAGTGATATTGGTACAGGGTGCATGTCATAATGAGGTGCATGAAGTATATGGTTTTACAGTCTTATCTTTCCGGACACTGACACTGACAGCCACATCAAGCATTTCTAGAGCCCTGTGCATTACCATGTTCCCACATAACAGTTCCTACAGGTGCAAACAGGGGAAGCAGCATATGGACATTGGATAACAGGCCCCCTCTCTTCTGCATGAATCAACCCTACCCAATTTGAGATGACATAACTTCAATCCAGCTGCAGCATGTGTGCATCCTATTTGTGTGCTCTGAATAAAACTGCAAGTTTGAAAGCTAAGACAAAGTTTTCAGAACTTTTTTTACTTGCAAATCTATTGATCAGCATTTCTACTATATAGTGGTTGGTTGGCTGGTTTAAAAAGGGGGAAAGGGACCAAACTGCTTGGTCATCGGTTCCTTGTTCCTGCTGTAACAATTCCACAAGGGAAAGAATAAAAGAAACTAGACATACACCACAATACTGAGAGGAAGGAAAAACCACAAGAACGCCAAAAGAGCAACTAACACTACAAGGAACAAAACAGGACATGAAAAACACAGAGGTGCAAAAAACCAGTAGAAGAGGGTAAAAGAGGAGAGCAGATTACCGTGGCTGGCTGACCACAAAAATAAAAGGATAAGCCAGCCACTCTGCAACACATTAAAACCTCCACCTTAGAAGCACTAGGGTGGAGGACACAGAGGGACAAAGGACATGTGCTAAAATTTAGATCAAACGATAAAACCCACCCTCACATATAAAATGTAAAAACAAATAAGCTGATGAGGTGTTGCCTGCTAAAATTAATGATAATGAGTCAGGTAACTGAAGATGATGTCTCAGGGCAGCCAAACTAGGACAGTGCTAAAGAATATGGGTCGCCACGGTGTGGGAGTTAATGGCACAGGCATCAGCAGAGCGATCCCTGTATAGTCAGGGGCTTACAACCAACAGAGTACATGGCGGCCCCACCACAACAGACTAGTTACCATGCTGGACATCAGGTGCAAACAAGTCCATTATCATCATCAGTGCGGAAAACAATACTGCACAGTGGATGGAGGAAAACACACCCAGGAGGGTGACCTCGCCCAACAGCTGGAGAATGAGCGGAAGTGCAGATCCACGTTGACAAATGATGCGAGAGATATCAGCGCATAATGGACACGATGCACCATGTAAGGCGCCCTTCACCAGTTGGTTTGCTCTTCAGGAAAATTTAGAATAATGGAGGTCAAACCCGACAGGGAACCATCACATAAAGGTCAAAATGTGTGAAACTCCTTTCAACCACCTCTTACAACAGGCAGGAATACCTCAGGCCTATTCTAACCCCTGGACCCGCAGGGTGGGTACTATAAAGTGAGAAGTGGTCATTTCTCATGCCATTGTTTCAGTGTTTCACTGTCTCAGCTTAAGAAACAAATTCTAAATTCTAAAACAATATTTACAACAACAATATACAATGTTACATTTTTAGCAATACACAAATAAATAGAAAAGTAGGCATCAATATTTGTCTACTTACTAGACATTGGAACAGGAACAACTGGAGCAAGTTTAAGGGAAACACAAATTAAAAACATGGATGAAATATTAACTTTTGGAATTTTTCAAAAATTCTTTATCAGGAAAAATGGAAAATGAAAGAAATGTTAAAAATAAAAGGCAAGACCTAAAGATAAACAAGTGAACACTGGATCTGGAGAAACAAGATTCTGTAGAGAATTTTAAAGTAATAATTTCTATTTCTTATCATTTCATTTGTTCTGATGATTCACCACCACTACCGGCATCATCATCATCATATTATACAGACTGAACCTTGTTACTGTACCCAGTTTCAAAAATGTGAAATGCTATAGACTCAGTAGTGCGTGCATGCACACGTGTGTGTGTGTGGGGGTGGGGGGGGGGGAAGGGGGGGGGGGCACAGATTTTTCTTATTGCAAGTGGTCACACTTCTTCTGTGCCAAAGAAAGTTAGTATGGGATGCAACTCATTTCACACACCAAAGATACAGATATCATGATTTTACAACATTGTCACATTATATAACGTATATTGTCATGTGAGCACATACATACTTGCAAAACCTCCTGCAGCGACATTTTCTGTGATGCAACCAACTCTGACAACACTCCTGAAAGTACTCTAGGTTTTGAATCCATCAGAACAACAGACAACTCTGAAAATGTTGTTAACTGGTCATTCCTTCTGCTGCAGAAATAAAAATATATACATCAAGAAAAATAAGTTCATAGGGGAATTTCTTTGACTTCAAAAAGTACAGACACAGTACAACCCTATTAATGAACTATATAAATAAGTTTTGACATTATTTTTGTCCTCTAAAAAAATGGGAAAAAGACTCCAAGGACCGGTCAAGAAAATAGAATTTTATAGGTATTTCATCTAAATTTCGTACCTACTGTACATAGAATCGTGCTTGCTCATAGACTTCACTGGTGTAGTTGTCTCAAACAGAAGCATACTATTTTCAAAAAGTATAGCTGAAAGTTGGTTTGGTTCAAAAGAGCTTAAGACAGCATTTGCTTGTTCTGGTGATCCCTTCTGGATGCATAACAAAACTAAGGCTAATGCGTCACTTGACTTGGGCACTGGTCTGAAAACAGAAGCAAAGTCTCTATATAAGTAAGGCTTTAGTGACTTCTAAGGAAAACAAAACTTTTAATACTTATTATAGATAGTTCAGATAGTAACTCAAAAGCATGGTGAAAGAGAAATAATTCTCAATTTTTTAAGAGAATAAACATAAAGTGAAACAAGCATCACAAAAAGTTCTTTCATTCATAAAAAGTATATATAATGCATTTTTCACCTTAAAGTCAAACGATATCACAATGCAAATGATAATCATTATTGATTTTTCCCAGTCTCACATTTCTTTGTGTAGTGAAATTAGATGGCCCATCTGGTCACATAGGCAATAGCCTTGCTGCAGTGGATACACGGGTTCCCGTGAGGTCACCGAAGTTAAGTGCTGTCGGGCATGGTCGGCACTTGGATGGGTGACCATCCAGGCCGCCATGCACTGTTGCCATTTTTCGGGGTGCACTCAGCCTCGCGATGTCAATTGAGGAGCTACTCGACCGAATATTAGCGGCTTCGGTCAAGAATACCATCATAACGACCGGGAGAGTGGTGTGATGACCCCATGCCCCTCCTATCTGCATCCTTCAATGAGGATGACACAGCAGTCGGATGGTCCCAGTAGGCCACTCGTGGCCTGAAGACAGAGTGCTTTTTATCTGGTCACATAATGTGTAACCATGGCAGTAGTTTCTCTGTGAATACCAATAAGTTAACCTTCATGCATGTCATCCTGGGACTGCTGAATGTAAAAATAAAAAACAAGACATTGTCACACCTGCACCAATGCTTACCTGAGAATCCATGCACAACTTTTGTGAATGATTTCATAGTTTGTCAGCAATGGGTACCATTTAAATAAAGTTATCTTTAGAAGTGATTACAGATGTGTCATATCGATTTTTATTTTAAACGATATTTTTTATTATAACCGCAGGATAGAATATAATATGATGTATGTGAGAATATAATATGATGTATATGAGGAGAACCCACTACTAACAAAACAGAGGAGACAATGAGCAGGACAGAGGTATGTAGTAAAGATGGGAACTTGTTTAGCTTTTGGTCAATACTGGCCGCCAGTCAGCAGTAGCAGCAGGTGTGTGTGTGTGTGTGTGTGTGTGTGTGTGTGAGAGAGAGAGAGAGAGAGAGAGAGAGAGAGAGAGAGAGAATCAAGCTAGCAAAGATGTGTGCTGCAAATGGGGAAATCCATTGAGATGACAAAGGGCATATTATTATTACACAGATTCTGTGAATGAGTATCTCAAAAATGACAAAGCTGGTTGGATATTCACATGCTACTGTTGTGAGCATCTACGGAAAGAGGCAGAAGGACAGTGAAACTACCTTTAGGTGCTAAATGGTTGGATGCCCACAAATCTTCACAGAATGTGGGGTTCGGTGGCTTGTCTGCTTTGTAAAGTAGGATAGATGGTACTCTGTGGCATCTCTGCCAAAAAAGCACAATGCTGGTGCATGCACAAGTGTTTTGGAGCACACTGTTCATCGTACATTGTTGAGCATGGAGCTCCGCAGCAGACCATCCCTACATATTCACATGTTGACCAAACAACACAGCCAATTATCTGATATTGCAGTGGGCATAGGATCATAGGGATTTGACTGTCGATCAATGGAAATGTGTCGGCTCTTTGGCTGAATCAAATTTTTGCTACATGAAGTCAATAGTTGTCTCCACAAACACTGTCATCGAGGTCAACAGTGGGTCGAAATGTGCAGTGCGCCACGGATGCAGACTGGTGAAAGCAGTGTTATGCTAAGGGAGACATTCTCCTGCACTTGCATGGGACCTTGGTAGTAATCAATGACACACTGACAGCTGCGAACTACATGCATCCCTTCATGCTTGATGTCTTCCCCAACAGCAATGGCATCTTTTAGCACTATAATTGTGTGTCTCAGAGCCATAACTGTGCTAAAGTGGTTTGAGGAGTATTATAGTGAACTTATATTGATGTCTCAGTGGCCAAATTTTCCTGATGTAAATCCTATGGAACCCATCTGGCCCACTACTAGGCACCATCACCGTGTACACAAATAGGCGGCCCGTTATTTACAAGATTACATAGCCTTTGTGTAGATATTTAATGTCACACACCTGAACAAACCTACCAACAAACTGTTGGATCCTTGATATGCAGAATCAGTGATGTATGTCATTCCAAAGATGGACAAATAACCTATTAAACATGTTGTCATAATGTTTTGGCTTATCAGTATATATACTCATAATTTTTTAATAAACTTTTTAGACTCATGCTCGAGAATTGTTTAAACCTTTTGGCTCCTTCAGATGTACTTGCTGCTGGCCACATTGACTGCTGTGCCACTATTGGTAATCTGGCTACCCACTCACTATGTGGTTGCAGTTGGGCTAATACGTTTAGCCAAGTTAGCTGCATGGCCTGCTTCGCCCTTTGCTGAATATTATCTGGAGTGCATAGTGGTGATTCTGTCTGCAATTTAGTATCTGGGCAATGCTGATACAACATAAATACTGTGAGTGCCTAAGTTATTTTGACACTGAAAATTTCTGATTCTGAGCTACTACTGATAAATTGCAGTACAAACTCACGGAGTGAGTACAGCTGTTTTGCCCAAGAATTATATTTTTCCAGTAGTTTTCAACACAATTTTAGTAGCCTATGAGGAAAATGATAAGTATCTTTAGATTCACCTGAATAGTTTCCTAAGCTACTTTTTCTTAATGCCTGCACTTCTCCATGTATTCCTTACTGTACCAACTCAAGAAAGAATGCAACAACCCATAGCTTACTTGAAAGTGTTAGTGTATATCAAATTTCATATCACACTCCTTGTATGTGAAAGGGAATGCCAATCATCTATCATATTTCTTTAATACATTAACAGTTACTGTGTAAACAGTTAGAGCTAAGCTCACCAGAGAAAACATTAGTCACCCCTTGAGAAATCATTTTAAGCATAATTTAACACTGTGTAATTCCACTCCTGGATTTTATAACCACCTGGATTCAGTTAGGAAGCAAGTCCAGAAGGTTGCACACATATACTGTACCCAGGTTAAGCCACTCACTGAGGATTTGATCGCGCAATGCCATCAAATTGGGTGGATACTGATGTCAGTACTTTACCTGCTGTTCTAACATGTCCCACAGATTTTCTACACGGTTCCAGTCAGGTGATTCTGTAGGCCAATTGAGATGTAATAGGGTGAGGGAGTGCTCAGAAAACCAGTCACTTATTCTTCCAGCTTGATGACGTCTGCTGTTGTCATCTTAAAAAATAGGGGTATCAATAGCAAACTCATCATACTGACTGAAAGGCTACAGCTAATCATTCATAATGTTTAAATAAACTTGTTGGTTCATGTTACTGATCACCTCAGCAAACAGGCCCAATTAACGATAAGAAAAACATCTGAATATAGGCAAAACATGATTCGTCACACCAAATTATGTTCCACAAGTCAGCTACTGTCCATGTTTTTGTTTTCTAGCCCACTGAAGATGCACAGCCTTATCAACCTGTGTGAGCGATGGCCTCTTGCAAGGTGACCAACTCCAAATGTTCACTGCATACAGTTCCCATCGCATGTTCTCTCACTAACAAGTGGGGATGGACCTTCATTCATTGCGTGCAGCAATTCCTATTAGGTTTGGAAGCAGTTTTGATTCACAGACGTTAAAGTAACCCCTGGCGTGCCACAGGGGAGTGTTATGGGACCATTGCTTATCACAATATATATAAATGACCTAGTAGATAGTGTCGGAAGTTCATTGCGGCTTTTCGCGGATGATGCTGTAGTATACAGAGAAGTTGCAGCATTAGAAAATTGTAGCGAAATGCAGGAAGATCTGCAGCGGATAGGCACTTGGTGCAGGGAGTGGCAACTGTCCCTTAACATAGACAAATGTAATGTATTGCGAATACATAGAAAGAAGGATCCTTTATTGTATGATTATATGATAGCGGAACAAACACTGGTAGCAGTTACTTCTGTAAAATATCTGGGAGTATGCGTGCGGAACGATTTGAAGTGGAATGATCATATAAAATTAATTGTTGGTAAGGCGGGTACCAGCTTGAGATTCATTGGGAGAGTGCTTAGAAAATGTAGTCCATCAACAAAGGAGGTGGCTTACAAAACACTCGTTCGACCTATACTTGAGTATTGCTCATCAGTGTGGGATCCGTACCAGATCAGCTTGACGGAGGAGATAGAGAAGATCCAGAGAAGAGCGGCGCATTTCGTCACAGGGTTATTTGGTAACCGTGATAGTGTTACGGAGATGTTTAATAAACTCAAGTGGCAGACTCTGCAAGAGAGGCGCTCTGCATCGCGGTGTAGTTTGCTCGCCAGGTTTCGAGAGGGTGCGTTTCTGGATGAGGTATCGAATATATTGCTTCCCCATACTTATACCTCCCCAGGAGATCACGAATGTAAAATTAGAGAGATTAGAGCGCGCACGGAGGCTTTCAGACAGTCGTTCTTCCCGAGAACCATACGCGACTGGAACAGGAAAGGGAGGTAATGACAGTGGCACGTAAAGTGCCCTCCGCCACACACCGTTGGGTGGCTTGCGGAGTATAAATGTAGATGTAGATGTAGATGTAGACATTAGACTGAATTTGTCAACCAAACTGTTTTACAAAGATGTCACTGAAAGACTCAGGAAAAAGGTCACTTGAGTGAGACTGGACACTGCAGACAAGTGGATGCCATAACATGGCAATGCCCCATGTAACACGGCCACTTTCATCTTGGAATTTTTGACCTCCAAAGGCATCCTTGTTGCTCCACAGCCCCCTATTCACCTGATCTGAGTCCTTGTGACTTTTTTCTTTTCCCAAAATTGAGGAATGTCTTAGGAAGACATCAGTTTGGGACTCTGGAGAACATTTGAAAGAATGTGACCCCCTAATAGTTGAAGTCTTTCAGCACTGCTACCAAGACTCAGAATGACAACTCCAAAGTGTATAGCTGCCAAAGGGAACTACTTTGAAGGACACAATATTGTTGTTTGAAATAAATAAATAAAAGCTTTGGTAGATAAAAACTCAGTCTTGTTACTTTTCTCACACACCTTGTAAATGTCTCACTGATTACTACTGCTTTATTCTCACATAGAGGCACTGCAAGCATGGTAGAGCATGTGACTCAATCACTCCGCTGTCTGTAAAAGCTTATCTATGCGTGTGCCTGTGGTGACTAATATTTTATGTATTTTATGTGCTGGGCTTATTTTGTTCCTCTTCGTTGAACCCATTTAGTAATTTCATGTACAATATGTCACTTAGACTGTAACAAAACCAAATGCATAGTCATAGCTGGACAGATTGTCAACCTGCAATAAGTACGCTGCGTAAACAGTGTAAGTGTGGCACAGATTTTTCACCGATATGTACTAGCAAATCAAAGTGATGCTTTATTTTTGAATCTATTATTGTGGACTGGAAACGGTTGACTGTGTGCAATGGTGTTTCTTTAGTGCAGCAATGCCTAATGTTTTGTACATGAATTATGAAATAAACACTACAGCATTTGAAATGTTCAATCATTACTGTTCATCTGTGCCAGGCCCCAGGCAATCTTTAAAACAAAATAATGAATGTTTCTGAATACCTTTCATTGCTGACCAAATAACAGTTGCACATTGGAAATAGACAATTATGTACAATTTTGTTTAATTAACATAATATACACTCATTTTAGAATTGCAGTGCTTCACATAAACAGGTGTAAAAGCATCTGAAGTTTGTGAAATCTGTGTGTCTGTCATATCAATAATACAACTGGACAGTAGTTTCAAAGTCAGGAATCTAAATGGTCAAATACTTTTACACCTGTATAAAATTTGCATGCTCTATTTTGATCCAGCCTTTGACAGGCACTTGCAAAATTAAAAATATATACTACCTGGCAAAAAATTGAAGCACCCCCACGATATGGCCAGATCTCAAAGTAAGTTCACATACATACATACCATCGGTGGCTACGTAAATGATTAAGAGTTGCAATTCTGTGTGACAAGTAGAATGGCCATCAGGGTACCAGGCCTGGTAAAGTATATAAGGAGTGTGAACAGTTCCAGATTTTCAGTGATCACTGTGAAGGGCATGGAGATGCCACGTACTCACATGAGGCAGTGTTATCAGCACCTGACAGAGTTTGAAAGGGGCCTCGTTGTGGGTCTCCCTTTGGCCAGCTCATCTAATCATACAATATCCAGTAGTGTGGGGTATTTGAATGTGACGGTGGCCCAATGTTGAACTGAATGGGAATGTGAGTATAAGGCACAGTCATTGTCAAGGTTATGGTTGACTACATCTGGCCATTGTATATGCACCAAGAACATTGTAACCCCATCACATCTAAACCCGCGATTAGAGAACACACAATGGGCTCCCTGCAACATTCTGTGTCATCTTGCACCATTGGTTGGAGTCTAGCAGCACATGGACAAGGGAATCATCACTGCATGTGTAGGATGCCATTAACACCACAACACAAACAACTGCATCTGGTGTGGTGCAGCAACCAGGTAGCATGGTTGGCTGATGACTGACATCACATTGTGTTCAGGTTGCACTATCCTGTGTAACCATTGTCAGTGAGTATGGCAGCAACCTGCGAAGAGATCCCATTCTTCCAATGTTTTGGAGAGGCACAGCAGTGTTACTCCGTGTCATGGTGTGGAGCCATAGGGTATGACTTCAGTTCACAGCTGGTGGTGACTGAGGGAACACTGGCAGCACAATGCTATGTCAAAGACATTCTGCATCCTCATTTGTTACCTCCAATGCAACAGTACCATGGTGCCATTTTTCAACAGGACAATGCATGTCCACACATGATCTGTGTCTCTATGAACTGTCTGCATGACGTTGAGGTACTCCCATGGCCAGATAGATCCCCATATTTGTACCTGACAGAGCTTGTGGGGGGAACAGTTCAAACATTAATTCTGTGCCAGTGACCATATCCAGGATATCAGGGACCAGTTACAACAGTTGTGGGCTACACATGATATGTGTCTCTACGAACTGTCTGCATGACGCTGAGGTACTCCCATGGCCAGATAGATCCCCATGTCTATCCCTGAAAGAACTTGTGTGGGAGTAGCTCAAATATTAATTCTGTGCCAGTGACCATATCCAGGATATCAGGGACCAGTTACAACAGTTGTGGGCTAGCATGCATCAGGTTTTTAGCTGCATAGCACAGACAACTGGTGACTACACCTATTTTACCCACATGCTGGCCACAGAAGCACTATTATTATAAAGAGTTAGGAAATACAAAGATAAAATACAAATATACAAGGAAAGTATACATGTCAAGCTAACTTATTAACTTTTTCTTCCTTAAAGGGAGGTGCCATGTATGCAACAACCTGCAAGCACTGGAATCTGGTAATGCCCTTTCTGGTTGCCCACGTGAGTTACTTTTGATAGGAGGAAACCATTACCATCAGTGCTCTACGAAAGATGCTAGGGATCATTAGAGCTTTCTGCAGAAGGAAGTGGTACACTACCGGAGTCAGAAATAGTTACCTTTCCTTGTAGTGATGGTGCTGTTTCCAATTAACATGCAAGTGGAGAAATGTTTGCTTCTCTTCTTTAATCGTATAAAAATTTGTATGGCACATTTGTATCCATCTTTATCATAGTTTCCTCTCCCTTCCCTCTCCCCAAAAGAGCACATACACAAACACAAATTAAATTAGTAAATATAATAAAAGATAGCATTTTGGAAGGATTTAACTTTACTTGTACACACACACACATACATACACACACACACACACACACACACACACACACACACACACACACACACACGAGAGAGAGAGAGAGAGAGAGAGAGAGAGAGAGAGAGAGAGAGAGAGAGAGCTATGTGCAATACAAAGATTTGGCTTAAATCAAACTACCTGACAGATAGCTGTTTTTTCATTACATTCAGAACCCTGTCAGTAGCATACTCTCTCAACAGAGCAGAATGAAGGACAAGTGTAGAAACTTCAGATGGACTATACTTCTCAAACAGATCCAGTAAAGTATTTGTAAAATCTTGGATGGATGGATTAAATGAGCTGTCTGAATTATGATGCATGAATAATAAACTGGTCTTCAAATACTTCATCAATGCTTTCAGCTGAAAAAAAAGAAAAGATGACTGTTACAAAATACAGTAATTGAAATTTTACACATAAACAACATCTATGTATCATACATGTCCACACTTTATACAACATGACTATAGGAAACTGCAGGTCTATTGTTATTAGACTTTTGCCAACAAGACATGCTGAATTACAAATTAACATTCAATAGGTGTTTGGTCCCTGTATTTTAGCAAATATTTATCTATTGTTATTAGTCAGATAAGTTCACCTCTGCCAAAGATGTGTGTTTTGCTCACTTATATTGAAGTAATTCTGCATGTGGCTCAATACCATAAAATGTTCACAGGAAGAATCGAAACACAAAATTATCATTTTTATTAATAGACGGAAAAGGTTAATAAACTTGAAAATTATCAAAAGTTCAGCAGTTTGACACTCACACATACAACAAATGGAAGAGTGAAAAGTATCCAAATAATTATTGGAATGAACAGGAGCTCTATAACTATGTGCCTGTCATTTATACAGAATGTTTATGAAAAATAGGTATACATCGAAAAGAATAAGCAATAGCGCAATATATGGAGCTGTAAGAATTTGTCAAAAGCTTTGTAACAAAACCTAATTTAAACTCTGATGTAATTAACTGAAAAATTATTGTCTTTAGGTGATATATTATTTAGAGTTCTCTAAAAGAATGAACTGTATGCGTTTTCTGCTAAATGTTTACATTTCCAATATGAGCTATTCCCCTGGTAAACATGAAGGTGAGGACACTCAGATGTATTTAACACTCACACTACTTGGTTTCTTGTGCCCTTCCCTTCCTGCCTAGGTACTTGTGAATATACAACTATCTCAAGCATTTAACTCAAATAATCATAATATTTTACTGATATTTCTCCCATAGCTTCAGTCTTGCTTATTCTCTCTTTGGTCAATCATTCATCCTTGAGTAATTCAAGCATCATACCCCCCTCCCTCCCTGGCCCTTCTGCCATCTGTACAAATTTTGTGTATTACTTATCTACTTGCACCCTGGTTAACAGCATATTATATTACACAGCTGATTTATTCCAGCTCATTATTAGAATGTAAGAATTTGAATGTCAGTTGATGCATCCTCAATTTACTTCCACCTTTTGTTACATTTTGTGTGTATCTCCGACACAGGGTCTTCAGTGGCTTTTCTCATAATCAGAATCACATGTATACAGATGTAGATGCTGGTAATCAAATAGTGCTTCCAAGGAAACACCTCCCACTAGTTTCTCTCTCTCTCTCTGCATTTAAATTCTGGAAAAGAAATCCTTGCTTCTGGAGGGGCAAGGCCAAACACTCAGTATTTACTTCCAAGTATTCCCATTTGGTCTGTAACAACAATACTTATTAATAGTAGTTGTCTGTTACAACTACACTAGTCAGAGGTTTAGATGACATAGCACACATTATGTAAAATTAGTATGTAACATGATTCCCTTTCCTGTGTCTCCTTGTATGGTGTGTTGTTAATGGGTCTAGGTGCCAGAAGGATACTTATCATCACGCCTAAAAATGATGAGCATCCTATCCACAATCCTTTCCACCTAATCCAATGTAGTATTCTGCCACTCACCTAATCTACAAAATAATCCAATCCATCCTTATACCACACCTACTCCCACCCCTGGCCACATTGACACTGTGGAAGACATGGTAAAAGACCAATCTTTCTCATCCACACAACACATCCCATTCCAGTCAAGCAAGAGGCACATCCTGCCCATGAGGGCCTACTTTTGACAGCAGCTGTCATATAACAGCTCTGCCGTAAATTTTGCATATGACTTATGAGGGCATGACCACCAACTGGCTGTCCAGTCAAATAAATGGCCACCAACAAACTGTAGCCAGAAGCATAGTTAGCTAATAAGTGGCAGAACACAGTGCTAAGCAACATAAATGGAACTTCAATGGCTTCTTCACATCCTGTACCATCTGATTTCCCCCCACCCCTGCCCTCATAAACCAAATACCAGCTTCTTACAACTACGTGCTGGAAAGTCCTCCCGCCCCAATCTCTGTTAGTTCATGGTTGGTACCCACCTTCAAACCTGTGCTCATGCATTTCACTTTACTCACTCTATACTCATGCTCTCCTCTTCGCAGTCCCTCTCCCCCTTCTGATACAAACCTGTACTTCCTTGTGTGCTGTGCAAAACTCCATTTGCTCAAGTAGGTGTGCTCACAGGTGCCACACTCCTATCCCGACTCCTTCTTGCCTCTCCCTCTCAGCTATGAACCACCCTTCTCTCCACCCCTCACTCCCATCCTGCATCCTTTCTCCTCTCACCAACTCCACCACACACAACCCCTCACAGCAAGTGAGTTGCGGTTCTGGTACAATTTAGTAGGCCAGGACAATTTAACTCTCTCTCTCTCTCTCTCTCTCTCTCTCTCTCTCTCTCTGTGTGTGTGTGTGTGTGTGTGTGTGTGTGTGTGTGTGTGTGGATGGAGGGGCGGGGGGTGTCAAAATAGTAGTATGTGTTGGATAATGTCTTCATAAAAGTACAAGTTAACAACCTATCCATGGCATCTGATAAAGTTAATGAACACATTATATCCAAGAAATTAGATTTCTATATAATATGGGAACAAGTTGAAAAGTTCTCAGCCTGGCATAGAGATGGCATTAATATCAGCATTTTGGTTTTGTTTCCATGGTTCACACAGTGACTGTCAACATGATCTGGGAATGTGCTCTCTTTATACAGCTTCATAAATAAGTTGCTGTGTGTACAATTTGTTCAAATGGATAAACCAGAACATCAAACTAACTAAATATTCATTCTTTTGGGCAGTGTATTACCTAAGGAAATACATCCAATGTTACTGAAGGTTTATAAGAATTCTGTTTCCACTAGGTGTGATTAAAAGATGACATCAAAGCAATCCAGAAGTGTGTCACTAAATCTCATACTGGCAGGTTCTATAAACATGAGTGTGTTACAGAAATGCTCAGTGAACTCAAATGGGAATCCCTGGTGGCTGGAAGAAATTCCTTCTATAAAACACTTTTGAGAAATTTTAGAGAACCAACATTTTCAACAGATTGCAGAACAATTCTGCTGCCACCAACATACATCTCATTCACATACATTGAAGAAAAGGTAAGAGAAATCAGCACTTGTACAGCAGCATGTGGTCAGTCATTTTTCCCACACACTGTTTGTGAGATGAACCCGAAAGGGAATGATACAAGGCATCCTCCATCATGCATCCTGTAATGGCTTGTGAAACATGTGTGTAGATGTAGATTATCATCAATTATGAGAAGGTGGGCTGTGATCAACTGTGGTCAAACTTCCCTGGAAGATTATCCATGTGAAGGATACCCCAAAACTGCAATCATAGATGAAAATTCTGAAAAAATGCACAGTATGATAGTCAACTGTTGACGATTAAACATGTATGATGTCATATGAATATAAGAAGAAAGATTATGGCACATTTTACTAGAAAAAATAACTATGAGAAAGTTTGCTGGAAATTCATGCCACATGACCAAAATTACCTGAGAGTATGAATTTCTCAGAATGGTTTGGACTGCTTTAAAAATAACTCAACTGTTTTTGTGTGACCACAGTCTTAACTGAAACACTTTTCTACAAACAAAGATTATTATATGTGATGCTTCATGGTTAAAAAAACTTGGCAGTTTCTGTGGCTCCAGCAGTCAGTATAGAGGATGTGACTGAAGAAAGGAGACCATCAGTCCTACCTATTTATTCACATTTGTTGATATGGAAAACCTGCACAGAGATACTTTCTAATCCAGTTGCATGGAACAGATGCAGGAAGAATTGCTACCAGATAGCCTGGGGTAACACTGTTCTACAAAAGAAACCTTTTTTTCTATTTCTGATAAAAAACATTGTGATCCTAGTTTTATTTTGAGTGCTGAATTGAAAACTGTTTTTGGTTTTTTTCTGTCAGGGATAGTTTATGAGTAATCGCAATTTTATTTCTCTTTTCAGTTTCTGATATAGTGCAGCAAACGTGAGGTGAAATTCGACAAACAAATGCACATCTTTATGATGTTATAAGTTCATCACATTAATGGAGGGTGGGATCTAACATATAACACAGTAACCCTTGTGTATACACTTTGAAGCATTTATTTGACATGAGAAATTACAGTAAATTGACAAACAATGAGCCACTGCCTTGTAATGCACATCACTTTTTTCTCTTGTATTGTGAATCTTTCTTCTCTCGAATGATATTCCAGCAGTAATCTGCTAACATAGAAGGTACCCACTTCCCTTCATAGCACCTTTTTATGGTAGAAATGTCTTTATGGAATCTTTCCCCATGTTCATCCGATACATCACTACAATTCTCTGTGAAGTAGTCCAGATGAGAGTCCATCATATGTACCTTCAAAGACATATTGCACCCCAAATCCTGATATGCTTTGATCATATCCTTTACCATTGCTTTGTAGTTAGTAGCTCTTCTTCTTCTGAGGAAGTTTTCCGACACCATCTTGAAACAGTCCCATGTGGTTTTTTCTTTATCAGTTAAATGTGCTTCAAAATTTGCATCTTTCTGCAGCTCCCTGATTTGTGGGCCCACAAATACACCTTCCTTTATTTTTGCACCTGAAAGACGGGGGAATTTGGTAGCTAGATATGCAAACCCACAGCCTATTGGATCCATGGCCTTCACGAATTGTTTCATCAGGCCAAGTTTGATGTGAAGCGGTGGAAGTAGTACATATTCAGGAGCTACCAGACTTTCACGTTGTACATTCTTTTTGCCAACTTTCCATCTTCACCTAGGCCATTTCTTTTTCACGTAGCGAGAATTTCGGTCTTGACTATCCCACTTGCAAAGAAAACAGGCATACTTTGTGTAGCCCTGTTGCATTCCCAGTACCATAGCAATTACCTTGAAATCTGCACATCTTTTCCATTTGCGTTCATTGTATTTTAATGAATTTAGCATCCTTTGTATGAATTCGTAATTCTCTTTTGTCAAACTAGCGTAAGCTACTGAAACAGAGGGTATTTTATTTCCATTATGGAGCAAAACACCCTTCAGACTTGTTTTCGATGCATCTATGAAAAGTCTCCACTCCTGTGAAATATAAGTGAAGTTCAGCACTTTCATCAGGCCAGCAA
The DNA here is from genome assembly GCF_023898315.1 of Schistocerca nitens. NCBI lineage: Eukaryota > Metazoa > Arthropoda > Insecta > Orthoptera > Acrididae > Schistocerca > Schistocerca nitens. The sequence continues at coordinate 292,391,831 of NC_064616.1, read as the reverse complement.
CGTCATTGCAAAATGTCAGTGCTTCGTCAGTTGAAAAATAAGAAATAAAGGCATGCTCTCTGTGCCTGAACTCACTGATTTTAGTACTTTGGTGCAGTAGATTATACTCTTGTAATCTTGAACCAAGCAGCTGCGCCTTTTGTTTACTTAGTCCTAGATCACGTACTAAATCATTTAAATCTGCCTGTGTTAACAAATGTGGTGATGACTCACTTGTGCAGTGATATAAAGAATCATCATCTGTGATTTCTTCAGTACTACTTATTTCACTGTCACTCGGAATTTGACCTCGAGCTCTTGAGGGTACTGGAAGGTTGTCGGAATGCTGCACTGCCATTCTCGCTGAAGGCAGATCTGGGTAAACAATGTGCCTCTTCGACTTTTTGTTTGTAAAACCCTGAATTTTTGTTAGACAGAAATAACAATCAGTAACATGGTCCTTAGGCTCCCTCCACACCATGGGAACAGCAAACAATGCCACAATCTCTTTACCTTTCCACCACTGAATTAGTTTGCAGTAACATGTAGCACAACAGAAATGTGGTGCCCATTCTTTATCTTGGTCTCCTACCTCTACTCCAAAGTAATGTTTGTATGCTTTCTTTATGACTGAAGAAATTTTGTTCCTATTTCTGGCAAAAGTGAACTTCCCACAGATGTAGCAGAAGTTGTCCGGCTTATATCGACATCCACGACGACATGGCATTTCTGCAAATTTAAAAATACCGCTTTGGTAATACACCTGTATTAAATTAATAGTAGGGAACTAGAGGAACGCTGATGTGTAAAAACAAGCAGTCGTTTTTGTAGTAGCCACCAGAAAGATCGCGGGAGGCGCAAATTGGCACGGCGCGTCACGGGCGGTAGTTGCCGCAAGTAGAGTCCCGTCCACCAGAGGGCACGCGAGAATTCGGACGCGACCTCTGCCGGCGTAACAACAAGAACAACAACAACAACTCCAGCAGCACGGGCCGTGCCCAGTCAGTCAACATCGGGCATGCCTAGGACACAGTCCCGGTCTACGCTAAGTGAAGTGCGACGTAAACGTGAACAGTGTTACTACACAATTGGCGACGAGTAGGGTCGTTCTTTCGCGTGTTGCGTCGTTGTTCCGGTTTCGCAGTTTCTCCGCGGCATGGAGGATTTGGTGCGAGTTTTGGTTGCGCAGCAGATGGAACTCATGGCCACCATGAAACAAGTGCTTCCGGCGTTGCTCTCCACGCCGTCTGCTCCGGCGCAGTTCCCTCCTCCCTTTCCCCCGTATGACGAGACGGCGGAGGATTGGGACGCATATGAACATCGCCTTCGGCAGCATTTCCAGGCGTTTCATGTTGCCGAGGCGGAGGTATGTCGTGCTCTCTTCTTGTCTTGGATATCTCCCTCGCTGTATCAAGTTTTGCGGCAGCTAGCGCCATTGCAGGAACCCTCGTCCTTGACTTTTGACGCATTGTGTTCGTTGCTGTCTTCCTATTATCGCCGCCGCACGCATGTTGTGGCGGCTAGGGTCGAGTTCTATCAATGCAAGAAACAGCCCCATCAGTCTTACCGGGCGTGGGCCGCTACCCTGCACGGTCTTAGTCGCAAGTGTCATTTTGTCACGGAGCAGTCGCGAGAGTCGTATGCCCACGTTATGGTACGCGACGTCATTGTTCGTTCGGCCCCTGATAGGGAGGTCCGGCAACGGGCCCTGCAGTTAGAAGACCCTTCCCTCGAGGAAGTTCTGTCCATTGCTCAATCGTATGAAGTCTCTCACGCGGCAGGTCAACAGCTGGAAGCGTGGTGCGACGTCGCGGAGGTTCAGGGTGGCGCGGCCGCGTCCACTGTGTCCGGGGTGGACGACGTGCGAGCGGTACAATCCGGCCGTTACGGCCGCTCCCGCACGGCGCGTAGGCAGAATTCCGGCCGCCGGCCCCTGTTGCCATCCTGTGCGTCGTGCTATATACATCACGATCGGTCAGAGTGCCCCCAGCGTTGGGCCGTTTGTCGCAAATGTAATAAAAAAGGTCACATTGCTAAAGTTTGCCGCTCAGCCTCAAAGGCATCGAAGGAAGCAAGTACAGAGGACATGGACGTTGACATTCAGGAAGTTTCATCGGGCCAGGCTCCCGACGCATCGGCCCACAAACTCTTTATTGAGGTGTCGGTTCGGTCGCGCCAGTTACAACTGCAAGTAGATACGGGGGCGGCAGTTTCGTTGTTGAATGCACAAACTTATTCCGACCTTGGATCGCCCCCGTTGGCGCCAGTTTACCGGCGTCTATGCGGTTATGGTAAACAGTTCATTCCCCTACTGGGTCAATTCACTGCCGACGTGACTTACAAATCAGTCACTCGGCCTATTACTTTTATTGTTGTCAGTGATGCGAGCTCCGCTAACCTTTTTGGCCTGGATGCCTTTCAGGCTTTCGGTTTTTCTATTGCTGACACCATACAGTTGGTCTCCGAAGACGTTCCCTATCACTCATTGGAATCTTTGATCTCAGACTTTCCAGATATTTTTGAGGAGGGCCTGGGGCGTGTTTCCGATTTTGAAGCTCACTTAACGTTGAAGGCGTCGGCTCGCCCGCGTTTTCTACGCGCGAGACAGATCCCCTTGGCTCTCCGCCCTCAGGTAAAGGAAGAGCTAGACCGGCTGACAGCCCTAGGGGTCGTTCTTCCCGTTTCTTCCAGTGAGTGGGCTTCGCCCCTCGTTATTGTCAAGAAGCCCTCAGGAAACTTACGTCTTTATGGCGATTTCAAGGCCACCATTAATTCCCAATTGGTGGTGGACACCTATCCTTTGCCTCGTGCTGATGAATTGTTCTCCGCCGTGGCGGGTGGCCAATATTTTTCGAAAATCGATCTGTCGGAGGCTTATCATCAGATACCTCTTGATGAGGACTCCAAACGGCTGGCGGTCGTCAACACCCCGTTTGGCCTTTACCAATACCAGCGGTTGGCTTTTGGAATATCCAGTGCCCCGGCGATATTCCAGCGTTATCTTGAGCATGTCACGTCGACAATCCCTCATTGTATTAATTACCTGGATGACATAATTGTCACAGGCCGCAGCACGAAGGAACACTTGCACAACCTTCGCACCCTCTTTCTCAAATTCAGGTCTGTGGGCTTGTGTTGCAACCTGCGTAAGTCAACCTTCTTCCAACCGTCCATTGAGTATGTGGGCTACACCATATCTCGGCATGGCATACAGCCACTAGGAAGTTTGGTCCAAGGTATCGTCAACCTTCCTCGGCCCACTTCGCTGAAAGAGTTACAAGCCTTTTTAGGCAAGATAGCCTATTACCACCGGTTCATTCCCAGGGCTTCCACTATAGCCCACCCCCTATACTGCCTTCTGCACAAGGGTGTTCCTTTTGATTGGTCGCCTGCATGCGAGCGAGCGTTCACCTCGTTGAAGGGCCTCCTCACTTCAGCCCCTTGTTTGGCTACTTTTGATCCCCGTAAGCCGTTGGTCCTGGCTACAGATGCTTCGCAGTATGGGGTGGGTGCGGTCCTGGCCCATCGCAACGCAGACGGTTCCGAGCAACCACTGGCGTTTGCGTCTAAAATGCTTAGTCCCGCGCAGGCCCATTACTCCCAGGTGGAAAAAGAGCCTTTGGCCATTGTCTACGCTGTTACCAAGTTTCACCCTTTCTTGTACGGCACGAAGTTTCAGTTAATCACTGACCATAAGCCGTTAATATCGTTATTTGGCCCCACCTCTCAGATTCCGGATAGGGCGGCCCACAGACTACAGCGCTGGGCCTTGTTCCTCTCTAAGTACCATTATGACATTCATTTTCGCCCTACAGGACAGCATGCCAACGCCGACGCTCTTTCCCGTCTTCCGGTGGGCCCGGATCCTACGTTCGATCGAGAGGAGATTATGTATTTTCATTTGGATGTGGCATCCCGCCAAGCAGTTGATGGCTTTCCGATCACTAGTTCTCGAGTCGCCAGGGAAACGGCGGCTGACCCGGTTCTCCGGCAAGTAGTTCGCCTCATTCAGCAGGGGTGGTCCTCCCGCCCTTCAGGCCGGGCCTCGGACCCTCTTCGTAATTATTTTCTTCTACGAGACCGCCTCTCGGTCTTGGAAGGAGTTCTCCTTCTGGCTACCGATGATACAGCTCCTCGCGTGGTTGTTCCTGCAGGTTTACGAAGGGAGGTCCTCACGTTATTACATGTGGGGCACTGGGGTGTTTCCCGTACTAAAACCTTGGCTCGCAGACATGTGTACTGGCCCGGTATTGACAGAGAAATTGAGCACTTGGTGGCCGCCTGTTCCCAGTGTGCAAGCCAACAAGCATCTCCCAGGGCAGCGTTCTCTTCATGGCCGCCGGCAACACAAGCATGGGAACGTGTTCACATCGATTTTGCGGGCCCGTTTCTCAATGGCTTTTGGCTCATTGTCATTGATGCTTATTCCCGATTCCCATATGTGGTTCGCTGCTCCTCAACCACTTCAGAAGTTGCAATCCAGGCACTAGCACAAATCTTTTCTGTGGAAGGTCTGCCAATCACCCTGGTCTCAGACAATGGACCGCAGTTTATTTCGCAGACCTTCCAGGATTTTTGTAGGCGCTTCGGTATTCGGCACGTTTGCTCTCCCCCCTTCCATCCACAATCGAATGGGGAAGCCGAGCGCATGGTGCGCACATTTAAGACGCAGATGAAAAAGAATGTGCACGAATTTCCTGCAGAGGAAGCTTTGACGTTTTTCTTGACGGCATACCGGACCACACCAATGGGCGACCGCAGCCCCACAGAGCTCCTCCATGGGCGTCAACCTAGGACTCTGCTGCACCTCCTCCGGCCTGGTCCTCGCCAGTCTTCACAAAACGAAGTACCTGGCTTTCCACTGGGTATGTCGGTCTGGGCCCGTGGGTTTGGTCGCAATCCACATTGGATACCGGCGGTGGTCCTGCGCCGAAATGGCCGCCGGCTCTATACCTTGCAGGCGGGGGATCGGGTGGTACGTCGTCACCAAAATCAGCTACGTCCACGTTCGGGCACCCACCCTCTGACCTCTCGGACACCGGCTTCCCCATTGCCGGCACCTGTATTGGTTTCACAGGGGACGTTACCTCCTCTCCCCGCTGTGACTCTGCCGCACTGCGATGGTTCTCAGCCTTGGCAGCCTCCAGTAGCTCCAGCACCGGCATCGCCATCATTCGAGATGCCCCAGCGAGAGCCGGCCCCCCTCGCAGGTTCGGTTTCTCAGGGGGCTAGTTCACCTGTGGTTGTCCCTTCCCCTTCATCCCCACCACTGCGTCTTGCCCCTCCCGAGGTGGAACGGGATCCGGAGTTCGACAGCTTGTCACCCGTTCTGTCCCGAGCTCCGGTTGTGGGACGACGAGGGGCCTCTTCGTGTGGGTCACTTCCAGCCGTATTCGAAGGTTCCAGCTCGAGGGTTGGCAGATCCCCTCGACTCCGGCCATCCAATGGATGTGGAGGTCATCGCTCCTGCCCGACGCTCCACCTTCCGACGCAGTGGATCACAGTGGCTTCACCCCCCGAAGGAGGAGGAGTGTAGTAGCCACCAGAAAGATCGCGGGAGGCGCACATCGGCACGGCGCGTCACGGGCGGTAGTTGCCGCAAGTAGAGTCCCGTCCACCAGAGGGCACGCGAGAATTCGGACGCGACCTCTGCCGGCGTAACAACAAGAACAACAACAACTCCAGCAGCATGGGCCGTGCCCAGTCAGTCAACATCGGGCATGCCTAGGACACAGTCCTGGTCTACGCTAAGTGAAGTGCGACGTAAACGTGAACAGTGTTACTACAGTTTTACCTTCAGCACCAGGCTCAACCAGTTTACACACAGGAACTAAAAAATTCAACCGTGCTCAGAAATATGACAGACAGTTACTTGTCAGCCAAAACACCCACTTGTTAAGACTGACACAAATTGCGGCTAACACCAGTGTTGTAAACTCGATGCACCTGCCCCTAGGAGGCGTGGAGCTTTACTGACGAGGCAGCGACCGGCTGTCGCCATTCGAGCTAATGAGATGTCTGACTCTTCCCACCTGCTGTTGCACAAGAAATTATCACATTCTATCACTACTGGATGTGGCAACATACCTGTATTTCTCTATAACGTCTCTGTGTTTGCCATGAATTGTGAATATACATATATATATACATATACATAAAAAGTATCCCTGACAACGATATTTTGTTTACATATTTGAATTTCCCATGGTAAAATGGTCTAGAAGCACATACTTTAATATCAGAAATAGAACCCATGTCGAACAGTTCAATTATAATTGAAGCACACACTTCTGTCGCTAACATTCCCTATAGTAGCTTTCTACATAACGTTTGACAGATTGCTGCCGTTCGGGCCAATGATATCTGTTTATAATTCAATCACGGCTCTTCACAAATCTCAGATGACCTGATGCCAAAGCATTGTGAAAATACTTCAGTATGGTGCACCATAAATAAGCTCAGATGACCAGCAACCATTTCCCCACCAGTCCAAAACATTTAGAGACTGAATTAATATAAAAAAATAGAGAAAAATCTAAGATTGTTAAGACTGTGGTTTTAATGGTTCAGGTATCCTACATAGTCTCCCCTCACTTGAGTACAATGCACAAAACATTCATAAAACCATTTCAAACTGTCAGAAAAGCCTTCCTTTGGGATGTTGTTTAACTCGCACATCACATTTGCTTCAATTTGGTTATGTCATCAACAAGTTAGCCCTTCATGAGAATTTCTGCACTTTGTCATATCGTGGTAGGTTTGTATTGGTAACATCAAGTCTCATCACTCATCATGAGTTTTTCCACAACAGAAGTGTCCAAGGTTTTCATTTCAATCACATCGTGGCTGGTGTCTGTGTATCTCTGATTTTGTTCGTGAGCCAAGGTGTGTGGAGCAAACTTTGCACACGTTCATCTCTTCTGAAACCATTCTAGGCACTGTCTTGAACACTTGATTCAGAGTTGTCGCTCCAGTGGGATATGCCACACCTGCATGTCCACTCCTTAACACCGCCTGCTCACAACTGACTGGTGGAATGCACATCTGTTGTTAGTTCAAGCTGCCACTATGCTGATGTTGCTTGTACATCAGGAATGAAATCAGTCTCAGAACTTTTTGGACAGGCAGTGTACACAGTGTACATTCCACTGGCTCAGAATTCCTCTTATACAATGTGCCATCTATCATTCTGAATTCTTCTTTAACAGCTTCTTCCTTCTTTAATGCCTCCAATGGATATGGTCAATGGGATTTGGCACCTTTGTGTTTGCATCCTTTTTTTATACTACTGTGATGTCATATTCCTAAAGTTTCAGTGCCAATCTTGCCAAACGTACTGATGGATCCTACAGTTTTGTCAACTTACATACAAATAATAGTCAGACAGAACAGTGTTTGCCATATAATAAGGATCAGAACTTGCTGACTGCCTAAACAACAATTAGGCAATCTTTCTCAGTTTTAGAGTACTTACAGTACACTGGAGTCATCAGCAATCACTCTTTCAGTACCTTCCTGAATTTGTGTGGGTCCCATAATCACTATTATCATTGTGTAGTTCCATTTCAGCAATATTGTCAAAAAGAGAGGAGCCATGAAGATGGCATCTGCCCCCTCCTTAAGGATGCAGACAGATCTTTCTTGCTCCTTATTCCAAGAAAATCTGGTGTCACCCTACATCTGTGTTTGTACTGGCCATGCCTTGCAAATGAAATCCTTTATGAAGTCTATGTAGTAGCAGCACACTACAAGGAAGCCTCTCACATCACAAATGTCCTAGGGAATTGGGTATCAGTTATGGCTCTTACTTTATCTAGATAGGAATAGAATCGGTTTCCTTTAACTAGGTGTGTAAACATTTTTATTTTTGTTGGATGACAGTGAGGCACTTTCTGTGAGTCAGGCAAAGACCTGTGTTGTGAACACACTTCAGCATAGTTGTTAAGTATTTTAGATGTTCTTCAAATGTTTTATTGAAAACAATATCACCACCATCTAAGTTACAAAGCCTCGTTCCTAAGATGTTGAAGCGGGTGGTCCACCAGGAGTTCAAAAATGGCTGGAGTGATGCACAGACTTTTTTCATTTTATTAAAACTTTAAAATTTAATTGAGCATTCTGACTGCTGATTAGAATTCATCTTGTCTTCAGTTAGACAATCACCCAGAGAAACCATAACTGTCTGAAATTGATGGAGTTCCAATTTTCCGTGGTCTATAATTGCTTGTGAGAGCTGCAAGCCCCATCCATGGATAACATCATCTATGAATTCTGGTGAAACAATAAATTCAAAGAGCTATGTCCTGATATTGATAGTTATTCTCACAACACAGGTTCCTGTTGGTTGAATGTACTTTCCATTTATAACTTTGATTACAATGGCATTTGAATCTCACAATGTAATTCTTTCTTCAGCTGGCAACAGAAGCATTCAGTATGACAGAAAATGATACCTTAAGAGGCAACTACTGCCAGGCCAGTAGGTTGTTGATGAGGACACCAAAGTGATTTGGCAACATCATTGCAACTGTTGCAATGTGGATTTTTATCTGGGGTGGTCTTGTTCAGTTTTCCTGACTTCAGCATCTGGTTGAGTAATTAGAACCATTGTGTGGTGACAGGGAATGATTGCTGTGGGTTGTGGGTTGGAGAATGGCCTTGTTCAGGATATGGTGATGAGCTTCATTCCACAGATCAGCTGTAGTCATCTGCGGTTGCCTAGTGTGTATTGATTTGCCCTGTTGTTCGATATTTTATGGTGTAATAGTCATCAACCACTCTTATTCTTTCTTTACAGGGGTTGTACAATGGATACATGTACATGGTGATCAAACCAGTAAGGGATCCCACGGTATTTGTGTTGTCAATAACCTCATATGTTGTATGATAGTCATGGTCTTAGTCCATGTTTCTGACTCCATTCCTCTATGTTGGTTTGCCTTGTTGAGATTGGTGTCAATGATCTAGAAAACTCTTCTCAAATTAGCTATGCAACTTACACCTGGCTGGATTCACTGCAAATATTTGTGTTTGATGTCAAGACATTATCCCCTCATATTTCTTCTCCTACTACTTGACATTTTAGTGATGTGATGTCCTGACGGCCTTGCCAGCTGTACAACATACATGATTCTGTTGAACATATTGTACTCTAGAATAGTATCTCAGCTTAGCAACATCCTCAACAAATCACAGTTTGAATTTCAGAAGGGTCTCTACTGAGAATGTCATTTACATGTTCACTAACCAATTTTACAAGTATTAAATAATAAAATAATGCTGACTGGTATTTTCAGCAACCTAAGGCATCTGAATGTATGAATTATGGTATTCTTCTAGATAAAATGAAGTTTTATGGGATTGATGGTACAGCCAACCAATGGATAATGTCATATCTAACCAAAAGATTGCAGAAAGTTGTACTTACTAATTCAACAAATATTGTCTGGGGACATAATTCTGACTGGGGGAGAAATCATGTATGGGGTTCCCCAAGGCTATATCTTAGGTCTACTGTTGTTCCTCATAGGCATAAATGATCTTCTGTCTAATGTTCAACAACAGAAATAGTTCTCTTTGCGGATGACACTAGTATTGTAATCAATCCAAGCACACATACAGAATGAGAAGAAATGGTAAACAAAGTTCTTAAAAGTCTCATTGGTTTCCTGTGAATGGTCTCACTCTCAATTTTAAAAAGACACAACATGTTCAGTTCTGCACATCTAACAGTACTACATCAATGATAAGTGTAACACATAGTGAGGAAACAATAAATAGTGTGTAAACTTAAAAAAATCTTATATGTCCATATTGATGAGAATTTAAACTGGAAAAAGTACATTTTGGTACTCCTAAAACAACTTAGTTCAGCCACATTTGCACTTGGAATCATTACAAGTCTTGCACAGAGAGAAATCAGTAAGTTGATGCATTTTGCATATTTTGATTCAATAATGTCATATAGAGAATGTTGTGGGATAACTCCATCTGTAAGAAAGAAAGTCTACAATGCTCTAAAATGTGCTGTAAGAATAATATGTGATGCTCATCTATGATCATCTTGCAGACATTGTGCATTCTGACTACTGCTTCACAGTATATTTATTCCCTCATGAAGTCTGTTGCAAATAATCTACTACAGTTCAATAGGTATAATGATGTACATAATTATAAAACTAGAAGGAAAAATTACACACATTACTCCACATTAAGGTTGTCTTTGGCACAAAAAGGGGTGCACAGTGCTGCAACTAAAATTTTTGATTACTTATCCAGTAAAATAAAATCTTTGTCAGACAGCAAAGTAAAATTTGAAAGCAAACTGAGAAAGTTGCTCCTTAATAACTCCTTCTGTTCTATAGAAGTATTTCTATTATTGTAGTGTGTCAGTGATGGTGGGTAGGAATTATTAACTCACATCTGTATATCTTTTTTCTTAAAAAAGAGGACACATTAGAAATGTTCAGCATGTAACCAAATGTACCAATTAATTTGTGATGTGAATAATGACTCAGTCCACATCCTAACGATTTGTTGTGTAAAATGATCCATGGAACATGAAAATAACTGACTAACTTTCAATATACCCTTTTAAAGTGCATTGCCTCAATGTGCTAGCACCACTTAGTCAAATGATGACATCCTTCAAAAAAAGCACTTAGTATGATACCTTCTGCCACACCGTTCATTACGTGTGAAATTTCATCAGCTTCCATCACATTCAGGTTCACTGTGTGACACAGCTCCAAAACATATATGTTCTGTTCTTCCATTGCAATAAAGGATTTGCAGACCAGCTGCTAGTTGGCACCAAATGTTTTCTTGATTTCTGCCTGTAATTTTCCCCATCTCATGAGCTGTTCCCTGTTGTTATCAAACCACAGTTGGGCTGCACTGTCCAAGAAAAAGTAGGTGTTGGCAAGACACATCATGTCATACACCTGTTGTATTTGGTGACATGGTAGAAATTCTTTAACCATTTCATCAAACCCTGACCAGTGTCTCCCGAAAACACTTATGGATACTTGACATGCATCTGAATCACTGATGCTTTCATATCCATTGATGCCTTTACAATACAGCCTGCAGGGGGATATAATGTTTACGTTTTGGGTCCAGCTAGTAAAGGCAATGACTTCTGCAGTCATATTCAAACCATAGCAATGTTGATGTCAGTGATGACCTGGCTCCTTTTGCAAACTATGTGATGTTGAATCCAGGAGCAGGTAACACTTATGAGAGGAATGTTGTCAAGAGAAACTAAAACATCACATTGAAAACACAGCTATAGATCACACAGAAAAGTGTACATTCAGCTAAACTGCCTGCCTAAGCAGTGTGTTCCTTTTTATATATTCGTAAAATGTTCTAGTAAATAACAATATTCATACATGAGTAAGTCCCAGAATCTTCCAGAAATTACAAATGCCAAATAATAAATAACCACAGATGGCAGGAACTGCACCAGTGACCTATACATCACCAGCCAACAACTATAAGCACTACACATGGTGTACAGGAAAATACAGAGCATGTGGTAATATAAACATGTTTTTGTAACAAATGTGTGCAATTTCTGTTTGATTGACATATCACACATTAATACGATCTCTGGAGTATGAAACCAACTACATTAAAGAAAGGGGTGTGCAGCACAACATACATCTGAAAAATAGGTGTGGTTATTTGTGACCAAACAGGTTTCAAACACAAATTGGAGACTTTTCTCCTGGCAAACAATTTCTATTTGCCGTAGGAATATTCAAACATATATTGGAAGCTTTTCTCCTGAAAAATTAGTTTTATTCACTGTAGGAAGTCTTCAGTACAACTTAAAATTTTTAATTGGACTGTAATTCAGTAAAATGAATTTCATATCAGCTTGATAGTGCTGTTATAAATGTAACTCACTAAAATAAATCTAAATGTAGTTCAAACTGTTCATACAAAAAGTATATAGGTTTGTTTATCTGATGTGGTGGTTTTCATTGGTTTCCCTAAATCAATCCGGGTTATCTGGAATGAGTTCCACCATGGTGACTCTTTCTTTTTTCATCATCCATTACTATGATTAATGAAGTGAAGTAAATTCTTATTATGCATTAAACCAGGAAGATGAATTACGGCTCACACATTATAAACAGAAAGTCTCAAAAAAGTAAATAATCATTTTGATTTCAATTTAAATGTGGTGGGACATCAATGTGGGTTTTCATAACTGATGGAAGAGAGATGAAAACTTTAGTGGCAGAATGGTGAAGAAGACTTAGATGTTCCAGGTCTCTACATAAATCATTTTTACATCTAGGTTGAAATTTTCACTCTGCAGCAAAGTGTGCACTGATAAGAAACTTCTGGCAGATTGAAACTGTGTGCCGGATTGAGACTTGAACTTGGGACCTTTGCCTTTCATGAGCAAGTGCTCTACCAATTGAGTTATCCAAGCATGACTCACAACCCGTCCTCACAACTTCACTTCCACCAGTACTTCATCTCCTGCCTCCCAAACTTCACAGAAGTTCTCGCGTGACACTTGCAAGACTACCTACCACTCCCAGAAGAAAGGATATTGTGGAGACATGGATTAGCGACAGCCTGAGGGATGCTGCCAGAATGAAATTTTCACTCTGCACGGTGAGTGTGCTCTGATATGAAACTTACTGTCAGATTAAAACTGTATGCTGGAACTAGACTCGAACTTGGGCCCTTGTCTGCAATAGGTAAAAGTCCTGAGTTCAAGTCTCAGTCCAGCACACAGTTTTAATCTGCCAGAAAGTTTCATACTGGAGCACACTCCACAGCAGAGTGAAAATTTCACTCTGGAAACAGCCCCCAAGCTGTAGCTAAACCATGTCTCTGCAATATCCTTTCTTCTAGGAGTGGTGGTGTTGCAAGTTTGGCAGCAGAACTTCTGTGAAGTTTGAAAGGTAGGAGTCGAGGTGCTGGCAGAAGTGAAGCTGTGAGGATGGGTCATGAGTCATGTTTGGGTAGCACAGTTGGTAAGGACTTGCCCATGGGAGGCAAAGGTCCTGAGTTCGAGTCTTTGACTGGCACACAGTTCTAATCTGAACGGAAGTTTCATTTCTAGATCTTGTGTTATGATCCATGGTATGCACTATTAGATGTAAAAAGAAAATAGTTATTAGAGACAAAAACCACCAAAGAAAATAAATTGAGATGTGATGGTTAATATTTGTAGCTTATGGGACACATTTCTGCAAGAATATCTTGGATGACCTCCACCCACAATTCTAACTGCTCTCTTTTGTGTAACAAAGACTTTTTTGGCTAAAGGTTGATTACCCTAAAAATTCACACACCAAAAAAAATTTTGCATCACCTCGGTTCCCAGAACTGAAGATACACATTGACTATGGATATTGTATCACAGACACAGTCCCTTTGACTGTTCAGAGATGTCACTAAACCTGTCCAAAGGTGTAAACAACCATGCATGAGCAGCACCTATTAGACAGAGGGGGTCCGACAGCCGATCAGTTCCAGTCATTCCACCAGGAAGGAGGTACATGGTTCGTGTTTTCTGTAGTTCAATCATGCCTAGATGGTCAATACCACAGTTCAATCACGTCCGCATTGTTACTTTGTGCCAGGAAGGGCTCTCAACAAGGGAAGTGTCTAGGCCTCTCGGAGTGAACCAAAGGGGAGTTGTTCGGACATGGAGGAGATACAGAGAGACAGGAACTGTTGATGACATGCCTTACTTAGGTCACCCAACGGCTACTACTGCAGTAGATGACCGCTACCTACAGATTATGGCACAGAGGAACCCTGACAGCAACATCACCATGTTGAATAATCCTTTTCGTGCAGCCACAGGATGTTGTTTTATGACTCAAACTGTGTGCAATAGGCTGCATGATGCGCAACTTCACTCCCGGTGTCCATGGCGAGGTCCATCTTTGCAACCATGACACCATGCAGCACAGCACAGCTGGGCACAGCAACATGCCAAATGAACTGCTCAGGATTGGCATCACGTTCTCTTCACCGATGAGTGTTGCATATGCCTTCAACCAGACATGTTTGGAGGCAACCCGGTCAGGCTGAACGCCTTAGACACACTGTCCAGCGAGTGCAGCAAGGTGGAGGTTCCCTGCTGTTTTGGGGTGGCATTATGTGAGCCGGCGTACGCCGCAGGTGGTCATGGAAGGCGACTGTGTGATTCATGAATGGCATCCTGTGACCAACAGTGCAACCATATCAGCAGAATATTGGTGAGGCATTCATCTTCATGGACGACAATTTGCGCCTCTATTGTGCACATCTTGTGAATGACTTCCTTCAAGATAACGACATTGCTCGACCTGAGAGACCAGCATGTTGAACCCTACCAAACATGCCTGGGATAGATTGAAAAGGGCTGTTTATGGACAAGGTGACCCACCAACCACTCTGAGGGATCTATGCCCAATTGCCGTTGAGGAGTGGAACAATCTGGCCCAACAGTGCCTTGGTGAACTTGTGGATAGCATGCCATGACAAATACGAGAATGCATCAATGCAAGAGGATGTGCTACTGGGTATTAGAGGAACCGGCGTGTACAGCAATCTGGACCACCACCTCTGAAGGTCTCACTGTATGGTGGTACAACATGCAATGTGTGGTTTTCATGACCAAATAAAAAGGTTGATCTCTATTCAAATTTTCTGTACAGGTTCTGGAACTCTCGGAACCGAGGTGATGGAAAACTTTTTATGATGAGCGTATTATACCATATATGACATGACAGAGTGAAAACAGACAGAATAAGCAGCTCTGATAGCATTAATATCACTGACTGCGGTAACCAGATGCAGGGGTAAGTTGCCACACTGAGTCTTTTTTGATGGTCTAGAATATGCCCAGACCAATTTAACCTGCCATCAATTATAATTCCCTGGAAATTACAAAATTCAAAAAAATGGTTCAAATGGCTCTGAGCACTATGCGACTTAACTTCTGCGGTCATCAGTCGCCTAGAACTTAGAACTAATTAAACCTAACTAACCTAAGGACATCACACACATCCATGCCCGAGGCAGGATTCGAACCTGCGACCGTAGCGGTCACGCGGTAGCGCCTAGTACCGCACGGCCCCATCGGCCGGCCTACAAAATTCACAATGTAATATATTTGGGTTATCATATTTAAAGTGAATTACTTCATTTTCTTGTTGAGATAGATGAAACTGCATATATTGAGTTTTTTCAGTATTTAGTGCTAACCAATTAGACTTAAACCAGTGTAAGATGTCTACAAGTACAGCATTACATTTATTTTCTAGTTCACCCAATTTTCAGCTTTCAAGCAGAATAGTAGCGTCATCAGCAGAAAAGCAAATTTGCTCTCAGTATTTGTACAAAGTGGGAGAGTGTATATGAAGATAAAACATAGTACAGGCCCCAAAATGGATCAGTGTGATACTCAGCACAATCATGTGCCTTTGCTCAAACTGTAAAAAGCAGCCTTCCTTAAAAGAATGTTGTAGTCTATGCAGTCATAGGTCATTGGTGAGTTGCAGAAAATTCTATATGTGTGTTACACACCAGTTTCTCTAACATTTTTTAGAAGCAGCTTAGCAGAGATAATGGACAATGGTTTGATAAATTAGTTTTGTCACCCTTCTTAAAAAATGATTCCACAATAGCAAACTTTAATCTCTGTGAAATACTGAAAGGAGTCATTGAAAATGTGACACAGGACTTGATATAGATCATTACAGCAGTGCTTTATAGCTTTGGATGATACGTTGTCAATAGCTGTGGTATTTTTGGTTTCTAAGATCCTGATTATATTTTCAGCTTCACTAATAGTGATTGGAGCCATACAAATTAGGTCATGTATGTTGCGATCAGCTCCTAATAAATTCACGGCCATATTTAACAAGTCCTTACAACTTTCACATTCTGCTGAAGTTAAGAAGTGATAGTGAAATATATAAGAAATTGTTACAGTATTATGTGATGCACTATCACTCACTGACAAGTATGATTGTCTTCTTTAAAATCAGTTTCTATGAGATCTTAAGTGACTTTAGAAGCCAATCCTGGAGTTGCAGATTTTTCCACATTTTTGACACATGTTTGTTCTGGTGGGGACTGGCTGCATAGTGTCGCTGATCTTCAGGAGTTTCCATTGTTTTCTAGCATTGTGCTTGTCAGTTTCTATTTTCCACCTCAATTGCTCTACGTGCTTAATACCTTCCCAGATATTGCAATGCCATACTGAATGGCTAATTGCAGTATTTTTCCAGTTATCAGTTTCAATTTGACATCTTTTCATGTTGTCCTTAAGTAAAGCTTTGTATCTTTTCTGTGGACTTCCTAGTTTTCTTTGACAATCCTTTACCAGGGAATGCATAATTTGTTTTGGAAACAGGCATACAAACAATGTGCCCGTCCACAGACTTGATGCTTGATGATCATGGCTTCAATGCTCATAGAGTTTGCTTCTTCCAGAACACTGATGTTAGTGCGCTAATCTTGCCATTTCACCTTTACGATTTTTCTCAGACGGTGATGATGGTACTTTACCAGACATTGTATGTGCATTATGTAAGTAGTCCATGCTTTGCACCCATATGTGAGAAATGGTATAACAGTATCGTGGTATACATACAGCTTGGTCTTAATGCTGATGTTATGGTTATCAAAGAGTCTTTCCCACTGATGACCAAACGCCACACTGGCACATTTGAGGTGATATTGTATTTCACCATCACTATTTGCATTTACTGAAATATGGCTGCCAAGATACGGGGAGTGTTCTATGTTCTACAGGACTTTTCCTTGTACTGTATTTCTTGGGGGTATAGCAATAGAGTTGGGTGCAGATTAGTGTAGGATCTGCATCTTCTTGATGTTAAGGTTTAGACCAATGCTTGTGTATGCTTCATCCAATGCATTTAGGATAGTTTGTAGATCTTCTGAGCTGGCAAGAACAACATTATCATCTACAGATTGAAGTTCAATGATGCAGTGGATACTTCAGTCTTGGTCCATAGTCTTTTGAGATTGAATAGACCACCACCAGTCCTGTATTCCATTACTATGTCCTTTGGCAGCTTCCTGTTTACAAGATGAAGTATAGTTCCAACAAATATTGAAAACAAAGTAGAAGTTATCACATAACCTTGCTTTGCACCTGTTTTATTTTGAAATTCTCCCCCGGGCCATTGTTGACAAGAACCATGCCATTGATGTTATCATGCAGTAGTCTAAGAATGTTAATCTGCTTCACACAACAGCCCCTGTTTTAGTTAAGATCTTCCATAAGGATTGATTGAGTAAAAAATCTCTACAAGATCTATGAACTCCATGCACAGAGGATGTTGTTGTTCTTTACACTTCTTCTGTATTGGTCTGACACACAGAAAATCATACCTGTGATACTGTGATTAAGTCAAAATCTACACTGTGTTTCAGGTAAATAAACTTCAGCGAGAGGTATCACGCAGTTGGAAAGAATTCGAGCAAGTATTTTTCCAGCAGCAGATAGAAGGCATATTCCATGCAGTTACCAGAGTCAGTTCTGTTGGCTTTTTTGAAGATGGTAACTATCAGTGCATCTCTGAAATCAGGAGGAATGATTTTGGTGCTCCATATTTTGGCAATGAGAATGAGTATATGATCAGCAAGGGTATTTCCACTTTCCTTGAAAAATTTAGCAGGGATTGCATCTGACTCAGCAGTTTTGTTGTTTTTGAGTTACTTAATAGCTTTCTCAACTTCTTGTAGAGAAAGGACTTCGCCAAGATGATGTTTTGTAGGTTCTTGCAGAGTTGTGGAAAGTACTGTTCCATTGATCTCTGGGTCTTTATTAAGAGTTCATGGAAATGGTCGTTCCATCGTGTGTTAATGGAGTAGCTGTCCTTCAGGAGGGTAGGGGCATCCCTCAGTTTAGACCTTGAGTTACTGGGCAATATATAGTTTTTGTTATGCTGAAGAAATCTTGAGTGTTGTTAGCTTCTGCTAGATGTTGCATTTCTTGAGATATCAGCATCCACCATTTGTTTTTCACAGCACGAGTTTTCCTCTGCACTTCTGCCTTCACTTCTTGATATTCTCTTTTCTTGGTGATTGGCTTAGGATTGCTCTGCCAAGCCTGATGTACCTTTCTCTTTTTGTTTAGTAGTACCTGAATTTCTTGGCCATTTTTGTCAAACCAGTCTTGGTATTTAGTCTTGCAGTATCCAACTGATTCTTCGGCAGCTGACATTATTGCAGCCTTTAGTGTTGCCCAGTGTTCTCTGGTGCTTTCACGATATTTATCTGGTAGCCTTTCATCCACGAGTTTCTGGAATTTTTCTTTATTGCTACTATTCTTAAGACAGTCTGCATTCATTTTAGATCTTGCAAGTTTTCTCTGTTTCGTACATTGTAAGTGAATGTGAAGGGTCATCACAGACTGTATCAGTCAGTTGTCTGTCCAGCAATCATCAGCACATGTAAACTCTTTCATGATAATGACATTGTATTGGTCCCTGGTTTGCACAATTACATAATCAATCATGTGCCAGTGTTTAGGGCATGGATGTGCAACGAGGTTTTAAACTTATCCTTCTGCCTGAAGATGGTATTAGTGAGAACTAAGTTGTGCTCTGACCATTTCGTGAGCAGAAGAGTTTTGTTAGAATTGCACTTCCATATCCCCTCTTTTCCAATTACTTTGGGCCCAAGTGTTGAGTCTCTACCAACCCGTGCACTGAAGTCTCCCAAGAGAATGATTTTGCCAGCTTGGGGTATTCTTCATAGAGGCATTTCAAATTGGGAGTAGAAGTCTTCCTTTTCATCATCTTCACACGTGAGCATCGGGGCATATGCACTGACAGTAACGTGTTGGTTATTGGTGAGTTTGAGGATTAAGCTCATGATCCTTTTGCTTATGACAGAAGATAGTTCAGCAAGGTGAGGAACAATTTTTTTTGTGATAGCAAAGCCACCACCATGAATGCATGGTTCATGAATTTCTTTTCCCTCCCAAAAAAATAGTGTAACCACCTCCTTGT
The DNA here is from genome assembly GCF_023898315.1 of Schistocerca nitens. NCBI lineage: Eukaryota > Metazoa > Arthropoda > Insecta > Orthoptera > Acrididae > Schistocerca > Schistocerca nitens. Next base: position 292,372,842 of record NC_064616.1, on the reverse strand, counting down.
TCTTTGATTTGTCCTTCGCCTGGTATTCTAGTTTCACTGAATGCTGCAATATCAGTTATAAATCTTTTAAGTTCAGGAGAAATAATAGCTGTTTGCCTTTCTGGTTGTCTTATTGTATCATTATCCAATAGAGTTCAGATGTTCCAAGCAGCAAAGTTTATCTTTATTTTCTGTCAACTGCATGTGGTGTGCCCTCTGAGTGTGGCTTCCCAGTTGGGTTAAAAATTGTGGCCGACTTTGTTTAGGGCACCTTTTATAGCCCCCTCCCCATTCAGGGTGAGCAGAGTGGTTCCTAAACAGGCCTTCTCAGTCACGAATGCAGCACATGAGTTGCTTTACAGCCTCTTCTCAAGCAAAGTGGTAATCACACATTTGTCATCTACATGCCTGTCCATCAGTAGGAGCTCCCAGACTACATAATCTTGCTCCTGTCACAATTCCCTGATCGCCGCAGGACTCGTGGCAAGTGCTATGTTCTTCAGAAGATGCCTGTGCACAATATAATTTAGTGTGGGAATGCTGCTGCACAACAACAGTCACATATTTTTTAACAGGTTGGGGCCCTGTGCCCAGTGGCATAGTAGTTACAATGACTGGAGATTCCAAACCTGCTGCAGCCTTTGTCCACCTTTCCAACTGCTGGGGACACTTTGGTTGTCCCTGCTCCTGGATTGCTGTTGAGAACTTTAAACCCATACCAGCTCATCCACCTTCCTAGAAGCCGTTGGTGTAGTAGAGGAGGTTCTCTATATATCGAGAGGATATTCAAGATTTTCTGTCAGGGTTTACTCCCTTAGTCTTCAAGGATCCCTTCCCATCCCACATGACAGTGGGTTCTGTCTGTATTAGCCCCAGAAAGATGGATTGCCTCTTCTGCCAGCTCTGCAATTCTGAATTCCACATCCTCCACCTGCGGCGCCTTACCCTAACAAGGGGACCTCACAAGGAAAGGATTATGTACCACCTTGCATCATAGCTTATCTCTGTGGTATTACCATTCTTACTGCTCTTGGCACACTCTAATAATTCAGAGGGCATGTCCATTGAACATGCCTTCAGTAGTCTGTAAGTGCTTCATGCATTTATCTCAATCATCACCATCAGGTCACATGAGTATATCCCATGATCTATAATTGTGGATAAAGCTACATTCATAGAAGAATTAATTAGCACATATTTATGTTTAACACATATTTACGTTTACTCATCTAGTACATTGTGTGAATGTTCTGTACTTGCCTGGACTTGATTCCTATCAGATATATCTGGAATTGTTCTTGTACTGATGCATATGCTAATTAAAATAGATATTGGATGTGAGTGGACTTCCTTTGAAACCATTGCATTCTTTGCATATGAAAATGTGGCCTGGTGTGGATTGTCAATTGTGTTTGGGTGACATATTTTGTATCTGGCACTTAATTGCGAAAATAAAATTAGTCTCAAGACAAGCACAACAATAATCTTAACTGTCATAGCTCCCACTAAAATAAGGAAATAAAATAATGGTCTGGATCTGTTATAAAATATTGTTTGACCTTACGTGGTATATTTGAATAACAAAAATAAATAAATGAGTTACTTATGCTCTCAGTAATCAAGATAGCTACAAAGGATTCAAAACGATTCATTCACAGCAATTTTTATCACAAGTTTAAGAAAACACTTGTTTCCATTCTACACTACTTAAGAGAAAAAAAACTCATCACAGATATGTCAAAAAGCAGGAAAATAATGCACATTTGTAAACTAATACGAATGAATTCATACCTGGTTCTCTTTTTTCCACTCTATATCAGTCTCCTTTGGAATTTCAAGGTTTTTCACCCTTTCTATAATGTTTATGGGGCTGAAGCCAGTCATTTTGTAATAGTGAGCTGCAAGTGTCCAGTCTTCTTCACAATCACAACTCAAATGAACAAATGCAAAATTTAATTATTAAACTCGTATGATCATTCTGCATAATACAATAAACTGTAAGAAATGTTATACAATCAGAGTCCTGTCTCCAGTCAATAGGGATAATAGCAGAAAATAAATTAGGTTTAAGTGTCCCATTAGGGGCAATGTTATTAAAGATAATAGAACTTCAGAATGGAAAAGAACAGACAGGAAATTAGCTGCACCCTTCCTGGCATTTGTCTTTAATGAATACAGAAAAAACCATGGAAAATCTAAAGCAAGCTGACCAGATAAGGAATGGATGGCAAGACTGCAGCCAAAACTAAAAGTGATCTATGAGAAAGCATGGCAAACAAACTATTCAGTGAACAGAGAGACATTAAATGAAACCAAAACTGGTAAACAGTTTTTAAGTTAAACTAATTAAGATTTTTATGAAAGGATACTATTATAAAACTCTTTTTAGAACAGCATTGTTAGAAAATATTTTGAGCAAATTGCAATTTTGAGGCATTCTTCAATTTTTTTCTTCATATTACCCCACACCACTATAGCAGTTGTCTTCCCTAAGAGTCGTCCAGTGTATTTCCTCTACTGTTTTATCAGATATTTGATATTTCACTTTTCCAATGTGTAGCTTGAGTCAGACAAACCAAGTATTGCTTATCATGTCTTTCATGTAACATCCAGTGTCAATGGAAAGCATCACTTTATTTCCCATTACAAACAAACTGATTTTTAAAGTGGAATTTTATGTGCCCATGCCATAGAGTGATCCTAAAATAGTCTAGTGTGACATTTATCTTATGTCATCTTATGTCATAGATTAACAGAAACAGTAAAACATGAAGAATAACCAATACTCCAGCAGCGACAGTACTGTCCTGGTCAGTGTTGACGCTACAGCTATGCAAACACGCTGCTTAGTTGCTCCTGAAGTACTGGTTATTTGTTATGTTTTACTGGTCCTGTTAATACATACACATAAAATGAATATCACAATAGACTAATTTGGGATGGCTTTATCAAGCAGGCATGTAAAATTCCCATTTAAAAATCATTTTGTTTGTAATGGGAAACAAATTGATTCTTTCTATTGATTCTGGGCATTGCATGAACCGTGTCATGAGCAGTATTTGTTTGGGCCAACTCCATCTACACAGAGCAAAAATGAAGTTGCAAATATCAGTTGAAACATCAGAATAAATGTGCCAGATGACTCTTTGGAGAGACATCCTGTATACTGCTTGGTAGAGGCAATCATTTTTCTTTTTACATTTCAAGTGCAAGAAAATACCTATCAGTCTGGTTTCAAATGCAACCTAATCTCTTATATGTTGTTCTCAAAAGCCTAACATGAAATTTATGATTGCCACAGTATGGTGTTTCACAGTCTGAAATAATGCATGTTTAAATTTACCCCACAAGATTTCAAAAGTACAATATTCCCATTCCGTTTTTTCTGAGCAAATCCATAAAACTTTTGAATGGGTTGGTTAGTTATGTACCTAGCAACATTTTCCTAAATTTATTTTACTACTTCTTTCACATCAACATGATAAGAATTCAGAATATTCACACAAGACTATTGTGAACAGAGTTCAGTGCAGATGTGCAACAATTTTCTGGAATTCTGTCAAATTACTGAGTGAAGTGACACAATGGTTAAGGTTCCTTTATTTATTTATTTATTTATTTATTTATCCCACTCTAACCAGGCATTCTTCATATTTTACATTATACTCATTACAACACACGTTATATGTGGTCTTACATCTAACATGAACTCCAACACTTGGAAATATAAACATAAATAACAAAAACAGTAACAGCCACAATACAAAAAACACAGATTTGTTTATAGCCATTCATGCAAAGTAGGATAATAAAGATAAATTATAGTTATATAGATTTAAACTGGGGGGCAGTAGCTGGAATGGACATGAAAAAGCTATACGAGATAGAAAGGGAGAAGAATGTGATAGGACACAAGTATTGAAGAGACGGAGAAAGAAGGTAGCATGATTGACAGCAAAATAAAAAGAGAATTGAGTATCTGGGAGAAGGTGAGAGGATTTGCTTCAATGTTGACTGAGAGAGATGGCCACATATGTTAATTTTTAAGGAAAAGTTGTGTTGTTGACAAACAGAAATGTTTCAAATTTTTCCTAAATGCAAGAGGGCAGTAAACACTGCACAGAGTGTGAGGCAGCTTGTTCCTGAGATGTACAGCAGCACTGGAAAAGGGATTCGCAAATGTTTTTGTTTTATGTGAGATCATGTAGTTAGAAGAGAGGTACTTGATCTGTGGTGTGAGGTACTGGAGCACATGCACACTAGGGAGCCAATGAAGTACTTGTAGACAAGGATTTGGCAATCACATAATTTTTGTGACTGCAACCAATCCTAAGTGGACAAATGAAACACTGAAATGGTAAAAAAGATAGATGTTGCAGACATAACACAAACAAGCATTCATGGTTAGTTCAAACCATTGAGTCTTTTAGTACTCATGCAATGTTATATTACTAGTGGATATTCAGCAAAACAATTGACTGCACAAGGTTTTGTTGCACATCCTTTGGAAAAATGTTCCAAAAATTCTGGAGGGCATAGTGACAAATGAAACTCTTCCTGAACTTGATGGCAATATTTTATGCCCAGTTGAAGCACTAACCCAAGGCTACACACAAGTCCTGAATCTTTTCTGATACAGTACTGATGTAGTGTCAAGCAGAATAGGAGGCAAATTTTTGTAGAATTCAAGACTAATTTTAATTTCTGGTGAAATGATGAGATTACTTGAGACTTATTTGCATCTAGTTCATATCTCAGGAGTTGCACCCATTTGAACACTGAAGACAGATCTTCATTCATACAACATAAAAATAATACTTATAGGACAGAACTGATGAGATATCATTGGTACACAATGAGAATAATAGTGGGTCCACAACTCATCGCTGTGGCACTACTCATATAGATTGCTTCCAGGACACCTTTTCATTCAGACAGACAAAGGCTGTTCTCTGTTTGTCAAGTAGCTTTCAACTGCACCAGTGAACTATATGAAAATTTCCGCTGTCACATTTTTCTGAGCACTACGTCAAAGTTGAAAATACCAAATGCTTTGCTGATGTCTAGTAATGTCAATATTGTGTTCTCATTGTTGTCAACGGCATATTTCAGGCCATCTGTTGGCTTTCTTAGTTCAATGTTTGCGCTATGATGTTTATGAAAATCAGACTAGTATATACATAAGTTTAATTTGCATAAGTGCAATTGGTCATGAACGATATATTCCAGGGGTCCGTACACAGCAGGTAAAATGCTGAATGGTCAGTATATACAAGGTGATTGTGGGTTTTATTCCTTGGGGACAGATTGGACTATGGTTCTTTTCCATTAGGTGGAATGTATCCCATTAATGAGGATATCATGAAATATGTCTGTCAACGCTGTTTCTAAGCGCTTTGTAACATTCTTAATCAAGATTATGTTTCGCTAATATGAAAGAGGTGAAAATTTTAAATCCCTTCATCAATCTTGATTTAGGTTTTCCATAATTTGCCAAGATTATTTCAGGTAAATTTCAACATGAAATTTTAAAGTCTCTCCCCTGTCCATGTCTAACTAAGCCAGTTGATGTTAACAGGACATTAAACTCTAATTTTCCTTCTTTCTCAGATCTTATGTTTCCCAATCCTACATTCCATTTTACGAAACACAGTTTAAAGTATCTCAACAGCACAGCATATACTTATATTAAGTATAAAGTTTATTTTAGTCCAGTTCTCACATATAGTATTTATGGGACTATTTGACTCAAACTTTGTAGTTAAAATACTGTGCTTGCTGATGTTCTCTGACAATAATATGAACTTTATTTTTATGACCAGTTTTTGATGTCACCCATTATCAAATTACACAATTTGCAAAATGTAGTATGTAGACTTCATGTAACAACCAAAAATACTCTTCACACTCTCACAAAGAGTGTTGTTCATTGATACACTACATTTACATTTTTTCTTTGTGTCTCACTTAACTTGATAAAGGGCAATACCCAATAACTATCCATGAAATTAAATAAGTCTTTTGCAACTGAACTGATTTAAACTGTATGCTTATCATTCAGTAACTTGATACAGCCGTGGTACCTAAAGTGAACAAACTTTTTATTTTGAAGTGACTTTTCTACTTCATGTTTCGACAAAAATTAGCACAGGAAATAATGATTAGAGAGAGAGAGAGAGAGAGAGAGAGAGAGAGAGAGATAGAAAAGAGACTAACTTTTCATTTCAATCGCAAGAGCAATAGGAAACAAACTGCACAGTATGTGAGCAGTCAACATCAAGCATTCATCTCAGGGATAAAAATGGGTAAAATTCAAAAGAATTGTACAATATGCTTTAGCCATTTATGTGCTGAGCATGGTTATAAGGATGGAAAAGACCCACAATGGTTCAGGAGCCAAGCAAAAATGTTGGCAAAGAGAGCTTCATCGCAGATTTAAACTATGTAAAAGACTTGTTGACACACAATAGTTTAACTGAATATGAATATACATAGCTCTCATCAGAGCAATTGGAGAATGGTTTGATCAGTTTGAAAGACCATATCTGAACTCAGTAAACATATCAAAGATGTCTATACAATTGCTAAGTTATTGTACTGACACTGAAATGGAGAATGAATTTTGTTCTTTGATCTTCTCTGTCTCAGTATTCCAAAATGTTTTGACTGCAGACAACCATAACATGGCTCCTCTTTCAATCTTTACACAAGTGCTGAAATGACAGATAATGAAGTTAGTGATCAAGCAATACAAATCAACTAAAATCACTAACATATAAGGGAAAACTGAACCTGATGGGATACATGGATTACTCTACACAGATTATGTGAAAGAATTTGCTCTAATTACAGCAGCAGTTTATCACAAGACACTAAAGTAGAAAGCATTCCTATAATTGAAAAATAAGCTATGGTCATTCAGAGTTTTCTAGAAAGGAACAGATGTACATAACTACAGGCCTCTGCCAAATTCAATCTGTTGTAGAATTTTGAAACACCTCTGACACTTCTCTATCATGATCTTTTTGGAGAGCAAAAATCTCATCTTTCGGAATCAACATGGATTTTTCCAACAGCAGTCTTGCTAAATGCAGCTCATGTTATTTGTACATTAGAGGCAGTATGCAATGGTCCCAAGTTGATGCTGGGTACCTTGATTTCCAGAAGGCATTCAATACAGTTCTGCATTGTCACCTAGCAAATAAAATAAAAGCTTACGGTACATCAGACCAGATTTTTAACTGGATTCCAGACTTTTAGCACACATTGTTCTTAACTGGGTAAAATCCTGAGATGTAAAAGAAATTTCAAGCATAACCTAGCAGAATGTTATAGGATTTATTACTGTTCATGATATACATAAATAGTTTGTTAAAAGACATCTTGTTAGCACCATGAGCTCTACATAAAATATTTAATTGCCAGACTAGTATTTTGGCTCAGAGCTCATTGTTAGTGGAATCTGATACAGAGGGCAAACAAACAATTGTATGCATACTGATTTCTACAACATGTTATGTTCCTCTATATCAAATGATATGAGTGTCAATTACAAATTCTCTATGATGTCAAAATTGATGTTGATCTAAGAAACATAGGACCTCATGGAGTTAAAAATCTAATTTATAACCAAGTCCAAGTGATTATGATAGGATATAAGATCTGTCCTACCTCAGAGTAAACAGGTCATTTTGCATACATGTTACAGCTACCAAATGTTAAACAATGGTTTATTCTGGTCACACTGAACACTACTGTCACAGAATGCAAATATGAAACTGACAGGTAAGCCAAAGTGTTCATATTACAAGTAGCTTGTAATTCCTGAGATCATATTTTGATATATCTGTGACATGTGCTTACATATTTATTAAACACTGTGCTTGGACAATCAGTATGTACGGGGAGAATACATAAAGTATACAAATGTAGTATATATGTAAAGAGATAAAAACTGATGTTAAATGGCCCAAAAACACATTGAGTTAGATGGACACAATGCAAAATCTATCTGCCATGGAACAAGATTGTCATGGATCTAATTGTGAACCACCATCTTCTGTCAAATTAGTCAGTTTTACATGCAGGGAACAGGTAGGGAATTGCAGGGAACAGAGAGGAACTTCAATCTGAACCCACTTGGTTAAAACACTGTTGAGGTTCTGTATATACTTGAGAGAGAGAGAGAGAGAGAGAGAGAGAGAGAGAGAGAGAGAGAGAGAGAGAGAATCTCCATGCTGTAAGCTTTTAAGACTTTATTTTAACTTACTTTATATAATAATCTCCGAGCAGAGCACATGATTCTCTTAGTGTATCTTCAAGTTGGGTTGCTTCGTCATTCTTCATATTTGGTGTAATTATGCCAACTGAATGGTGCTGCTTTGAAAGCCATGACACAGTATGGGTAGCTATCTGCAAAATTGTGTGAGCTTCTGTCAACAGATGACAATATGTTGCAGGACTTGACCAACGGTGTTGTGATGCAACAGTCATAATATCATTATAGAGTGTTAGTGGACTAGGAACTTTAAGTGAATATAAAGTCCAGTTTGTGCTATGAGAACTGAAATGAAGAGACAAAGAAATGTATAAACAATACAGTAAATGGATGGAATGTGTACTGAGTCATACAAGTGTTTTGTTAATTATCATTGTATCATAGTTTGGTTCAGTTCTTACTCTTGGCTACTAATGCTGGATCCTTCTGAACAAGCCAACAGTGATAAATATGAATCAGAAAGCAATAAATGTTCCACACCAAGGAAAGGTCGCAAGCCAACCAAACACACGGGGTCATCAGATTTTCTAGACATCTGAAAGAAAAGGAAATGTAGAAACAAACAAAAATCTTTAAGATGAGTATGTAATCTGTATCATTAAAACTACACTAAACTAAGATAACAACAAAATAAAATTTAGGACTTTGTTGGTTGCTGGCAGAAATAGCAGTCCACAATAGTTTTATTTCCAAATTTATGGAATTTAATGTCACGGTTACTTGATCTGAAGTGCTGTATTGATTGCATTATATACTGTTAAAATGTGTGTATGATTTATAATTTGAATTTCATTTTCAACAAATGCATGGCATTAACCTGAAGAATTCTGCTTTATATGGAGGTGCTTGTAAGTTCATTATGATTTTTCAGAACTTGGATTTTCAATAACCTTTTCCTCATGAAGACCTTTCTTATTTCTTTAATTTGTTCATTGGTTACTAAATTATGGTACTTCTGTTTCTCATGGATTTGTAACAATTATTGATAAAAAGTTTTCTAATAACAAGTCACACCAATGGCCTTGCCACAGTGGTAACACCGGTTCCCGTCAGATAACCGAAGTTAAGTGCTGTCGGGCTGGGCTAGCATTTGGATGGGTGACCATCTGGTCTGCCAAGCGGTGTTGGCAAGCGGGGTGCACTCAGTCTTTTTGAGGCAAACTGAGGAGCTACTTGATTGAGAAGTAGCAGCTCCGGTCTCGGAAACTGACATACGGCTGGGAGAGAGGTGTGCTGACCACATGCCCCTCCATATCCGGAGCCAGTGACACCTGTGGGCTGAGGATGACAAGGCAGCCAGTCAGTACCATTGGGCCTTCATGGCCTGTTTGGGTAGAGTAATAACCAGTCGCAGAATCAGTGACCTAACTTACAATATCAGAAATTAATTAAAACTTTTGCTTCCAGTTTACAGCTATACATTCATTGCTGTACACTCGCTTGCACACGTAACTGAGTTAAAACTTGTACTGAAGAAATATTCTGTAAAACTGTGATATCAAAGATATTGGAAAAGATGAAAATTCCACAATTAAATGGCACAACACACGAGTACAGCTCAATTTCAGTATACACACTACTGAAAGAAATTTGCCCCTTCTGAAGACTGGTATCAAAGAATCTGGAACGAACATAGTGAATAAATTTCAAAGACAAAATAGTGATTGGTTGCTATAATACCATTTACCAATTTTAATATCTGACAGTTATTCTGATTGCCTGCCTGGCCCAAGCATCAATACTGACACACAAAGGTTTTGGGCTACCTAGCCAGCAAGTTGTCCTGCAGTTCCATGGAGAGAACAATTGACGTGTGAGGCTGGTGTGGCTGCTAGAGGTGGTTTAGGCACACTCTTGCATTGTATGAAGCTACAGCATATGGAAAATCAATATTTGACATTGCTTGTTTATTTTCATTAGTTTCAGTCACTCTCTTGGCTGACTTATCACACTTTATGACAACCTCTGCTGTGCTTTGGACTCATTTCTGTCTGGGCATTTAGTAAACAAACTCTGTTATAGAATAGAATAGAATCTTTACTGTTGCATGACACACATTTGATTGAAACACTGGTGACTCGTCAATGAATACAGTTCTATGCCTACATAGGTATATATAAAAACAGCATACATTAAAAGAAGGTGAATGCATGCACACGCAAGCATGTTACAAAAACACCCTACATTTTTTCTTCTATCTAAAATTTTTCCACACTGTATCTTTTTAGCTATTTTTAATTTTTTGTTTCTGTAGTATATAAATATGGACACATATAAAAAGAATCCATATGTCCATTAAAAGAGAACACACACATACACAGAGATCACAATGTAGAAAAAAATTAATATCTGCTACTTGTCTTCCTCATTTACAAAATCTTCCACATGGTAATAAGATTTACTTTTTAAATATTTTTCAGTGTTTGCTTGTGCATTCCTTGAACTTGAACTGAATTTTATTACTAGTCTTCAAGGAAATTTAATATGGGGTATTTTCAGATAAGCTCAGACTGTGACATGGTAACATGTAATCTGATCTATGCCTTGTTTCATAAGTGTGTGCAAAAGATTTTCCTTCAAAAACGTGCAGGTTTTTTAGCTCGAAGAGGAGTATTTTCTATATAAACATAAAAGGAGTTTTCATTAAGTGAAGATTTAGGAATAAATGTTTGCCTGATTGCCTATTGTTTGTTCTCATCATACCTCTGATGATTTTTTTTCTGTAGTCTGAACACAGTGAGGAGGTTTGCTTTTTTGACACCCCAAAAAATTATGCCGATCTCACAAATGATATAAAATATGCATGATAAAAAAATTCCTTAACAGTCAAATCAGTTACTTTATTTAGAACCTGCATAAACAAAACTGTTTAATCACTTCACTAAACAGTCTACGCGATCAGTCCATGACAAGATTTTCATTATAGTAATTCCAAGAAATTTAACACAGTCCACAGTGATCAGTTCTCTGCCCTCATAGTTTAACTGTGACATATATTATGTGCTTTCATCAACCACTTGGAACGGCCTGTTTGTTTCCCCACTATCTGTGTCATCACCTGCGCAAGTGATTGTGAACCCTGTTTTTAACAACTTCTGAGTAGCATAAAAAATTATAATGTGGACATTTGTCATTGTACAACTACACAGGGTTTAGCATCAATTCTGAATTTTCCAAGGCTGTGGCAGCAGCAGCTGCTACAGTAACAGCAAATGTTTCTGTAGCAGTTAACCAACTAAGAACAGTAACCATAAGACAAAAAGAGAAACGCAACAGCAGTAGCAGTTGTAACTGCAACAGAAATAGCAGAAAATTCTGAAACAGCAGTTAGCCAACCAACAGTGACAACAGCAACTGAGGTTACAATTACTGCTGCAACAACAACAGCAAGCAAACAAACAAAAAACAAAAACAAAAATCTGCAGCCGCAACATCCCCTAAACCTAATTACTTTGACAAAACGAGGGAGTGCTGGGAGTCTACTTCTGCCAGTTTGTTCTTCACTGAAAGACAAATCACACAATTCATGTTGACTGTCAGGGTTCTCCCTTATTGTATTATAGTAACAAATTGCATAAACTGGTGCAGAAATTGCAACCATTCTCAGACCTCAGTACTTCGACTTTTCCTGATTTTTTGTTTGGTTTGCTGACTCATTACTAGGGTCAACAAACCTACATGGTAGCAAATTCTTCAGTATTTTAAATAATGTAAATAAATGTATGCAGCATGGGCTGCAGATCTGCAATTCTTAGGATGTGAGTTTAATTTTTCATGCAAATAATGAGGCACTCATGTAGGTGTGTGTGTGTGTGTGTGTGTGTGTGTGTGTGTGTGTGTTTTTGTTGACAAAGGCCTTAATGGCCAAAAGCTTCAATTGTGAGAGTCTTTTTGTTGTGCCTATCTGCGACTCAGCATCTCCGCTATACGGTGAGTAGCAACTTTTCTTCTCATAATATTGTTACATTCCATCCTGGATTTTCCATTGTTTAATATGTGACTTTATCATACACCTACCTCCAAATAGAAAAGTCAGTACGAAAACATTACAGTCACCTGAGTCAAATTAATTGAAGTTCTTAAAATCAGTAAGCTGCATGAAATAACACTTCACTCCACACTATGTTTGATGATGACATTTGGACAGAATGACTTACTACTAGTCAGCATCATCTATGGATGACAGGAGTGTAGAAGTTCTTAATAATAGGTGATGTCATACTCATCACTCAACTGATGACAGTCAATCAATTTCATTGTCTGAGGTACAAAGCACCTGTACGCCTGGTGATGGGGTAGACAGAAGTTAGATCAGTAGTTAATGAGTAACTCCCCTCACTGAGAGTCAACTGGTGTAATAGGACATTAAAAACTATGAAAAATGAATCCACAGCCTCCCAAAATCTCAGATACTATAGACATTATATTCTCCATGACTTTTTTGTTGTTTTTGTCTGAAAACATCTTCTTCTTGTATCACTTGTCTCTTGGCACCTTAACTGTCTACATGGATGGTAGAAGGTGATGTTCTGGACTAATTTACAATTTCATTTAAACATGAATTAACTTTGTGTAACATTATTAATATTTTCCGTCCTAACCTTCTTTTTGAATGTATTTTGTAGACATGTGATTCGGGGATGAACATGATGTTGCTGTTACTAATACAGTTAGGCTATTGATTGGTAGCCATTGCTGCAGCCTTAAAGGGATACTCTATAGTCAATGAAAGAAACTGTTTTTTCCAGAATTTGGTTTTTGAAGTCCAATCCATTTAAGGAACGTTATTCTTCTGCACTAATACTAGTGGTGAAATACTTGCCTTTGTCTCCACGGTCATGCATCACTCTATTAGTAGTGGACCAACCATTACAGATTGTGCTTATCCATAAATTAATTACCATCTTAAAATAACTCTGTCTTCTCTCTTTTTGCTAATCATATGGCATGAATAACATTTGATCATTTACCCAAGAGGGAAGAAGAATTATAGTGGTAGATTTCAATAACGCTGTAGCACATCACAGTACACCGTTAAGTACACCATTTTCATTTGTGAGTTGAGATAGCTTCTCACTAGAAGTGACTCATTTTGAACTTCCTCTGTGCTCTTTAGTTTAAACTCCTACAGTTTGTGCACATTTGTTTTTGGCTGAAGAGCCACTTACAGTAGTTAGTATCTTTAGTTGAGTGTTAGCTTTTGTTACTGCAGCAGTGCATCGAAGTACACCACTTAGTTTGTGAGTTGATGCAGCTTCTCATTTTATGTGATTTATTTTGAATTTCCTCTGCACTCTTTAGTTCAAACACCTAAATTTTGTGCATGTTTGCATATTTATCAGGCATAGTTCTGCGTCTTGTTAACTGTCTAGAGCATATTTCTGCCGTTTTTGGTACGAACAGGTACTATGGTTGCTGTGTTCAGATCTGATCTGAGTTGGTGACCTTTTGCTCACAGTTCCAGGTGGTGCTGGCTTCAGTTACACAACTTGAGGCTGTTGCCAATGAACATCACTGTGGAGGGCCAGACATGGGGATCCAAGCGACGTCCAGTACATCCCGTGTGTCCCCTGATCGGTCCACTACTGTGGCCACCCTGGGTACTGCCCGTACCACTATTGACCCCTTACCCGTGGTCAAGTGGGAGGACATTCCAAGGTGCGACAGGCAGTGAACGACATTCCAGGGTGCCGATTGGAGGACCTCCCAAGTTTGTCTGATGAACAGGTTTCAGGTGCTATCTTTATCTGATAACTATCCTGAGCCAGATGTAGTCCCTTGCCCTGTTTCTGTGGAAGCCCTTAGCCTGAAAAATCTGGGCTGTCACACAGGGTGGGATAACTAGTAGTTGCAAGCTCCAACATTAGGTGCATAGTAGGGGCTCTTGGGAATACTGTTGCCAACGAGGGGAAGGAATCCAGCATGCCCTCACTGTGCATATTTGGAGGGATCATTCCAGATATGGAATAGGTGTACCAGATGCCATCAAGAGCACAGGGTGCAGCCAACTGCAGGTGGCTGCTTATGTCAGTACTAATGATGCGCGTTGCTTTGGATCACAAGAAATTCTCTCTGGGTTTGGGCAGCTAGCAGAAATGGTAAACACAGTGCCTCTTGCTTGCAAAATGAAGGCAGAGCTCACTATCTGTAGTATCAGCAACAGGAGTGACTGGGGGCCTTTAGTACAGAGCTGAGTGGTGGGTCAAAATCAGAGGCTCAGATGCTTCTGTGATTGTGAAGCCTGCAGATTACTTGACTTGTGCCACATGGAGGTGGGTCTTCAAGTTCTGCTTAATATGTTGGGGGTCCACTATACACAGGAAGCAGCTAAACAGGTAGCAGGTGCTCTGTGGAGAGGACTCAGCAGTTTTTTTAGGCTAGACAGTCTCAGGAAACTACAGAAAGGACATTAGTCTTGAAGGGTGCTGGGAAAACACAGCACAAGGACAGACCTGGCAACAACTAGTCATCGTCGTCGTCGTCGTCGTCTGCCATTCCTCTCTGGACTTCATCGTGGACCTCCAGTTACGGCAACCGACTTGGGCAGCGTCCTCTCCAACCTTGTTGTTCCATCACAACCTAGGTCGTCCTCTTGCTCTTCTTCTTTCAGGTTCACTGCAGCAGACTTTCCTTGTGAGATCTGTCTCATTGAGTCACATTACATGTCCACCCATCTCAGTCTACACAGCTTTATGAACTTGACCACATCATCCTCCTTATAGCAGTCATAAAGTTCATCATTCCTTCGGCTTCTCTATGTCCTATTTTCAAATACAGGTCCAAAAATACTCCTCAATATATTTCTTTCATGTGATCTCAGTTAGTTTTCACCTTGCTTTGTAATTGTCCACATTTCTGAGCCATAAGTAAGTACTGGGTATATCAGCAATTTGTAATGTTGGCACTTAGTCCCTCATGATAGAAGCTTGGATTTAAAATGTCGCAACATTTCAAAGTAGCATCGGTTAGAAAAACTTATGTGAGCCATAATTTCAGTAAATGTGGTGCCATTTGCTTCTATCTTTGAGCCCAGATAGGTGAAACATTCCACTTGCCCAAATGTCATTCCATCAAGGGTTATTGTGGGCTGTAAGGGTTGGTTAGTGCCATTATACATATACTTCATCTTTCCTTCATTAATTCTCAGGCCTATCTCTGCATTCAGTTTTAAAGCTGAAAATGCACTTTGTAGAGCTCTATGTCTTCTTAAATCCAGGTCATCTGCATATCCCTGCAATTGCACAGAATTATAGTAGATAGTACCTCTTGTCTGAATACCCAATTCGCGTACCACTTTTTCAAGTGCCAGGTTGAAAAATAGGCAGGAAAGCCCATCTCCTTGCCTTAGCACAGTTCGAGTGGGAAACTGAGGTTATAGCCTGGACTGCACTCACACAGTACACTGGGGGTACTTTAGGGTGATCTCTATTAAACACCCCAATATTCCAGG
Source organism: Schistocerca nitens (assembly GCF_023898315.1). Taxonomy (NCBI): domain Eukaryota; kingdom Metazoa; phylum Arthropoda; class Insecta; order Orthoptera; family Acrididae; genus Schistocerca; species Schistocerca nitens. Next base: position 292,357,135 of record NC_064616.1, on the reverse strand, counting down.
CATTCAAAATTTCCACATTGCATCATAAAGTCTGGTCCAGTTTATTGTGTCACATGCAAATTTAAAGTCAATGAAAATATGATGCACACCAACAATGATCACATTGGTCTTTTCTACTATTTGTTGGAGAGTAAATATCTGGTTTACAGTTGACTTTCCTCGGTGTGAACCCACACTGATAGCTTCCATTAATGTCTGCTGCTATAGGTGAAAGTCTACTAAACAGGATATTTGACATTACTTTATATATAATATTTAAGAGTGTTATGCCTCTGTAGTTGCTGCATTTAAATAGATCTCCTTTCTTGTGCAACAGACACACTATCCCTACATTCCATTCTTCTAGTAACTCTTCCTTTTCCCGTATAAGGCACACAATCTTGTATATCCTACGATTTAGCTCAACTCCTCCAGCTTTCAATATTTCAGATGTTATATTGTCAGTCCCTGGTGCTTTATTGTTCTCCAATTGGGCAATTGCTCTGTTCACTTCTCCTTGCAGAGGGGGAGGTACTATGGCATATCTTATGGAGGGACTGGGATATCTTCAGTAGGGGACTCTGAAGCATTCAACAGTTCACTGAAATAATCTAACCAATGCTCCAATACCTCTTGATCATCAGTTAGTAGTGTCCCATTTTTACTTTTGCACGAGTTGGTGCAGAGCTTAAATGCTCTTCTTTCACTATCAATTTTCTGATAAAATTTTCTAACACCATTTGTTTTTCCAATTTCTCCAGTTCTTTAATCTGCTTTCTTTACCATTCCCTTTTCTTTCTCCGATGCAGTTGCTTCTCTTCTTTCCTTTTATCTTGATAATTTCTTACCGTTAGATGAGTATATGATTTCTCAAGCATTTTCCTGTATGCCAGATTTTTCTCCTGACTTATTATCTTACATTCTTCATCAAACCAGGAATTCCTCTGTTGTTTTCCTTCTTTCTCTAGCACTTCTTCTGGTGCCTTAATGACTGCATCCCTGCAAGCATTCAATTCCTGATCCAGATTATCACTTACACTAGGGGTGTATAATGCAAGATTCTCAGCAACCTTCTCAGAGTACATTTTACAGACGTCTTCATCTTTTAGCTTTGATACTATATATTTTCTTTGAGCTGTTCCTTTGACTTTTCTTGCCTTGGATATTCGAGCTCTTATTTTCACAATTACAAGGTAGTGGTCTGAATCTATATTAACTCCTCTGTAAGTACGTACATCTAGTAAGTTTGAGGAATGCCTACCATCAATAATTACATGATCAATTTGGTTGAAGGTATGGCAACTACGAGATAACTATCACATAAATTAATAAAAGATGGTACTGATCCCTCATCTGCACAAAACAGGTCATAACACTGTAGTAGAAACAAAGAAAAAGAGCATGCCAAATTCAAAAGGACGCAAAATCTCCAAGATTGGCGAAGTTTTACAGAAGCTTGAAATTTAGCGCAGTCTTCGATATGGGATGCTTTCAACAGTTACCGCAACAAACTTTTGTATTGAAACGTGGCAGAAAACCCAAAGAGATTCTGTCGTATGGAAAGGATAGCAGCAGAAAGACACAATCAATATCTTCACTATGTGATAGCACTGGTCTTGTTATTGACAACAGTACCACTGAAGCAGAGTTACTAAAAATGGTTTTTGAATTTCCTTCATCAAAGAACATGAAGTCAATATTTCAGAATTTGAATCAAGAACAACTGCCAACATGAGTAACTTAAATGTAGGTATCATTGGTGTAGTGAAGCAGCTTAAATCACTTAACAAAGGCAAGCCTTCAGTACAGATTGTATATGACTTAGGTTCCTTCCAGAGTATGCTGATACAACAGCCCCATACTTAGCAATCATATACAATCATTTGCTCACCAAAAGACCCGTACCTGAAGACTGGAAGGTTGCACGGGTCACACCAATATACTCAAGAAATGAAATAGGAGTAATCTGCTGAATTACAGACCCATATCACTAACATTGATTTGCAGTAGGGTTTTGGAATATGTATTGTATTCAAACATTATGAATTACCTTGAAGAAAATAATTTATTGACAAACAGTCAACACTGACATACAGAATACCATTCTTGTGAGACACAACTAGGACTTTATTCTCACAAAGTAGTAAGTGCTATCGACTGGGGATGTCAGATTGAATCCATAGTTTTAGATTTCCAGAAGACTTCTGATACTGTTCCTCACAACTGACTTCTAATAAAATTTTTGCATGTGGTATATCATCTGCTATGTGACTGGATTCATGATTTACTGTCATAGTAGTCACAGTTCATAGTAACTGATGGAAAGGGATTGAGTAAAACAGAAATATTGTGTGGTGTTTCCCAAGGAAGTGTTATAGGGTCTCTGTTGTTCCTGATCTATATAAACCATTTAGGAGATGCAGCCCTCTTAGATTGTTTGCAGATGATGCTGTTATTTACCATCTTGTAAAGTCATCATATCAAAACCAACAGCAAAATCATTTTGGCATGATTACTGTATGGTGCAAAAAGTGCAATTGACTCTAAATAATGAAAAGTGTGAAGTCATCCACATCAGTACTAAAAGGAATCCACAAAATTTTGGTTACAAAATAAATCACACAAATCTCAAGGCTGTGAATTAAACTATGTATTTAGATATTACAATTATAAATAATTTAAACCGGAGCAATCACACAGATAATGTTGTGTGGAAAGTGAACCAAATGTCACAGTTTATTGGCAGAAGACTCAGAAAATGCAATAGGTCTATTAAAGAGACTGGCTACACTATGCTTGTCTGTCCTCTTCTGCAGTACTGCTGCCCAGTGTGGTATCTGCATCTGATAGGCTTAATGGAGGACATTAAAAAAGTTCAAATAACAGCAGCTCATTTGGCATTACTGCAAAATAGGGAAGAGAGTTTCACAGATATTATACACAAATTGGGGTGGCAGTCATTAAGACAAAGGCGTTTTTGGTTGCGGCAGGATCTCTGCATAAAGTCTGAATCAAATTCTCCTCCAAATGCAAGAATATTTTGATGGTGCTACCTACATATGGAGAACTTTCCATCATAATGAAATAAGAGAAATGAGAGCTCACATGGAAATATTTGTGTGTTTATTTTTCCTGTGTGTTGAGAGAGAGGAGAATGATAGAGAAATAGCTTGACAGTGGTTTGATGAACCTTCTGCCAGGCACTTAATTGTGAACTGCAGAGTAATGATGTTGGTAACTGCCCACAGAAAAAAGTACTTGGTTTGCTGTTATACTTTCACAAAATGAGCAGAAGCTCAAAAAAAGAACCTGCTGTACCTGGTCCAATGACTACACACACGGCCATATTATCATGCAGGCTCCTATGTATGGATTTTCTCTTTTGGGCAAAATCCCAGGTAAGTTCATTGTTTCATCAGTGGCAGTAGAGGTGACAACTGTTGAAGTCATGGCCAACTACTTCCAGCCACAGCAGGTAGCAATATCCTCCTGTCAACCCCCCCCCCCCCCCCCCCACTTAGGCCTGTAGCACCTAGTTTTGTTTACATATGATTACAAGGGTGTGAGGATTTACATATTACTCATGTCTTCTTAATACTGTATTTACTCGAATTTAAGCCGCACTCGAATCTAAGCCGCACCTGAAAAATGAGACTCGAAATCGAGGAAAAAAAAATTTTCCCGAATCTAAGCCGCACCTGAAATCTGAGACTCTAAATTCAAGGGGAGAGAAAAGTTTTAGGCCGCACTTCCAAATCGAAACAAACTTGGTCCATTGTAATATGAGACACAATTTAGGTTGAATGAATGACGATACAGCTGTAGTAGTTTGGTTCGAGTCGTAAGCTTAGCAGTTAAGCTTTACCAGGTAGCCGTTGTTATGCGTCAGGCGCTCCATCCGCATTTATACGGGTACCCTTCCTTTTTCACGTGCTTCGTCTGGTTTGAATTGATTGCTTATTTTTCTTTGATCTACAAGTGCAGTTCTCTTTGTTATATGTGTTTCCGTCACTCAAAGCTGAAAATGCATTACTGTACTGTGTCATGCATTGTTTGTCGCATTCTGAAAATGAGGGTTTATGGCCTGTCGCCGCTCGCGGCATGGCTTGCTTTTGTGCACGCTACCGCCGCTTACAATTAAAAAAAACAAAAAAAAAAAAACAAAGAGAGGAATCGTCTCATTAGCGAAACAATGGCATGAGACTGCTATTTGTTGCTACTTACACTGCTGCTTTCTTTGATTATGATCAACAAGAATCAAATAATAGACTGCGTATGATAGAAGATGTTCTGAACGAGAATTTAGCGAAAATTTTTTCCGTTTGAAAATCTTTGCAGACGCCTCTTTAGTACATTACATTGTGCATGGAAATTAGTCATCTTAGATTTAAAAATCTAGTGAATTGCTGTGCTTCATTTTTGACTGTATCACTATTAGGCATAAGAATAATAAGAATATAAACATGACATGGTATGTATATTCTTCCGCGTCTGCTGTTGTCTCACTCTAGTTTCGTAGTTTATTAGGCGGACAGGATTTAAATGAGATAGCAGCAAACACGAAAGAATACGTGGCAAAATGTTTATGTTCGTATTATTCTTATGGTGAAGAGAATACTGCATGTGATTCACAATTCATAAAAGTTCCTATTAGCAACCATTTCTTCTCACAGTTAGGAAAAAATTCAGAAAGCAGAGTTGGCCATATTGACAAATATCCCAGTCTTGCCAGTCAGATTTTCGTAGTACATTGAAATGCTGCTACGTTCGAAGAGGAACAATACGGAATTTGTATTTACTTCGTTGGATAATGTATGAAAATGCAGTGGTCAAAGCTCGGGGCGGAGAAAAAAAAGCTTGTCTTCCACCTTTTTTTTATTTATTTACTGACGCAGAGGTTTTGGTGCCAATATTTGTCTTTGTGCCTGCGAAGCATGCCTGCGTAGCGCTACATATATTCGACGACAGAAGTTAGTTGTGGCGGCACCTACCAATATTTTTCAGAACTTCCACTTACTTTGCACTCGATTCTAAGCCGCAGGCGGTTTTTTGGACTACAAAAACCAGAAAAAAAGTGCGGCTTAGATTCGAGTAAATACGGTAACTATAATAATCAGTAGTTCTGCATTCAGGCTGACTCAGTCACAATAGTAAAAATCAAACATCAGGCAAGGAATTTCTATATAGATCGTATAATGTGTTTCAAAATTTATTCATCAGATACTCTGGAATGATTGCTACATGTAGATATAATGTTTCCAGTTGTATGTGGAAAAAATCACATGTTACTACTAGTCTCTCATTTTCAGAAAAGGGGAAGTGGTTTAGTATCTTATAGTGTTACAAATTACCAAATACTTGGAAGAGACTGTTTGAGAAGTAGTTTCATTGATTCTACATAAAAGTCCAGTAAATGGGCATACATTGCAAAATTGTTCTCTGTACACTTTATATAATCATAAAATATGCCAATTATTTGAAAACTTTCTTCTTTATTCATAGTGCCAAATGACAAAATGAACTTAAGTGTAGACTAAAAGCACAGTGTGATGAGGCAATTATGTTTAGTTTTTGTTTAAGTGTAGAGATTACAAGCATATACTCACAGCACTTTCCAGTGACTCATTTTCCCTTATTAACTGATGAGAAGATTTCAAGGTGTAAGTTTCCAGTCCCATTTCTGTAAGGGCATGAAGCAAATAGCTCTCCAAAGCTATGTGCAACACAGGTGCTGTAAATGGATACACAGAGACACAAGCTGCCTGTTGTAACTTCAAGGGTTCTCTTGATGCTATCATTGGGAAATGATAAAGAAAACCTTCTTGTTGTGTAGCAACAAAACAAACCACACTTCCAAGATTTTTGTAATAAGGTGACCGCATTGGGTGGTTTGTTGATATTTTCTTGTTTGCTGTAAATGGATACAGAATTCACAGAATTAGTGACCACACCAACAGAGTGCAACAATAGGACAACAGTGACATAAAATGAAACTGTAAAAATTACAATGTAAAATACTGATACTATAAATCACACATTAATGTAACCGCCTATCAAAAGCCTGAATAACCACCTTTTGCAGCACAGACCACAGCAAGACATGTAGAAAGAGTGGCAATGAGGTCTGGCAGGTATCATTAGGGCTGGGGAGCCATGCTGACTCTAGTGCAATGGCTAGCTGCACTAGGTTTCTCAGTTGAGGATACATAGTGCGAACAGCATGATCAAGGTGGTCCCACAGATTCTTGAGTTTAAAATACGGAGAATTTTACAGCCAGGAGAGTATGCTCTTTGAACCACACACGTACACCGCGAGCTGTGTGAAACATTGCAGCATGCTGCTGGTAGGTGCCATCGTGCTGTGGGAAAACAAACTGCCTGTAGGGGTGGAGATGGTCCCCAGAGATAGATGCATACTTGTGTTGATCTGCTGTGCCTTCCAGAAAGACAAGATCACCCAAGGAATGCCCTCCAGCCTGGACCCTTCCGACTATTGTTGCAGGGTGTTCGCTTTCAGACATTTCTTGCTGTACACACCAACGGCCATCTGTTTGACGGAGCATAAAATATGATTCATCTGAAAAATCCACCTGTCACCACCCAGTGGATACTCAGTTGCAGTACTGGTGTGCAAATTCTACCCTTCATCACTAATGAACAGGAGTCAGCATGGCTGTGTGAACTAGATGCTTGCTGTGGAGACCTATATGCAGTAACATTCACTGAAAGGTCATTGAGAAGACACTGTTGGCAGCCAATACGGCATTAGTGACCTGTGGTGCACCATAGTTGCCTCAGTGCCAATTTTCAAGAGTGCCATTTTGCCATGCGTGGTGTACTTCAACCACAGCAACACACAAACAGTTTGCAAACTTGGCCACTTTGGAAATTCTTCCGCCCTCAGCCCAAAAGCCAATGATCATGCCCTTTTGGACATCACATTCTCCATTTCTGCATTATGACAATGACTGCAATGTTTGCAGTATGTCCCCCCGCACCAACACTTTATATACTCTCCACTGTTAGTGCTGCCACCTTGCTGTCTGTGACTGGTTTTGCACATTGACATTGAACATAGGTGGTGGTCACATTAATGTCATTAATGTGACTGGACCGTGTGTGTGTGTGTGTGTGTGTGTGTGTGTGTGTGTGTAACACTACTGAATCTGCAGTTCAGTATTTCTCTAAAGGTGGTGCTTAGGTTGTGCTCTCCTCACCTTCATAATTTAATACTAAAAACTGTTTCAAATAGTTTGTCTGAATATGAAACACTATACTGTGAGGTATTAATACAAAAATAAAGAGTTTACAGATATGTAAGAAATATAGTCAGTCACCAGCCCCCATTTGCATGGTATACTGATAGAAGGCATTACAGGGAATGATTCAGTGTATCATGCTACACATAGCCCACAAATAATACACCGAATATAAAAAACAGCTGGGACAATACAAACATTATCTAACTTGTTGAAAGAGTGATCTGTCATTTTCAGAACTTTATGGGATTACAATTCTTGTAAGCATTACAGCCTGGCACAGCTGAACACAAATCGTAAAACTGAGTAACTCATTAAGGTCATACAACTGTAATAGAAAGGAAGACAGAAGGTCAAAGTAGTAGGGACACAATAAGATAACACTGCTGACAAACCTAAAGAAATGGACAGGATTGTGAAACTGCTGAACATCTTGTACACACAGCTATATACTTGGATAAGATGAATCATGAGCTCATACACATCCAATAATGGATATGCGTCCAAAGATGAAGAAGAAGGAGAAGAAGAAAGCCTGTGGCAGGCTGGATGTTTTTCTCTGAGGAAGTGGCAAACATATTGGGTATGAGATGTCAGCCAAGTATCACTGTCAATGTTGATAGACCAAGAAAGGCATTTCTCATCTAGAACATTTGTTATAGCTTTCACAATATATTTAACATTTGCCAGACGGAGCAAAATGTTGTGTCCAGAATGAGATTTTCACTCTGCAGCGGAGTGCGCGCTGACATGAAACTTCCTGGCAGATTAAAACTGTGTGCCCGACCAAGACTCGAACTCAGGACCTTTGCCTTTCGCGGGCAAGTGCTCTACCATCTGAGCTACTGAAGCACGACTCACGCCCGGTACTCACAGCTTTACTTCTGGCAGAAGGCAAAGGTCCCGAGTTCGAGTCTCGGTCGGGCACACAGTTTTAATCTGCCAGGAAGTTTCATATCAGCGCACACTCCGCTGCAGAGTGAAAATCTCATTCTGGAAACATCCCGCAGGCTGTGGCTAAGCCATGTCTCCGCAATATCCTTTCTTTCAGGAGTTCTAGTTCTGCAAGGTTCGCAGGAGAGCTTCTGTAAAGTTTGGAAGGTAGGAGATGAGGTACTGGCAGAAGTAAAGCTGTGAGTACCGGGCGTGAGTCGTGCTTCGGTAGCTCAGATTGTAGAGCACTTGCCCGCGAAAGCAAAGGTCCCAAGTTCAAGTCTCGGTCGGGCACACAGTTTTAATCTGCCAGGACGTTGCAAAAGGTTGTGTTTTCTTGATATGGTAATAACGATACAGCATTAGACAAAGAAACAAGATAAATTACATCTGTAGATGCTATAGCATCATCATGATAGCATCTAGAGATGTAATTTATCTTGTTTCTTTGTCTAATGCTGTATTGTTATTACCATACCAAGAAAACTTATTTTGGTGATCTGCTGATTCGACTGCCACACATTTTTTGCAAGAAAAAAGTAGAGACTTGTTCTTATACATGTAACTAGTTCTTTGGGGACAAACATTCATCATAAAACACTGAAAAAATGATGTTTCCTGATGCTATATATAAAAGAAAAACTGTGAAAGGTGTAATGTGTCACATGGGTCAGACTGGTACAACTAGTGGATATCACTAACATGAAACACAATTGATGACATAATTGGCCCTGTATATTTCACACGTAATGTAGCTTACAACTGATTCTGTTTCCTGATGCTGATCAATCATTATATTTATTGGTGCTCATTACTCCAATGCAGATTAGTCATATATTTATGCAAAAATTGTTGCAGTTACATTTGTTTTACACTACTTTGTATGTTTTATGTATGTTGCAATAATTATGATGAATAATAATTTTATTACGAGACACTGTTTCATTTAAGTTTTTGACAGACTGATAGCTTTTATTCCAGGAGTCATAGTCATAAACTATCTAGCTAATCATCATAGTGATAGACTCACTAATGAGTAATTTTCTTTGTATTCCATGAGAATCGCCAACCTTTATGGGTTCACAAGTGACTGAGACCAATCTTGGAACTACATTTTCTGCTACAGTGAGGGTATGTCCTGCCATGCCTGCCAGGGGTTGCTGCAGATTGTTTGTATGAGGTTTCCTTGTCCTTAAAATTTTTTAAAAGTTTTGACATTGCTGATTAGATCACTAGAAAAAAAAATTCACTTGGTGTTCTGTAATTCACATTTATTTGTGTATTTCAAAATTAACTCATCATCAGAACATCGAAGAAGAAAGGGGGACTTCTTCATACACAGTAATTTGTCATGTGTGAGCTAATTGCTCCAGAGCACTAATTTTTTTCTAACAATCTAATGAGCAGTGCTACAAGTTGTAAAAAATTTCGTTAGACAATGGTTGCAATTTTCCTAAGCGACTTCATGTAGCACCTACAAAAATCCCTTGCTCTTTCCTACAGTATTGCTTGTCCGAGCTTTGTCTTTGCCATCACTGTTTGAAGTTTTGTGAGCCACTGAAACAGTCCAATGCTATGTCAGATGATCAGAGGCATTGGTTGCACTATCTCTGGTGTCAGTTTGACACTATTTAAAGTGACTTCAGAATGTCTTTGTATTGTTTCAGTTATCCCCCTTCCTTTCATTGTCCGTGTTTGAGTTGTGAATAGTATTCTGGCAATATGAACAACACATCAAAGTTGCTGTTTGATGATGTTAGACTCCATCCTGGCAATATTTGTTTCTTCTGGGACACTGATTTTGATACACTGGTCTTGCCATTTCACTTTCAGTACTCTCCTGAACCATCACTTATGATATTTCTCAAGGAGCTTCAGGCGTCTTCTACATCTACATCTACATCCATACTTCGCAAGCCACCTGACGGTGTGTGGCGGAGGGTACCCTGAGTACCTCTATCGGTTCTCCCTTCCATTCCAGTCTCGTATTGTTCGTGGAAAGAAGGATTGTCTGTATGCTTCTGTGTGGGCTCTAATCTCTCTGATTTTATCCTCATGGTCTCTTTGCAAGATATACGTAGGAGGGAGCAATATACTGCTGGACTCTTCGGTGAAGGTATGTTCTCGAAACTTTAACAAAAGCCCGTACCGAGCTATTGAGCGTCTCTCCTGCAGAGTCTTCCACTGGAGTTTATCTATCATCTCCGAAACGCTTTCGTAATTACTAAATGATCCTGTAACAAAGTGCGCTGCTCTCCGTTGGATCTTCTCTATCTCTTCTATCAACCCTATCTGGTACGGATCCCACACCGCTGAGCAGTATTCAAGCAGTGGGCGAACAAGCGTACTGTAACCTACTTCCTTTGTTTTCAGATTGCATTTCCTTAGGATTCTTCCAATGAATCTCAGTCTGGCACCTGCTTTACCGACGATCAACTTTATGTGATCATTCCATTTTAAATCACTCCTAATGCGTACTCCCAGATAATTTATGGAATTAACTGCTTCCAGTTGCTGACCTGCTATTTTGTAGCTAAATGATAAGGGATCTATCTTTCTATGTATTCGCAGCACATTACACTTGTCTACATTGAGATTCAATTGCCATTCCCTGCACCATGCGTCAATTCGCTGCAGATCCTCCTGCATTTCAGTACAATTTTCCATTGTTACAACCTCTCGATACACCACAACATCATCTGCAAAAAGCCTCAGTGAACTTCTGATGTCATCCACCAGGTCATTTATGTATATTGTGAACAGCAACGGTCCCATGACACTCCCCTGTGGCACACCTGAAATTACTTTTACTTCGGAAGACTTCTCTCCATTGAGAATGACATGCTGCGTTCTGTTATCTAGGAACTCCTCAATCCAATCACACAATTGGTCTGATAGTCCATATGCTCTTACTTTGTTCATTAAACGACTGTGGGGAACTGTATTGAACGCCTTGCGGAAGTCAAGAAACACAGCATCTACCTGTGAACCCGTGTCTATGGCCCTCTGAGTCTCGTGGACGAATAGCGCGAGCTGGGTTTCACACGACCGTCTTTTTCAAAACCCATGCTGATTCCTACAGAGTAGATTTCTAGTCTCCAGGAAAGTCATTATACTCGAACATAATATGTGTTCCAAGATTCTACAACTGATCGACGTTAGAGATATAGGTCTATAGTTCTGCACATCTGTTCGACGTCCCTTCTTGAAAACGGGGATGACTTGTGCCCTTTTCCAATCCTTTGTAACACTACGCTCTTCTAGAGACCTACGGTACACCGCTGCAAGAAGGGGGGCAAGTTCCTTCGTGTACTCTGTGTAAAATAGAACTGGTATCCCATCAGGTCCAGCGGCCTTTCCTCTTTTGAGCGATTTTAATTGTTTCTCTATCCCTCTGTCGTCTATTTCGATATCTACCATTTTTTCATCTGTGCGACAATCTAGAGAAGGAACTACAGTGCAGTCTTCCTCTGTGAAACAGCTTTGGAAAAAGACATTTAGTATTTCGGCCTTTAGTCGGTCATCCTCTGTTTAAGTACCATTTTGGTCACAGAGTGTCTGGACATTTTGTTTTGATCCACCTACCGCTTTGACATAAGACCAGAATTTCTTAGGATTTTCTGCCAAGTCAGTACATAGAACTTTACTTTCGAATTCACTGAATGCCTCTCGCATAGCCCTCCTCACACTACATTTCGCTTCGCGTAATTTTTGTTTGTCTGCAAGGCTTTGGCTATGTTTATGTTTGCCGTGAAGTTCCCTTTGCTTCCGCAGCAGTTTTCTAACTCGGTTGTTGTACCACGGTGGCTCTTTTCCATGTCTTATGATCTTGCTTGGCACATACTCATCTAACGCATATTGTACGATGGTTTTGAACTTTTTCCACTGATCCTCAACACTATCTGTACTCGAGACAAAACTTTTGTGTTGAGCCGTCAGGTACTCTGTAATCTTATTTTTGTCACTTTTGCTAAATAGAAAAATATTCCTACCTTTTTTAATATTTCTATTTACGGCTGAAATCATTGATGCCGTAACCGCTTTATGATCGCTGATTCCCTGTTCTGCGTTAACTGTTTCAAATAGTTCGGGTCTGTTTGTCACCAGAAGGTCTAATATGTTAACGCCACGAGTCGGTTCTCTGTTTAACTGCTCAAGGTAGTTTTCAGATAAAGCACTTAAAAAAATTTCACTGGATTCTTTGTCCCTGCCACCCATTATGAACGTTTGAGTCTCCCAGTCTATATCCGGCAAATTAAAATCTCCACCCAGAACTATAACATGGTGGGGAAATCTACTCGTAATATTTTCCAAATTATCCATCAGATGCTCAGCCACAACAGCTGCTGAGCCAGGGGGCCTATAAAGACATCCAATTACCATGTCTGAGCCTGCTTTAACCGTGACCTTCACCCAAATCATTTCACATTTCGGATCTCCGTCAATTTCCTTCGATACTATTGCACTTCTTATCGCTATAAACACGCCTCCCCCTTCACTGTCCAGCTGGTCTCTGCGGTATACATTCCAATCTGAGTTTAGGATTTCATTACTGTTTACGTCTGGTTTCAGCCAACTTTCTGTCCCTAGTACTATATGGGCGTTGTGACCGTTTATTAATGAGAGCAGTTCTGGGACCTTTCTATAGACGCTCCTGCAGTTTACTATTAGCACATTAATATTGTTATTCCCTGTTGCATTTTGCCTACTCCTACCTTGCCGCATCTCAGGAGGTGTCTTCTTGGGCCTAGGGAGGGATTTCTCTAACCTAAAAAACCCCCATGTGCACTCCACACGTACTCCGCTACCCTTGTAGCCGCTTCCAGCGTGTAGTGCACGCCTGACCTATTCAGGGGGACCCTACATTTCTCCACCCGATAGCGGAGGTCGAGAAATTTGGACCCCAGATCTCCGCAGAATCTTCTGGGCCTCTGGTTTAAGCCTTCCACTCGGCTCCAAACCAGAGGACCGCGATCAGTTCTGGGAACGATACTACAAATAGTTAGCTCTGATTTCACCCCGCGAGCGGCGCTTTCCGCCTTCACCAATTCCGCCAACCTCCTGTACGAACTGAGGATGACCTCTGAACCCAGACGGCAGGAGTCATTGGTGCCGACATGAGCATCAATTTGCAGTCGGGTGCACCCAGTTCTCTCTATCGCTGCCGGCAGGGCCTCCTCCACATCTCGGATGAGACCCCCAGGCAAGCAGATAGAGTGAACACTGGCCTTCTTCCCCGACCTTTTCGCTATTTCCCTAAGGGGCTCCATCATCCGCCTAACGTTGGAGCTCCCAATAACTAATAAACCCCTCCCCCCGTGTGCCTGCTCGGACCTTGCTGAAGGAGCAGCCACATGTCCACTCACAGGCAGAGCGGGCGATGCCACACGACCAGCCTCCACATTTACCCTCCGCCTCGTGCGCCGCGAACGCCGCTGAACCCGCCACTCCCCTTGGGGAGAGGGTTGCCCAACCGCGCCCGGTACCCGCGAAGGTGTCTCAACAGCAGGGACAGTGGGTGAAGCATGTAACACCTGGGGTGTACCTTGCGACGCACCAGACTCCCCACTGCCGCTACACTTCGAGGCAGCAGCCTGAAGACGGCTGACCGCGGCCATCAACACATTCAGCTGTTCGCAAACAGTGGCCAGCTCCTCCTGCATCCGTACACAGCAGTCACACATCCTATCCATCCTAAGGAATCAATTTACTGAAGAGAGTTAATCAACTTTTAACTAGACGGCTTATTCACTAAAGGCGGCTGACTATTGACTAAACTGTGATTGCTAGCCACTTGTTGTAGAAAACAAAGAAAATAGCACTACCCATCTCTGGACTATATTGAAAACAAACACTAGCACTACTGGCACTATGGTTGACTAAAGGGACTCTCTCTGACTGTATTCAAAACAAACACGAAATCTGTGGAACACTATTAATAGCACTCGACAAATAAAGCTTCCTAAAAGCAAACACACACGGAACAAGAAGTGACAAGTAAGAAAAATACAGTTAATACTTAAATTAATTAGCACACTGGACTCGCATTTGGGAGGACGACGGTTCAATCCCGTCTCCGGCCATCCTGATTTAGGTTTTCCATGATTTCCCTAAATTGCTTCAGGCAAATGCCGGGATGGTTCCTTTGAAAGGGCACGGCCGATTTCCTTCCCCATCCTTCCCTCACCCGAGCTTGCGCTCCGTCTCTAATGACCTCGTTGTCGACGGGACGTTAAACACTAATCTCCTCCTCCTCCTCCTCCTTAAATTAAGGTAGCTCGCTGTGAAGCAGACGGCGGTTAGGACGACACTGACACTACTGGCACTATGGCTGACTAAAGGGACTCTCTCCGACTGTATTCAAAACAAACACGAAATCTATGGAACACTATTAATAGCACTCGACAAATAAAGCTTCCTAAAAGCAAAAACACATGGAAGAAGAAGTGACAAGTAAGAAAAATACAGTTAATACTTAAATTAAGGTAGCTCACTGCACAGCAGACGTGAAGCAGACGGCGGTTAGGACGACACTGACACTGACAGGTGATGAAGGCCTCACTTCCATACATAAGAGTTGGTATAATGATGGTTTCATAGACAAAGAGTTTAGTCTGAGTGCTGAGGTCATGGTTGTCAAAGAATCTGTCCTGCAGACAGTCAAAAGCTGCACTAGTACAGCTTCTGCGATATCAGATTTCAGCGTCAATATTTGTGTTTCGAGAGATGACTGCTAAGATAAGGAAAGTGATCAATATTTGGCAGGATTTCACAACTGAGGGTTTTTATAGTTGGTATTTGATGAAGTTTGATGGAAAATTTGTGTATTCCTCATGCTGAAGTCTAAGTCAATGTTGATGTTCACTTACTGATACACATTTGTGATAAATGTGGATACAGATGCAGAGTATGCCTCAAAATGCCAAAATGCAAGTTTACCTGAAAATACTATTTCATACCAAAAGTTATCCGGATGAATTATTTTGTCAGAGAAAGTTTGAAATGGCTTTATTTTCTGCACATAAATATTGAAAGTAACCAATTTTTGGGTATTAGTACTGCATGACATTTTGTGAATCCAAGTTTGAAAGACATTGTGCACAAGAACGTGCTTGAAAAATAAAGAGTGCATTACTGCACAACACCACAATCTAGCAGTGCACCTGTAAGATACACTCTGATGTCAAATCAACTGTGAGTTGGTGAATGATTTCTATAAGATACACACTGTGTATGGCAACACAGGACTCTGCTATGGGCCCTACCATCTTACAACAAATAAATGCGTATGTTTGTCTGTTAGTTTAAATCCGTTATGAGTGGACACTTTCACATCACAGTTCTAGGTGGTGAGAGTTTTGAACTATGGTTGTCTTACTTTAGAGATCCAGTCTGAACTGCATCATTTACGATGCTACCAACTGCAACCAGCAATTGCGCAGTACCCGTTACCAAATGCTTTGTGCACTTCACTTTGCTTTGTGTTGTCTGTTGCTCTTTGTTTCCTGTTCTTATTTTGAAAATGGGTAAAGAGAATAATCCTAGTCCATCATGGGATTCAAATAAGTTTATCACAACACCAGATGGGTTTTTATTGATCCCTACGACAATGTGTCAGTTCTGCTTTTGCAGAAATACAGAACATGTGTGTAGGCTGCTTGCCAAGGAGAGGTGTGACCTGTTCGTCGACACTGTTCCTGCTTGTCCAGTGATCAAAGTTCTCACTTGTTTATGCCTGCAGCCAACTGGTATGTTATATAGTGTCTGCACTACAAGAATAAAAAAACTAAACTTTGTTATCAAACTGAATGAGAAAAGAAAGATAATAACGAGAAATACCTTAAACCAGAGAACCACTCTATTCACTGGAAAGAAACTGTTTTTGCTTCTCAACAGAGGCAATAATTTATTGAAAGCTTAAATAGAGCCAAAAGGAGAAAACAAGTAAAGGCCATTTTGGCAAGAAAAACAAAGTTTTTGCAAGAGGCAAGATTCAACTCAAAAACATTCTTACAGAGAATAAAAATTATTTATTCTCAATTACTATTATTTTATCTCCAAGCATTTTTCCCCTCATTTCTATCTTCAGGCAACATATTAAATTTATACGTCTAATCATTTACAAAGACAAAAATAGAAGCTAATTTTGCTCAAAATAGATGGTAATTTTACCAAAAATAAGTGCTAATATTGTCAAAACTAATTGCTACATTTTCAGGCCCCTACATCAAATACATTCAAGTGTTGTAGGCTTCTGTAGGAAAACTTTTTATTTGCCAAGCTTGCAAGGAAGGATACAGTTAAATAGCCTATTCACAACTGAAGCAGACAAAAGGTTACAGGCCATTATTTACAATACAAAGAATTCTTTGTATTATAAATATTGGCTGCAGCCTTCTGTATACTTTCAGATCTGAAGATGGCCATTTTACTGGTCAAAACAAGTACCTGGCATATTCTTCCTTGTGATTGTGTCAAATAAAGGTTTTCCCATAGAAGACTACAACACTATATTTAAAGATGGCCCCTGAAACACTGACAATGTCAGGTAATTAAAATATATTCAAAATTTCTTGAAGGGCTTCCTCTGAGTTAGACAATATTGCATATTGCATATTGGATTTCTATGACACAGATTATTATTACTTTGATCAAAGTTCTCAGTCTGCTAAGGTTGAAAATCCCACCACCTGTACCAGATACTATTTTAACTCCTGATGGTAGTTTTCCTTCAACAAGTTTCAACAAATATTGAAAATAAAGTAGGAGCAAGCACACATCCATACCCTTTTCTCTCTCTCTCTCTCTCTCTCTCTCTCTCTCTCTGGGTCCATTGTAATTGTCAAGTATGGTGCTGCTCATGTTGTGCAGTAGGCAAAGTATTTGTATCCATTTTGGGGAGCATCCAAATGAGGTCAGGAGCATCTAAAGAGAATTGTTGTTAACAGAGTCAGATGTCTTAACAAGATCTGTAAAAGCCATATAGGGGAAGAGATTTTGTTGTCTTGATCTCTCTTGCATTTGTCAAGTGCTAAATATCACATCAACTGTGCCTCGGGTTGGCTTAAAAGCACCCTGTTGTTCTCGCAGGGCATCTTCAGCAAGGGGCATCAAGTGGTTGGATAAAATCTGGGAAAGAATTTTCCCAGTAGTTGAAAGTAGAGATAGCCCATAGTAGATGACAAAGTCAGCTTTACCCCCTTTTTGAATATGGTTACAGTCAATGCACCTCATAAGTCAGCAGGAAATGTTTCAGTATCTCATGTCTTGGGTATATGGATGTGTATATGTTGAGTAAGCTTGGGGGCATCCTTTCTTATAGAACTCTGAAGGGACCTCATCTATACTAGCTGCTTTGTTGTTCTTCAGCTGATGACTAGCCTCTTCAACTTCCTGGTGAGAAGGAACATCGATGAGACAATACTGACTGGACCTTTCAGGAATTATGTTGAACATATTTTTCTCACTGTACATGTCCCTGTTTAGAAGTTCTTGAAAATGTTTCTGCCAATCACAGTTGATGGAGCAACTGTCTTTGAAAAGTCTAGTTCCATCTTTGGATTGTAAGAGATTTATGCATTGGGTGGTCAGACCATAGATAGTTTTCATAGCACTGAAAAAAGTGTGGATTGTTACTATCTGTTAGTTTCTGCATTTTGAGTGATTTTGTTTCTCACCATTCATTCTTAGAGAGACTGAATTGTTCTTTGAACTGCAGCTGTGAATGCTACGAATTGTTGTTTCTTGGGGGCTGAGTTGGGATCATTCTGCTTGGCAATGTGAGCTTGCCTATTTCAATCTATGAGGCTTTGAATTTCGGTTTCATTTCCATCAAACCAGTCCTGGTGTCTTTTCTGAGTGTAGCCAACTGTCTCTTTAGAAGTTAAGAGAACTACTGACTGGAATGTCAAAAACTGTTGTCCAATATCCTGGGGCCATTCATATGGAGGTTTTTTGGTGAGGATTTGATGAAATTACGTTAGCAATTGCTTGTCTTTGAGCCATTCAGTGTTCAGTTTTTTCCTTGGTTATTTTCTCCATCTGCTTCATTTTGGAGAGACATGCAGGGACATTATGGACCATATCAGCTTCTGATCAGTGCAACAATTATAACCATTGATCAAAGCTCTTGTGACCAGTAAATGGCACTGGTCACGGGTGCAAACAATCACTTAGTCTGTCGTATGCGAATACTTCTATCTGAGGTGTTGCCAGGATCATTTGAATTCGTCTTTTTTGCAGAAGAGAGTATTTGTAATGATGAGTTCATGTTCCAAGCATTTAGATAACAATAGAATTCTGATGGAATTGCTCTTACCTACTTCATCTTTTCCCATGATACCAGGCCACAATGTACTGTACTTACTAACCCTGGCACTGAAATTTCCTAAAAGTATGATTTTACATGACTAGTTATTCATAAACAGTGTGTTGAGTTGTGAATAAAATTACTCCTTGTGATCATCATTGGATGTGTGAGGTGGAGCATAAGTGCTAAATATGACTGATGATTTTTAATGGGTTTACGGCAGCAAGTCATGAGCCTTTAACTGATTCCGATGGAAGTATTTCAAGGAGATCAATGAGTTCATTTTTTTATGGCAAATACAACTTTGTGTTTATGAGGTTGATTTCAATCCCATCCTTTCCAGAAGAGTGTGTAGTGCCATCATTTCCCTGGGCTGTTATTTGTCAGCCTGTCTAGTTTCACTCAGGATATCAACATCTATGTTTAATCTTGTCATCTCACGAGATATAATTGCTGTTCCTGTTGTTATGCATCAGAGTACAACTGTTCCAGGTTGCAAAGATTAAATTTATTAGTTTGTTTTAATCACATGTGTTGTAGCCCTTGGATGCAGTGATATGCTCAGATGGGTTATAGGCTGACTATGTTTAAGGTACATTTTACAGCATTTCCCCATCCAGGGTGAGCAGGGTGAATCCTAAAGAGGACTCCTTAGTGTGGAGTGTAGCATGCGAACTGTTCTACAGCCTGTCTTAGAACAGGAGTGGTGATCATGCACCTGACGTCTATGTGCCTACTTGTCATTAAGAGCTCCAAGACCACACAATCTTACTTCTGTTACAACTTCCTGACCATTGTAGAGCTTGGTTTTATGCATTTGGATAATAGTTGTTAGGTCCAATGGATGACACCTGTGTGTGGATTCATTTTACATGGGTATGCTATTGTGCATCAGCAATCACACGATCCTTGGCAATGATAGTGTCTGGCTCCAGTGCCATAGAAACTAGGACGACTCAAGGCTCCATGACTTTTTCAGCTTTCTTCCACCTTTCCAGTCACTGAAGCAGTGACTCACTAACTCTTATGCCTTGTTCGGCATTGAGAAATTCAGGAAGTTACCAAATATGAGACAGACACTTCTGGATTTAATACCTTTCTTAGATTACATAGGATTACCTCTTTTACCTTCTTCGCCATACCAGAGTCCATCTCATCTGCCATTGAGGTCTTTGTTGTAACCCTGCGAAGTGGTCCACAGATGGTACTATTACTAGATGAGGCAAGGTTTTTTAATGAAGTGTTACTCCTCCCACTGCAACTTTCTCAACTGGGCTTGGGAGTGGACAGTATACTTAGTAAACTATGAACAGACTGTATAGCTTAGTGAATATATTAGAAAGTTGAACTGAATAAATTAGAAAGTTGAAACTGTTCCCTTTTCACAATATACCATCACCACCATCACAAAATAGGCTATCTGTCCTATTCCCATTTAACAATTCCTCTCTGTCTGGGAGATCCCACATTGCATCTTCCTGAAGAGATTTAAACTACTGATAATTTTCATCCATTCTTAGCTAATGTTTGAACCATTTATTTTTATGTTCATTAATTTTGGCTCCTACAGAACAGATGTGTAGTTCATTTCTGATATCTTCATTTTTTATGCAATATCTTTTGGAGAATTTCTTAGCTGTGCATAGGAATTTCATATCTGTTGTTTTGATCCGGTCTTCATCTCTGCATTTTATCATCCACATCTTGTTCAGCATTCTTGCCAGTGGACATCAACATGGCTGGACATAAACCAGTATCGGTCTCATGGCAGGGTCGTGTGGCAGGCTGTCATAGGGGGGCACATGAAGCATTGCATGGACAGAACTGATGACCCATGTGTTTATTTGCCAGCGGCGATGTGCCAGGCCTGTCAGTTCTTATTCTGACATTGACCTAGTTAGACATAGCCTTCACATTGCACTATGCTTTTGGTTCTGCTTGCTAGTTGTTCAGTCACTTGCAATTGTTGCATCAGACTCCCTGTTCCCCATAGACTGATCTGTACACCAAGTTTGTTTTCCTCTCTTGCTCTTCCAGGGCCAGTTCCTTGTCTTCTGAGTCAAGACACTGCTGGCTAGAGTAGTTACACATGTGCCAACAGGACAGTTTCATGGTGTTGACTAACCTGGGCAGATACAAAAGTGGCGATGGAGGATGCTACTATGCATGTAATGCTTTTCTTTTTTTATAGTGTTAATTTGTGGTCACTATGGACCTGACATTTATGTAATGCTGTCAAGAACAGCTGCACCTACAGAAGCCACAACTGGAGCAGCATCAAATGCAGCAGGCACAGCTGCAGGAGCTGCTCATACAGAATGTGGGTGATCTGCTGTCACATGGTGCTGGTGGAAAGTCAGACAGCTGCAGATGAGTCAGTTTCGATGAGTCTTCAGAAAGGTAAGACATTAACAGCACCAGTTTTTGCCATACAATAGAAAATTTGTGTTGTTGATCTAGTGGATAAGGCTGCCTTGTTACTGTCCAGCAGTGCAAGGTTGTGAAATCTGAAAACCCTCCACCGAGCCCATGAAACTTACCTTTGAGGAACTCTGACAGTTACTCGTGCAGTATTCTGGGCATCAAATCTATGTGGTGGTGGCACAGTTTCAGTTTAACCAGCACTACAAATATGAGCTTGGATCGCCACCCTGCCAGGTCTCTTGCACAAGGGTTGGTTTGCATGTCCCCAGTGAGCTACCTCATGTGCCAACTTATGTATGTGATTTTCCATTTAGCACCAGACCCGGAGATCCAAACTAAGGCATTTTCCTTGTCTGACCCTTCTTTAGTTGAAGTTGCCCAGACTGCTGAGTCACATGAACTTATGGCGGCAGCAAGGGACGTACTTTCTGAGCTGCCATATGATAATGATGTGCTCAATTTGAGCGCAGTGGCCACACAGTACTACCTGCCTTCACTCACAGCGAGCTTGGCAGGTACAAGTAAGTCAAGGAGTTGTGATCCGCACACATGATGTTTCTCATTGTCACTCTCCTTTTGCTTCTGTTTCCACTCAATGGGCAAGTCTGTTGTCCCGCCCTGATTGTCATGTGGTGCATATTTGACAGGACTGCCCATATGTAGATGCCATATGTGGAACTTACCAAAAAGTAGGCCATTTGGAATCAGTTTGTGGCAGTTGGCAAGCCACAGGAAGGTTGGGTCAGATGTCCCAGTGTTTTCCTTGGACTCAGAGGCTGTCACTGATATCCCACAAGCATCATCCCAGCATACGTTGGTTGTCAATGTGTGACCACTTGAGTTTCAGCAAAGGTCCACCTGGTTAACTTAGGCACATACAGGCTCTTGCACTGCCCTGCATTGCAATGGCCACTACGTCAAGATGTATCTTCTAGCAAACAGTGTATTCCATTGAGTGGGTAATCCTCCATCTCAGCACATTATAAAAACGTGGATCGATAAATCACATTGCTAGTGGTTAATTCATCGCATGCGCAAAATATTTTTGAGTTACACCCAGTTTTCGTTTTTTGTTTCCAGATTGTTAACAAAGTCCATTTAGTGCTCCACTTGGCCTTCTTTCAAGATTTGGACTCTTTACTTGAGTCGTATGGCCAGCTGTTTGATAACACCTTGGGTTGGGCAGAAAATGTTGAGAACCTTGTCTCCCTTGAGCCATCAGCAATTCCTAAATTTAACACCCCCATCCCATCCCCTTTGCCACGTGTGACGAGGTTAAGGGTAAGTTGCAGTGCTGGCAGGCATTCCTGTTTCTCCTATTTCATCTAGTCAGTTCTTTGGTGGTGATTCAGAAGCCAAATGGTACCACGCACCCCTGCGGTGATTTTAAATAGACGGTCAAAATTGTCTGGAAGAGTTGGTGAAGTTGTCTGTGGGCTAGTGTTTATCACACATTGAGGTATATCTGTAGTTGGCAATGGACTATGCTTCTCAGTGTTTTTTTAGTGCTCAACACCCTCTTTGACTTTACAAGTTTAATTGCTTCCCCATTGGAATTTCATCAACCACAGGAATTTATAAAAACTATTTGGGGCATTTGATTAAGTTTCAAAGGAAAGACCTTCGCCAGCCACAACTGGACACTGAAATAATTTGATGGTGAAAGTTGAAAATTTGTGCTGGACCAGGACTCAAACCCGGATCTCCTACTTAATGCGAACGGTTGCCTTAACCAACTTGGTCATCCGGACAGAGCTCCTGTTCAGCCAAAATTCTCAACTTGTCACACACTAGTAGAGTCCACTGTCCATTCTCCTACTTGCTTGCAGCAAGTCATGTATCCCCACAAGAGGCACAGACCCTGTTGTGCACTTGCACTGAAGTTGTCAAGGTAGTCACGCATACAGATATACTGTATATATGTGTGATGTCTGTCCTGTTGGGCTTGTCCAATGATGTACATGTTGAAATAATTACAGAAAAGAATGAGATCCACACAAAAGTAGCCCAGAAAATCACTCATTGTACTGAAAATGGGGCCTATTAAAGAACTAATTAGAAATCACCTTACAATCCAATGTGGAACAGAAGTCCAGATCTAATTTTCTGAATATTTGCAAAGAATTTATGCATGCAGAAACGTGCATTGTGATATAGTAAATCTCAGAAGTATCATACAGCAAATTTGTGAAGTTACAGGTTATTGTACAGGAAACAAGTATAAGAAGTTACATAAATGACCCCCACCCACTCCGTCCCACCACCCATACACATTTTACACAAATAATACTTTCATACGCAGATACGCAGTGGAAAACTTGCATGCGCGAGCGCACTCGCGTGTGCACCCACCCACACAAACACACACACACACACACTCTCTCTCTCTCTCTCTCTCTCTCTCTCTCTCTCTCTCTCTCTCCCCTTCATTTTGTGATACTTATGTACATTGTATTTTGTGATGGTTGTGAAGTTATTCCTTCACACTTATATTTTCTTTATTACTCATATCTATGTTATGTTTGGGGAAGGTGGGGGAAAATTGAAAGAGGAATCGAAAACAACTCACATTTTTGGTTTTGGAGGGGTTTAGCTTGTCTGAGGTACATTGGCTTCACCACTAAACAACGAAATTCTTCAGGACCAACAAGTACACCCATATTTGAATCTCCAGCTTCTGGTGAATACAGCTGAAGTTGTAGCAGATTTGTAACACTAGTCTCCTCAGAAGGGCCCTGAAACACCATAGAAATAAATGCAAGTCAAATACAACTTTGAATAATAGGTGTTATGCGTTTCAAAATTTCTTTGTCAGACTGAAGCTGTGGAATGAAGTATACAATAAATTAATGATAGAAAATATACATAAGAGTGTATCTAAGTATTGCAATATACAGAGATTTCAAATAGTATTGTACTTACATAAAAATCAAACTTGTGTACAAAGCTCATGAAAGTGAGCACATAGACCGAATAAAATACAAATCTCATCACATGTACACATATTTGACAGTGCAGTGTATTCAAATACAATCAGTGCCAAACTGAGTGTGGTGACTGAACTATCAAAGAGGTAAACAATGGCCAGTAGTTGGTGTTAACATTGACCACAGAAAGCAAGTCAAAGAGTGACTCTACACACTGCAATTAAGTACATGTCAGCACTCATGAACGAATTTGACAAAAATATTTATGCTATTTTTATGAAAGTGAATCTCATACTAACAGCACAACAAGTGCGTCATTACATAGATATGAGTAATAAATAAAATATAAGTGTGAAGGAATAACTTCACAACCATCACAAAATACAATGTACATAAGTATCACAAAATGCAGTCAAATTACAATAGACGAATTTGTAATAAATGACATAACAGAATCATTTATGTGAGCCCAGATTGGTGGCAATAACTTGAAATGAAAGAACTATTACATGATAAAAGGTGACATTGTTTTCCCTTTTTTTTATATATGTGCTCTTTAACTTAGTATTAGGCCGTGTAATTTTCCAGCTGTTATCAGTTTACAACCATCACAAAAAGAAATTTTACATGAGTATGACCAACTGTAATCATTACACTAGTCAAACAACCACTGGATGACATAGAATATAACCATTTAGGGAAGCCTCGATGAGTGTCAAAAACTTGAAATAAAATATTACAATATTTCTTTATTACTCATATTTGTTCTATGTTTATATTGTACCATACAAGTTATAGCAATTTTCTTCTGTTTTGACTATTGACTAAAGACTACCTCTCTAACATTTTTTATGATGTTACCTAACAATGCACTTTTCATGCTGTTGGTATGAGTTTTTCTTCCATAAAAGTAGGCCTAGCATAAATGTTTTTGTCAAATTTGTTCACGAGGTGCTGACATGCACTTAATTTTAGTGTATATTAGTTTGTAAAGTTACTCTTTGATCTGCTTTCTATGATCAATGTTAGCACCACCTACTGGCCTTTGTTTACCTCTTTGATAGTTCAACTGCCACTCTCAGTTTGACACTGGTTCTATTCAAATACTTGGCACTGTCAAATATGCTTAAGCGAGATAAGATTTGTATTGTATTCAGTCTATGTGCTCACTTTCATGAGCTTTGCATTAAAATTTGATTTTTATGTAAGTACAATACTATCTGAAATCTCTGTATATTGCAATACTTAGTTGCGCACTTACGTATATTTTCTATCATTAATTTATTGTACATTTCATTCCACAGCTTCAGTCTGATGACAAAACTTTAAAACACATAACGCTAAAGAAAGAATTATGTGATCAAGACCTTTCTATATCTCAAAGCTGTGCCAAATCTGAATGGTTGCCAGACTATACTATGGAATTATTTCTGCATCAAGTAATGGAAATATATTATGGTTATAGCAAAACACAAGAGTAACTAAAATATAGTGCGGACTGTGATACATACTATGCTGCCTAAGTCAGTTATAATGCTAGTATTGCCACCGGATTTAGATACAAAAACAATAGAATTTGATTCTATACCAATATCCATACTCTGTAGACCACTGTGAAATGCCTGACAGAGCATACTTCCCTTTGCACCAATTATGGCTTCTTCTCACTCCATTCACATATGGAGCGAGGGAAGAATGACTGCTTAAACACTTCTGTGCATGCTGTAATTAGTCCACTCTTGTCTTCACGATTCCTATGGTAGTGATTCTTAGAGGTTTCTAGTATATTCATAGATTCTTCACTTACAGCTGGCTCTACACACTTTATAAGTAGGCTTTCACAGGCTAGTATGTGTCATCTTACCTGCCAGTTCAGTTTTACAATATCTCTGTGATGTACCCCCATGGATCAAACAAAAGTTTGACTATTTGTGCTGCCCTTCTTTTTATATGTTCAATATCTCCTATTGGTCCTATTTCATAGAGGTCCAACACATTTGAGCAATATTCTAGGATAGATCATATGAGTGTTCTGTAAGCATTTTCCTATGTAGAATGATTGCATTTCTGTAGTATTCTACAAAATGAACCAAAGTCTGCAACCTGTTTTACCTATGACTGAGACTAAGAGATCATTCCAATTTGCATCTTCACAAATTATTGCAAGTAGGTACTTTTATGAGAGGATTGACTGCAACTGTGACTCATTGATAATGTAGTCATAGGACGCCACATTTTACACTTTGTGGAATGCACAGATTTGCATTTCTGAACATTTAAAGTACGTCGTCAACCTTTGTAACACTTCAAAATCTTATCAAGACCTGACTGAATATTTTTGCTGTTTTTTTCAGACAGCAGTTCATTATAGATAATCACATCATCTGAGAAAAATCTGAGGTAATTACCAATATTGTCTGCAAGGTCATTAATAAACATGGTTCAAGCATCCACTGGCAGTGTTTCTGTGACCATTCTAATCTATGTGAAAGATGATGTGTAGACAGCAATGGGACACTGACGTATGTACCCCATAGTAAGAAGCTTTTCTGAATGGTATTTGCCCAGCACGAAACTGGCAAGTGAGCAGCTTCACTATGGCTTAGCTATCAACTGTTACTATCTATGGCAGTGAGTTTATTGCTTGCATGTGTTGATTCTAGCAGCAGATTTCTCCAAATCAAGATATACGAGGTCTGTTCAAAAGAGTTTGAAACATTAGTAATTTCACACCTATGGTGTGTTGGAGCGACATGCGGTTGGCATTCCTGCACATGCCTGTTTTTAATGTGTAACTGCAGAAAGTTTCATTGTTGTGCGTTGGTTAGTTACAGCTCAGTGCTATATTGAGTAGAACATTGTGTCGCACAGTCTGTGAATTTCGAGATGGCAGAGTTAGAGGGGCAACACGTCTGCATTTAATTTTGGGTGAAACTCAAGAAAACCTGTACAGAGATACACCATATGGCACAGAAAGCCTATGGTGATGAGTACTTAAGCCGTACTTGGTGTTACAAATGGTTTACACAGTTTAAAGTGGCTGGACAGAAGTTGAAGATGACCATTTTTCAGGATACCCTGCCACATCTACCAATGATGCTCATTTCAGGAAAGTCAATGAAACTGTGCATGGCAATCAAAAATGACTGTCAGAGAGATTGCAGAACAATGTAACATTTCAGCTGGATCAAGTCATGAAATCCTGACACAGCAACTTGGAATGCATCATGAGTCAAGACCAGAAAGACCTTTGCCTTGCAGTATGTGAAGAGTTTTGCACAAATGAGATAAGAGAATCATCACTGGTGATTTTTATATATTTATATTTACACATCAAGTTCCATGGGACCAAATTGAGGAGCAAATCTCCAAGGTCATGTAACATGTCAATATATGAAATTACAACATAAAAGTAATAACAGATGAAAATAAATGTTCAAGAACCCAAAAAAGTCACTCCATAGGTTTACGTAAACACAATCAACAATACAATAAGAATCAGCTTTATTTTTCAACGAACTCCTCAACAGAATAGAAGGAGTGACCCATGAGGAAACTCTTCAGTTTTGATTTGAAAGCACGTGGATTACTGTTAAGATTTTTGAATTTGAGTGGTAGCTTATTGAAAATGGATGTAGCAGTATATCGCACACCTTTTTGCACAAGAGTTAAGGAAGTCCGATCCAAATGCACATTTGATTTCTGCTGAGGATTAACAGAGTAAAAGCTGCTTATTCTTGGGAATAAGCTAATATTGTTAACAAGAAATGACAGTACGGAATATATTGAGAGGCCAATGTCAAAATACCCAGACTCACGAACAGGGGTCGACAAGAGGTTCATGAACTTACACCACTTATTGCCCAAACCGCCCGTACCTGAGCCAAAAATATCCTTTTATAATGGGAAGAGTTACCCCAAAATATAATACCATACGACATAAGCGAATGAAAATAAGCAAAGTACAGTTCGAATAGTAAAAATGGCAGTACTAAGTCTTTGAACAAGATCCTGAATGTGGGCTTTCCACAACAGCTTACTATCTATCTGAACACCTACAAATTTGAACTGTTCAGTTTCACTAATCATATGCCCATTCTGTGAAATTAAAATGTCAGGTTTTTACTGAATTGTGTGCTAGAAACTGTAAAAACTGAGTCTTGCTGTGATTTAGTGTTAGTTTATTTTCTACAAGCCATGGACTGCACTATTTGGACCAATTGTGAGCTACTCCCCGTATTCCGTAATGGCCCAACTTCTGGAGCGATATTTTGTGATCAACACAATCATATGCCTTAGTTAAATCAAAAAATATGCCAAGCGTTCAAAAGCTTTTGTTTAGCCCATCCAGTGCGTCACAGAGAAAAGAGAATATAGCATTTTCAGTTGTTAAACAGCTTCTAAGGCCGAACTGTACATTTGATAGCAAATCGTGTGATATAAAATAATCAATTATCCTTACACACACAGCCTTTTCAATAACTTTTGCAAACACTGATGGCATAGAAATAGGTCTAAAATTATCTACATTATCCCTTTCTCCCTTTTTATAAAGCAGCTTTACTACTGAGTACTTTAATCGCTCAGGAAACTGACCATTCCTAAAGGATAAATTACAAATATGGCTAAATACATGGCTAACATGTGTAGCACAGTACTTTAATATTCTGCTAGACACTCCATCATAACCATGAGAGTCCTTAGTCTTCAGTGATCTAATCATTGACTCAATCTCCCTCTTGTCTGTAGTACAGAGGAGTATTTCAGACATCAATCTCGGAAAGGCATTTGCCAAGAAAGTTATATGATTTCCTGTAGAAACTACATTTTTATTTAATTCACCAGCAATGCTCAGAAAATGATTGTTAAATACTGTACATATGTCTGATTTATCAGTAACAGAAATATTTTTACTGCAAACTGACTTTATATCGTCGAACTTGTGCTGCTGACCAGACACTTCCTTCACAACTGACCATATCGTTTTAATTTTATCATGTAAATTAACTATTTTTTTGCATACCACAAACTCTTTGCCTTCCTAACAACATTTTATGCACCTTACAATACTGTTTGTAATGGGCTACTGTAGATTGATTGTGACTACTCCTAACATTTTGATATAATTTCCGCTTTGTTCTACAAGATATCCTTATCCCACTAGTCAGCCACCCAGGCTGCCTATAACTGCTAGTACCCCATTTAGAACGTTTTAATGAAAAGCAACTCTCAAAGAGCATGAGAAATGAGTTACGGAAAGCACTGTATTTATCATCTATGTTATTGGCACTATAAACATCCTGCCACTCTTGTTCCTTGACAAGGTTTAAAAAACTCTCTATTGCTGTTGGATTAACTTTCTTACATAGTTTGTAATTAAATATGACATTGGTTTGAGTACAAAAGCTTTTTAGTGTTAAAATTTGTGCATCATGATCTGAAAGGCCATTCATGCTTTTACTAACAGAATGCCCATCTAATAATGAAGAATGAATAAAAATATTGTCTATGGCTGTGCTACTGTTCCCCTGCACCCTAGTTGAAAAAAACACAGTCTACATCAGATGATATGAATTTAGGAGATCTACCAACATCCTTTTTCTTGCACCATCATATACAAAATTTATATTGAAGTCACCACATATAACTAGTTTCTGGTACTTCCTACAAAGTGAATCAAGAACCCTTTCAACACTTAACAAGTACTGGGTATAAATATAGTTCAAAACACAAAATTATTAGGACTCACCACTTACTGTAGGAACACCACATTGCTACCACACCTAGCAAACTAAATTCAGCCATATTTATTCTCAAAACATTAAACCACTAGCAGCAGATGATGTTATGTGAATGGTGTATTTCTCATATTTTAACGCTATCATAAACTACGGTATAGAAATATTACGTCAGTCAAGTGATGCAATTAAAATCTTCAAACTGCAAAAAGTGACAATTAGAATAATGCCTAAAGTATTCACTTTTTTGGAAAATATTCCATTCCAAATGGAATATAACTGAATATGAATCTCACATCTTTGATTCAACAATCTAAAAATTATCCCCTCATAAGAACAAATCTAGGGAAACTAACAAGTTGTGGAGAATAATGCCAGAAAGCTTTCACAAGATATGTCATATTCCAAAAATGTTGGGTTGAACCTAAAAATTACACATCTGAAAGAGAAAACAAAAATCAGAACTACTGAGTAGGATACCAACAAAAACAGTGTCCCATTAATACTCCTTGAAGTGGCGAAACATGGTATAAACTTTTGAACAGTTTTATTCAACCTTAATATCATTTACAACATTTTGCTTAGTACATCTCAAATATTAATGAATTTACTGCATTAAGTTTGAACAAAAATTAAATTTGAGCAAAATGGGTTCTGAAATTTATATTTCTGAGGTTTGTTAAGTAAAGTATAGCTTTGGGCCATTAGCCTAGAGGGCTGGGGGATAAAAAGTTGAGAACATTCTAGTTCCTGGGGAAGACATCTTTTTGACCTTGAAATTTGACAATTCTTCCCCCCCTTCCCCACCCCCCCTTCTTCTTGTACAGAAGACTTCATTATGGGTTCTGAAATTTATATTTCTGAGGTTTGTTAAGTAAAGTATAGCTTTGGGCCATTAGCCTGGAGGGCTGGGGGATAAAAAGTTGAGAACATTCTAGTTCCTGGGGAAGACATCTTTTTGACCATGAAATTTGACAATTCTTCCCCCCCCTCCCTTCTTCTTGTGCAGAAGGCTTCATTTGCTTTTCTTCAGAGTTTACTACACTGGGGGAAAAAAAAAACGCTTTGTTGGGTAAAACTGCACGTAGAATCAGCAAGCCAACTGGAGTCTCTTATTGCGCACAGTAAAATGATACACTACTGTAAGTGAAGGGAACGTTCTTGTGGGAATTGGGGATGGATGATGGGCTCGTGTATACTGCTGCTATGTTTGTGTTGTACAAGGAATTTGAGCTTCACAGTACTGGGCCCTACCTGCAGATCAGAAAGGGGTATACGAAGACGACACAGAAAAAAGCGTGAGGCCACTATTTCGGCAGTGAAAATGTGCATATGGTATATTTGGCTGGGAATGCACTGCTCTGTACAGATTCAATTCATCTTGACCAGACAATGGGGTTGAAACCGCCACCACACCGAGGAATCTGCATAATTTCCCAAGAATATTGTGACACGGGTCTACAGTTATGATGTTGAGAGCAAGGTTCAGTCTCCCAAATGGATCAGGAAAGGTTCTCCATGACCAAGAAAAGCTCACTAGGTCAGATCAAATGTCAAAGCCATGCTGATAGTTTTCTTTGACTTTGAAGGAGTAGTTCATCATGTATTCGCATCACAGAGACAAACTGTTAATCGATGATACTATCAGGATACAGTGGGATGTCTGCGAGAAAATGTGAGAAGCAAATGGCCTGAAATTTGGTGAGACAATTCATGGCTCTTGCATCACGATAATGCAACAGCACTTTCATCCTTGTTGATGCGTGACTATTGTACAAAAAAACGAAATCACTGTGCTGCCTCATACTCCGTGCTCTCAAGACCTGGCCCCTGTGGACTTTTTTTTTATTTCCAAAGTTGAAAAACCTGTTGAAAGGATGAAGATTTGCAATGACAGACGAGATTATAGAAAATTCACAGATAACACTTCACGTGATCCAGCAAGAGGCATACCAAGACTGCTTGCGGAAGTGGAAATGGCATTGGGAGCAATGCATCAATGAGGCAGGAGAGTATTTCGAAGGAGGCTGTGTACAATAAGTAAAAGGTAAGTGCAAACAATTTTGTGGACAAAGTTCCAGAATTTTTTGAATAGACCTTGTACAAAGAACACCCCTGATACAATAGTAACAGAAAATGCTAGTGTCTGCACACTCCCGTGCACCCCCTCCTACATTCTAGCAGTGATCAAATGTGGTGATATTATGTGTTTTGCCTGTCCTGTACTTGGCTGTCACACTGGTACCCAGTAAAAAGTTTTTTCTAGTCCTCTGTGTGAATCATGTGGCAGGGAGTACTACCCATCCTGCCACATATAGGGTTTCTTCCCATTCCACTTGCATAAGGAACATGGGAGGATGACTAAACAAGCCCTTATGAGCCGCGATCAGTCTAATCTTGTCGTTCTGGTCCATTTGTGAGGGATATGTAGAGTATCATAGAATATGCTTACATTCTTTCCTTAATACTGGATCTCGAAGCTTTGTATGCAGGCTTTCACAGGATACTTCACATCTATCTGCCATTTCACATTTTTAAGCATTTTGGGATTCTTTCTTGAGAGTCAGACAAACCTGTGACCATACTTGCTGAACTTTTTTGCATACATTTAATACTCCCTGTTTGCCTTAGTCTGTATGCATCACACACACTTTGGTAGTTTTCCACGATGAGATGCATGAGTGTTCTGTAACATGTACCTTTTGTAGAGTGACTGCATTTTTTGCAGTATCCTACCAATGAACTGAGTCTGCCACCTGTTTTACCTATGACTAAGCCCACTTGATCATTCCATTTCATGTCCCCACAAGCTGTTACACTTTATTTATATTTATTTATTTATTTATATTTATTTACTCTCTATCACAAAAGAAGGAATGCTTGGTTCCAGAAACATTCATCACATTATTTTTATAAGTTAACTGATTCTTCATGTGACTCATTGATATTATAGTCAAATGATAATACATTTCTGTATACTGTGAAGTGCACAATTTTATATTTCCAAACATTTAACACAAGTTATCAACATTTGAGGCACTCTGGAACCTTATCAAGATCTAACTGGATATTTGTGAAGTGTTTACTCCATTATAGGTAACACACCAGACACCACACCTACCTTTAATTCAATTACACATGATTGTAAACTGCATGTGTAGGCTTGCATACCTCCATGGACTAGCTCCACAACTAATGGCGAACATTTACTACCACTGGAGAAGCTGTAGTACCTCAAGCTTTACATAGCAGTACCACAACAATCCTCATCTTCACAGTTCATTCGCAATATTTCTTAAGAGTTTAATGGTTTTCTAATTTCATCTGTTTTCTGTATAACTAATTTACAGACCTGCTTATTCCACTCTCTTAACCTCAACCCAGAGTTTTGAGTGAGATTCCCTGCAAATTCTTTTAAGTTTTTACTCTTCCCCTTTCTCTATCTTACTCGCTACCACAAAAGAAGGAATGCTTGGTTCCAGAAACATGAGAAATAATTATATATTACTTATACTTGTAAGTAACTGAAAACATGTTTATCTATTTTCCTGTAATATCTGTAGAAAAGTATACACTATGTGATCAAAAGTATCCGGGCACCCCAAAAACATTTGTTTTTCGTATTAAATGGATTCTGCTGACATCTACTACTAGGTACTCCATATCAGCGACCTCAGTAGTCATTAGACATCATGAGAGAGCAGAATGGGGAGCTCTGTGGAACTCACGGACTTCGAACGTAGTTAGGTGATTGGGTGTCACTTGTGTCATAAGTCTGTATGTGAGATTTCCACACTCCTAAACATCCCTACGTCCACTGTTTCTGATGTGATAGTGAAGTGGAAATGTGAAGGGACACATACAGCACAAAAGTGTACAGGCCGACCTTGTCTGTCGACTGAGAGAGACCGCCGACAGTTGAAGAGGGTCGTAATGTGTAATAGGCAGACATCTATCCAGACCATCACACAGAAATTCCAAACTGCATCAGGATCCACTGCAAGTACTATTACAGCTGGGCAGGAGGTGAGAAAACTTGGATTTCGCAGTCGAGCACCTGTTCATATGCCACACATCATGCCAGTAAATACCAAATGACACCTTGCTTGGTGTGAGGAGTGTAAACATTGGACGACTGAACAGTGGAAAAACGTTGTGT
This sequence comes from Schistocerca nitens, assembly GCF_023898315.1. NCBI lineage: Eukaryota > Metazoa > Arthropoda > Insecta > Orthoptera > Acrididae > Schistocerca > Schistocerca nitens. The sequence goes on along the minus strand of NC_064616.1, from coordinate 292,323,407 downwards.
GGAGTGACAAATCACGGCACACAATGTGGCCATCCAATAGCAGGGTGTGGTTATGGCAAATGCCCAGTGAATGTCTTCTGCCAGTGTATGTGGTGCCAACAGTAAAATTCGGAGGCACTGGTGTTATGTTGTGGTTGTGCTTTTCATGGGGGGCTTGTACTCCTTGTTGTTTTGCATGGCACTATCACAGCACAGGCCTACATTGATGTTTTAAGCACCTTCTTGCTTCCCACTATTGAAGAGCAATTTGGGGATGGTGACTGCATCTTTCAACACATTCGAGCACCTGTTCATAATGCACGGCCTGTGGCGGAGTGGTTACACAACAATAACATCCCTGCAATGGACTGGCCTGCATATAATCCTGACCTGAATCCTATAGGACACCTTTGGGATGTTTTGGAACGCCAACTTTATGCCAGACCTCACCGAATGACATCAATACCTCTCCACAGTGCAGCTCTCCATGAAGAATGGGCTGTCATTCCCCAAGAAATCTTCCAGCACCTGATTGAACATATGCCTGTGAGTGCAAATTGTCATCAAGGCTAAGGGTGGGCCAACACCATATTGAATTCCAACATTACTAATGGAGGGCACTTGTAAGTCAGTTTCAGCCAGGTGTCCGGATACTTTTGATCACATACTGTACCTCTATCTTTCACTTACATTCTCTAAATATCACTACCAAATTCACGAACAACATTCCAAAAACAAATTTACTTGCATCAGTATTATGCGGATAGCATATTGGGACACAGTCGAGCACGACCATAAACAAATGAGTTAGACTGCCTGAGAGGAGAGGGTGTTGAGGGGGAACAAGCCCCACCTATCTCTCGCATGGCTGCCAGCCTACATTTGCATTCTATGCTTCCACAAAAGCAGAGCTGACATACTAATGGTCATAGGGATTGCTGATTCCTTGTGTTGTGGTGAGAGTTGCATTTGAATCCCTTCATACACCAAAAAACAAGCAATTCACAAGACAAACTAAACTGGAATACACAAAGAATTTGGCGATGGCTACAGTGCAACTGTTTGCTGCAGTTTGCAGAGGTAGTTTAGGCTTGACCTCTACCAGTATCTTGTGCAACCACAGTTCATAAAACTGCCATGATATAGTGTCTGCATAATAGCCAAGAATAATATTTTATTTTTCACATACCTCAGATGGTGATGAACACTTCACATTAATTGTCATTTCCAAAGGAGCTACTTTAAATGGCATGTTTCTATATGGTGTGCCATCATTTGTTGAAGTATTTGTTGAACAATGACCCTGCTGAGTTGTTATTCCTGGCAGGTGGATAGTAAGAGGAAATGAATTATTGTGGAGCTTCTCAACCCAGTTGTCTTCAAAAGCATTTCTGCCTTTTGCTAAATTTTTATTGAATTCTGCTTCCAGCAGAGAATCCCAATTAATTTCAGAATCTGTTTCTTTCTTGGTCCCTGAAAATGGAGACAGAATAAAACTAACTCAATCTCTAATTGTCTTAACATTGATTTTTTTTTCAAAGCAGAAGAGTGTATTTTACAGAAAATAATCAGTCATTTGGGTGCTATCACTTGAGAAGAGAGCTGTCTTACCTAACAAGTGTGCAAAGACATATAATTAAGTAATTATACAAATTCTCAAAGTTTCACTATCCCGGACAACAGAACATACTATGTATGACTGCACAATTTACTTTGAGTCATTATACCAGAAAATTAAATACAAAAAATTTAGACATCATTAAAGCTTTAACAACATCAAAGATCATACTGCAGGTATGTTTTGTAGCTTTCACTGAGTAGTAGTCTGATTTTATGCATGTGAAACAAAACAGAATGTAAATGCACAATGTTGATAACTTATTGTCAACAGAAGTAGCTTCATTCATGTGAATTCTACCAACAGCTTTGATAAATCTGATTAAGTTCTCAAATAATTCATTACTCAGCAACACAGCCATAAAGAATAAATACATTAAAGTTCGAATAAAAACACGACCAAGAACCAGACACAAGGGAGCACTCCCTGGACTGGAAAAGCTGAATCATATCCTTCACCAGGGATTGATTACCTATCATCATGTCCGGAAATGAGGAACATCCTACCCAAGATCCCCTTCACCACTCCTAAAGTTGTATTCCTTCACACACACACACACCCTACACAAGGTCACAGGGATTACATCCCCGTGGAAGACCCAGGTGCAAGATATGTCCAATCCACCCACCCAGCACTTCCTACCCTGTTCCTGGCACAGGCTTCTCCTATCCCATCAGAGGCAGGGCCACTTGTGCCCTGCCAGCAACTATGTCATGTACCAACTCTGCTGCAATCACTGTACAACTTTTTATGCTGGTGTGACAACACACTACCTGTCTGCCAGAGTGAATGGCTGCTGCCAAACTGCGGCCAGGAACAAAGTTGACCACTCAGTTGTACAACATGCAGCTGAGCACAAATTGCTTGATTTCAATGGCTGCTTCACAGTCTGGACCACCTGGAGGCTTCATTCCACCACCAGCTTTTCTGAACTATGCAGATGGCAACACATCCTCTGTCCTGCCACTCCTTCACAAACCACATTACCTTCCATGTGCGCTGCACCCTACCAGCTATAGTACCCATGCACCTGTCACCTCTCTCTCTGGATTCCTAGCTAGCAAACCTGATACCTCACTCCAAGCCAACAGCAACCCACCCCAATCCCTCTTCCTGCCTCCTGCCTCTCCCGTCTCTATTCAGCTGACACTAGTCCAACTGCCAAAATGCAATCCTGGCATTATGCATCCAGCTGGCACAATGTAAGAACACAGGTGTGTGTGTATGTGTGTGTGTTTTTGTTTCTTTACATATACACGCATGCATGCACGCGCATGGCGCCCCCCCCCCCTCCACATACTTTTTTTTCCAGTTGAAGCATCAAATTTTATCCAATTTACACCTCCGCAAAATGATATCCTGTGTATTTTTCTGTTACTGTTACCTTTATTTGAGTATTAGGACATAACATGAACTTCTTACACATGTAAGCAGCCACTTTGCTTCATCCATGATAAAAATAAAGCAAACAGAAAATAATAATGGGTACAGCAAGATTTTTTGTATCAAATGAGGTACAAAAAACACAACAGGTAGGCTACACTAGATTGCACATTATGCTATGCACAGTAATTCCATTCTGTACTTTTAATTTCTAGGCTTACCATATGATAGCCGATATGTACACGTGCAAACAATGTTCACTTTAAAGGAGATGTGGACATCTAGCATTTACAGACACTTTATCACTCACTGGATCGTGCTTCACTGGACCCTACGCAACACACCTGCATCTACCATTGCCAAAGAGGCATGTGCGTGAGCCATTAGGTCATGTGCAATACTATAAATCTGTTCCTTTAAGTGCCCCCACAAATAAGAATCTAGCAGATTAAGGTCCAGGGAACATGGGGACCAGAACACTGGACCTCCACGACCAATACATTTCCCTGGAAATGCTTCATTTAGATAGTTACACACACACACACACACACACACACACACACACACACACACACACACACACACAATCTAAAGTGTGACTGACAGAGCACCATCTTGCTGAAACCATAGCTGTTATCGAACACCAATTGGAACATTTTCTAATGCAGCAGGCAAATTAATACAAAGAAATGTATGATACATGGGCACATTCAACTTGTCTGGCAATAGGTAAGGGCCAAAAAGCACTCCTCCCACAATTCCAGCCAACAGGTTTATGTCAAAGCGTGCCTGAAAGCCATATTCTTGGGTGACATGCTGGTTGTGTTCTGAGCAATAACAGCTATTTTGGAGGTTGAAAATACCTTCATGAGTGAAGCTAGATTTGTCAGTCCATATCACTTTATTTATAAAATTTTTATTATCTTCCACTTGGTGCAAAAGCCATTCACAAAATTGTACTGTCAAACCTGGTCTTCTGACAACTGGTGTTGAGTTAACATGTAATGATATGGCTGCAGTTCATTGTCGTGCAACATGGCAACAACCAGTCTTTGAGACATCTGGAACTTCCTACCAATATCATGTGTACTTTTCCAAGTTAACTGGTGAACGGTTTCAAGATTCATGTCCTCCCATCGTGCAGCATGCACACTAGCAGCAGCAGAAGCAGCAGCAGCTTGGTTATCAGACACACCCAGCACCAAAAGCATATTGACGTATTCATCATTTGTGTACCCCATTGGGAAGCCACCCTAGGTGAACTTGGAAGATCAGTTATGGTTGTGCACTGTATGATTAGTAGCTGCATGTAAGCAGTTTAATGGAATCCACTGTTGTGTGATAGGCTATTGCCATGTGACAAAATGATGTCCTGCTTATAAAAGATGAGAACTAGGGAATGAATGGCTAAAAAATAAAAAAGGAACCTGATGAGGATTCAAACCATAGCTCCATGGTGGATGTGGGTTTGATGTCCCAGCAGTCTACTCAGGGAGCTACAATGGCTGGTACAGTAGTGAGAGGTGATAAACGTTCCTCTGTACATTCCTTATGCAGCACAACGTTACAGTGTTGTCAGCTCCTTGTTTTGATACATGTGTTTTCAAAATGCACCCGATCTGATTTTGCTACATAAACTTTTGTCTTGAAACTGGATGAGGAATCACATGCCCACCTCTGAGTGTGGCATTTTTTCTTCACCCTGTATATTAATGATCTAGTGGATAACACTGGAAGTTCCAGGAGGCTGTTAAGACGCACACTTTTTCAATTAGTTTTTGAATACTGCTGTTAAGTCTGGAATCCTTACCAGATCAGAGTAATAGAAGATCCAACAAAGAATGACACATTTGTGCTTGGGAGCATTTTATCAGTGAGGGAGCATTATGGAGATGCTCAACAAATTCCAGTGGCACACATTAAAAGAGAAAAGCTGCTCATCACAGAGAGGTTCACTACTGAAATTTTGAGATATTATGTTCCAGGAGGATATATTACTTCCTCCCATATGCTGCTCACAGAATGACCAGAATGAAAAATCAGAGAACTTGGAGCTAATACAGAGGGTTACTGAGTAACACTCTTCCCACTCACCATCTGTGAATGGAACAGGGAATGGGGGGGGGGTGGAAGGGGGGGGGGGGAGAGAAGCTAGGGGTACTAGAAGAAACTCTCTGTCGTATATTGTAAGGCGATTTTCAGGGTACAGGTTTAGAAGTATCTTAGTTAATAACAGAGAGCTTTCTCTTGTCGCATAAATTAACTACTTAGGTGGGCCTCACATATGTGCCTTTTGAAGTTGTGCGCATTTGTTAAATACCTATTTTCATAGCTACAACCACCCAGAGGTGTCTTGACTACGATTTTACAGAAGATAAAAGTAACCAAATCAATATTGTCATTCATGAGTAAATAATCTTTATGGCTTAAGCAGCAAGCTTTTACGTATCAAGTGAGTGTTTGGTGAGCACATAAATCACTGTTGACATCTACGACATTCTGCACTCATAAGATCTGTTTTACACTCTAAAAGGTGGAAAATATTATAGTGATGTTGATCACACACTACTTGCAAACTCCACTACATCACAGATAAAAGTTCTAGTTTTAGGTACATCATTTCACCTGCACAAATGCCAACAGTAACCTTTCGGTACTTCAAGTGCCCCTGCCATCCTCCAAAGCTACCTTCAACAGCTGCCTCAGAAAATCCCAGGATGCTGCAACTGACTAGACAAAATTATTATTTCGCAGTAGAATAGAAGGCTCAAAACCGAGACTTTGAGTGTCCTTGCAGCATAGGATTGAGACCTGTTGGGATGCCCTAAATGGGTCAAATGAGGACTATGGATGCTGCTACCCAGGTATGTGGCTGTGTGTGGGGGGGCATATGAGGGGTTTTTCAGATTATGCGACTCTCCATCCAACACATACAACAATAGCTGTATGAGACACCAACGTATCAGTGTAAAATCCAAAGAAATGACCCTTACATCTACGTACATACTTTGCAATCCACTATATGGAGCACGGCAGAGGGTACCACATATGATATTTCCTTTCCTGTTCCACTCACAAATATAGCGAGGGAAAAATGACGGCTTATGCCTCTGAATGAGTTCTAATTTCTCTCATCTTATCTTCACGATCCTTAAGCAAAATGTATGTTGGTGGCAGTATAATCGATCTTCAGTCAGCCTCAAATGCCAGTTCTCTATATTTCCGCAATAGCACATCATGAAAAGTGTTGTCTTTCCTCAATAGATTCCCAACTGAGTTCACGAAGCATCACCATAATACTTAAGTGCTGATTGAATGTACCAGTAACAAACGTAGCAGCACACCTCTGAATTGCCTTCGATGTTTTCTCTTCATCCAACTTGGTAGGGACCCCAAACACTCAAGCAGTTCACAAGAATGGGTCACACTAGTGTTCAATACATCTCCTTTATACATACACAAGTGGCCATTAAAATTGCTACACCACGAAGATGACGTGCTACAGACGCGAAATTTAACCGACAGTAAGAAGATGCTGTGATATGCAAATGATTAGCTTTTCAGAGCATTCACACAAGGTTGGCACTGGTGGCGACACCTACAACGTGCTGACATGAGGAGAGTTTCCAACCGATTTCTCATACACAAACAGCAGCCGACCGGCGTTGCCTGGTGAAACGTTGTGAGCAGTCGAGATGACAGGCATTTTATCTGCATGGTTGTAACAGATCGTGCAGCCATGTCTCGATCCCTGAGTCAACAGATGGGGAAGTTTGCAAGACAACAACCATCTGCACGAACAGTTCGACGACATTTGCAGCAGCATGGACTATCAGCTCGGTGACCAAGGCTGCGGTTACCCGTGACGCTGCATCACAGACAGGAGCGCCTGCGATAGTGTACTCAACGACGAACCTTGGTGCACGAATGACAAAATGTCATTTTTTTTGGATGAATCCAGGTTCTGTTTACACCATCATGATGGTCTCACCCGCATTTGGTGACATCGTGGTGAACGCAGATTGGAAGCATGTATTCATCATCGCTATACTGGTGTTTCACCCAGCGTGATGGTATGGGGTGCCATTGGTTACATGTCTCGGTCACCTCTTGTTCGCACTGACGGCACTTTGAACAGTGGACATTACATTTCAGATGTGTTACGACCCGTGGCTCTACCCTTCATTCGATCCCTGCGAAACCCTACATTTCAGCACGATAATGCACGACCGCATGTTGCAGGTTCTGTACGGGCCTTTCTGGATACAGAAAATGTTCGACTGCTGCCCTGGCCAGCACATACTCCAGATCTCTCACCAATTGAAAACGTCTGGTCAATGGTGGCCGAGCAACTGGCTCGTCACAATACGCCAGTCACTACTCTTGATGAACTGTGGTATCGTGTTGAAGCTGCATGGGCAGCTGAACCTGTACATGCCATCCAAGCTCAGTTTGACTCAATGCCCAGGCGTATCAAGGCCGTTATTACCGCCAGAGGTGGTTGTTCTGGGTACTGATTTCTCAGGATCTATGTACCTAGATTGCGTGAAAATATAATCACATGTCAGTTCTAGTATAATATATTTGTCCAATAAATACCTGTTTATCATCTGCATTTCTTCTTGGTGTAGCAATTTTAATGGCTAGTAGTGTATAAGAGCCAAAATTCTCCCAATAAAATGAAGTGGAGCAGTCGCCTTCTCTACTGCCAACCTGACAAAGTCATCCCACTGCGTATCACCATGCAATATTACGCCTCGTTATTTAATTGATATGATTGTGTCAAGCAGTACATTACTAATGCTGCATTCAAACATTACAGGATTTTTTTCCCTACTCATGTAAATTAATTTCTGTTTTTCTACATGTAGAGTGAGCTGTCATTCACCACACCAACTAGAAATTCTGTCTAAGTAATCTTGTATCCTCCTACAGTCACTCAATGACACACCAGTGTCATCAACAAACAACCATAAATTGCTGTTCACCATGTCCGTCAGATCATTTATCTATACTGAGAATAAGAGCGGTCTCATCAAACTTCCATGGGGTGCTCAAGACAATACTGTTGTCTGTGATGAACCCTCCCCATTGAGGATAATGTATTGGGTTCTACAACTCAAAAAGACTTTGAGCCACTCACATATCTGGAAACATATACCATATGCTTGTAATTTTGTTAACAGTCTGCAGTGAGGCACCAAGTCAAATAGTTTCTGGAAATCTAGGAATATGGAAATTGCCTGCTGCCCAGCATACATGGTATGTATGATATCATGTGAGAAAAGGGCAAGCTGGCTTTTGCATGAGCGATACTTTCTGAACCCATGTTGATATGTGCACAAAAGCCCCTCCATCTCAAGGAAATTTAATGTATTCAAAATAAGAATGTGTTCAAGAATTCCGCAGCAAACCAATGTAAAGAATATTGGTCTGTAATTTTGCAGTTCTGTTTTTTTACTCTTCTTATACACAGGAGTTTGCCTGTGCACTTTTCCAGTCACTTGGGACTTTGCGCTGGGCAAGAGATTTGTGATAAATGCAAGCCTAGTAAGGGGCCACAGCCGTAGAGTATTCTCTGTAAAACCAAATTAGGATCCTATCTGGAGCTGGGGACTCACTTCCAACTCTTTCAGTTGCCTCTCTATGCCAGATGTGCCTATTACTATGTCCTCCATATGGGAGTCTGTGTGACAGTCAAATAATGGTATGTTAGTATCATCCTCCTGTGTGAATGATTTCTTAAATGTGAAATTTAAAACTTCAACTTTCCTTTTACTGTCTTCCATTGCCACACCAGAATGATCAATGAATGGATAGAGCCCTTTGACTCGCTTAGTGATTTTATGTATGACCAGCATTTTCTTGGGTTCCCAGCAAGATCTTTCACTAAAGAATGATGATGGAAATTGTTGTATGCTTTGTGGATTGATCTTTTTAGGGATGCACAGATTTCTACTAACTTTTGTCTCTCAACATTTACGTGTTCTTTTTTAATCCAAAAGCACAGCAGTCTCTGTTTCCTCAGCATTTTCCGAATTTGATCATTAAATCATGGAGGGTGTTTCCATCCTTAATCCACTTACTTGACACTCGTGTCTCCAAAACATGATTTATAATTAGTTTAAATTTTGGCCATAGTTCCTTTATATCCATCATACTGGAACTGAACGATGTCCATTCATGTCTTAGTGGGATGCTAACAACTGCTTATCTACTTTTTCTAGTGTAAATACTCTTCCAGCCATCAACACAATGATGACATTATGATCACTAGTCCCTGTTTGTATACTGACACTGCCAATAATTTCAGGTCTGTTTATAGTTACAAGGTCTAAAATATTTCCATTGTGTGTGGGTTGTCTAACTGGTTGTTCACGGTAGTTTTCAGAAAATGTGTTCAAAACGACTTCACAACACTGTCTGTTTGTACCAATCTGTATTTGGTTGATTAGAGTTGTTGCCAACTAATACCAATTGTTCTGGCTATTTCTGTGCTACAGAGTGTAGACTTTCCTTGAATAATTCTACAATTGTTATGGCAGAATTAGGTGGCCAGTTAAAACATCTGATAATTGACTTGAGTTCACCATGGCCTGCTACTCATGTCCAGATAACTTCACAGTCATACTTAATTTTGACCTCAATAGACATAATATTTTCACTGACAGCAATGAACACTCCCCCTTCAATGGCAATTAATCTGTATTTTCAATATAATTCCACACCTTGCTAAATATTTTGGACTTTCTACTTTGGTTTCAGCCAGACCTTGGTTCTGTGAATAATTTTACATTTTAGTGCAACAACTTTCCTGGATGGCAGTAAGAACAGAAAATTTGCTTCGCATACTTTGCCAATTAATTGTTAAAATTTTGAAAGTCAAAGTGTGTCTACTTTGTACACAATCTGATTTTGCTCTCTGCTTATCAACTGGCACACGTTCATCCGAGGACCTCAAACTACTGCTTAGCCTAAAAAACCACCATGTGTACTTCACAAATACTCTGCTATCTGAGTAGCTACTTCCTATGTGTAGTGCATTCCTGGCCTATCAAGAGGAGTAATACAACTTTCCACTCCATAGCATATGTCCAGAAATCTGCAGCCATGATCATCACAGAATCAACAGAGCTTCTGGCTGAGACTGTTCACTTGGCTCCAAACCAAAGGAAGTCGATCAACTCTGTGTACAATGCTGCACAATGCGAGCTCTGCTTGCTAGCAGTGAGTGAGGCCAGCAGTCTTCACCACTTCCACCAGCTGCCCATATGAACACAGTATGGCCTCAGAACTTAAGGGACAGGTGTCATTGGTGCCAATATGAGCAACAACTTTCAGACTGCTGCACCCTTTACCTTCAATAGTCAAAAGCAGGGCTCCTCCACATCTCAGATGAGGCCTCCCCAGCAAACACACTGAGGGAACAATGGCATTCTTCCCAGTCCTGGACACTATCTAGGGAGACTCCATAATGCACCTAACATTGGAGATTCTTATAACCAGTAAAGCCCTCTGTCTGTGTGCCTTCTCAGACCTCACTGAAGGAGTGACCACCTGTCCAGTCACAGAGTGAATGTACGAGGCCAGACAGCCAGCCTCCACATTCATGCTCTGCTTCGTGCAATGTGACCATGTAACAACCAACCACTTACCCAGCAGTGAACGTAGACCCCAAAATGAGCCCCAACAGCAAAGCCTGTGGGCAAAACAAGAGACACCTGAGGTGTCCATGCATCATGCCACTTTCTCTGCTGCCACCATATCCTGAGGTAGCAGCCTGCAGATGGCTGACAGTGGCGATAATAGCCCCCAGCTGCTTGTGGACTGTGGTCAACTCCTCTTGTGCACACACACCATATCCATCCTACTAACATAGGAACTTACAGGTGACAGAATTAAAGTCCTAGTGATAAACTATTGAAGCATTGACAATGAAGTGTCAGAGTTTGAAGTGCTTGTGAAAGCAATGGAGTTTTCAAAATACTAAATACAGAAAGCTGGTTAAAACCCAAGATTGGTAGCAGTGAGATGTTTAGAAAAAATTAAGTGTATATCAAAAGGATAGACTAATAGGAAATAGCTGTGGTGTATTTGTCCCATTAGACAAGAAACTATAATACACCAAGATCGAAATTGAAACTGCATGTGAGTCTGTTTGGGCAAAAGTCAGTTTCAAGGATGGACATCAAGTTAAAACAAAAAATGCCTAAAATATAATTTCATTTAAAATTACAATTACTCTCTGCCATTTTTCACTCACATTCATCTACAATCATACCCAAACATGGTGTGCACAATGGAATTGATAATGATTATGAGGCAGTTGCAGCAGCAATGATTATCAAAGTAGAAAGGGCAACTAAAACAAGTAGAAAAAATTATATAATCAAAAAACTAGATAAAGAGGTAGTGTCATGCAAAATGTAGTGCCCTATGACTACAGTATCAACGGGTAACAACTGGAGCTGGTTAACTCATACAAAGACCTGGGTGTAACACTTTGCAGAAATATGAAATGGAATTACCACAAAGGCTCAGTCATAGGTAGAACAGGTGGCAGACTTCAGTTTATTGGTAGAATACTAGGGAAATTAGATATGCTCATACAAGACTTTGCTTGCAAAATACTTATGTGACCCATCCTAGAATACATCTCCACAGTGTAGGGCCCATATCAAATAACACTAACAGGGGATACTGAATATATAAAAATAAGAGTATCAGGCATAGTCACACATTTGTTTGGGACATGGGACGGCATCATGGATGTGCTGAAAAAGCTGAACTAATGGATGCTTGAATAATGACATAAACTATCCCCGGAGGGCCTACTTACAAAGTTTCTACAACCAGCTTTAAGTGAGGAATCCAGGAATATACTAAAACTACCTCTGTATCACTCCCACGAGAATTTCAAAGACAAGACTACACTGTTACTGCATACACAGAGGTATTGAAGCAAACATTCCTCCAACATTCCATACGTGAATGGAACAGGAAGAAGCCATAATAACTGATAATGTGGGAAGTACCCTCCACCATGCACATCACAGTATTTTGCAGAATGTGGTTGTGGATGTAGATATAAAGAGTGAAACTGGGTCTGACAGCATCACTTTCTGCCAAGACAGCAGACATAACACTTCAACTGTCCTGATTCATAAACCTCAGCTGTTAGAAGACTGCTCATCGGTCCCCCTTGTGGGCCTGTGGATGTGAACAGATACTGTCATTTGCAACTAAAGATGGACAAACAACAGATTACCTGAAACATTACTGAATGGACCACTGTAATGTGCAAACGAGTGACTAAATGTGTTGAGCACCCATTAACTGCAACATACACGTGACTAAATGTGGTTTGAGATCAAATTAAGTTGCTCCATCAGTTTAGTTCTGTTCCTTCAGATTCACATTTATAACGCTTCGGCCCACTTTAGCCTACTGCTCTAAGATTCTTATCATCACTGACAAGCAGCAAGCCTTTGGGTCATTTCATGATTTAGCATATCACTGTGCAGGAGCTGTGCTAGTCTGCTCTGGCTCTGTATTATTTCAAACACATTAAAGGAAAGTCCCTCCACAAAAACCAATGAATGTCTATTGACTGCCATGTCATCACCTGCCTTGTGGCATCATGCAGATGTGATATGGAGGGTGGTGATGTCAGCACCCGGCCGTTTTGCAGACTTTTGAGACCATGAAGTCACTACCATTCGGTCAAGTAGCTCCTCAATTGGCATCATGAAGCTGAGTGCACCCGTTACCAGTACTCCCACGAAGAAAAAATCATTGGCAGTACTGGTAATTGAACCCAGGTCCTCCGCCTGGCAGCCACATACACTGACCACTCAGCCACTGTGGCAGACTGGATTATACATAATGGAAGGTGTGGTGTCACCGCCAGACACCACGCTTGCTAAGTGGTAGCCTTTAAATCGTCCGCGGTTCGTTAGTATACGTCGGACCCGCGTGTTGCCACTATCAGTGATTGCAGACCGAGTGCCACCACACAGCAGGTCTAGAGAGACTTCCTAGCACTCGCCCGGTTGTACAACCGACTTTGCTAGCGATGGTTCACTGACAAAATACACTCTCATTTGCCGAGACGATACTTTAGCATAGCCTTCAGCTACGTCATTTGCTACGACCTAGCAAGGTGCCATTATCAGTTACTATTGATATTATGAATCATGTACCGTCAAGACCGACGTTCTTCATTAACGGATTAAAGTTAAGTATTCCACTAGCTACGTCCGTTTTTCTAAATTCTAATTTCCTTGTCCTGTTCCAGACCTCACGCCAGCCTGCGTCAGCTAAAACGCGTGCCTTTCGGCTCCCTCTGGTAACACGGTGTTGGCTCTCCTGCCAACCAAAACATTGGCGACGAGGCACAACCGCGTTCTTATCGATATTGCCCTGATTTACTTGTGTAATGGCTTCGCCAGAATCTCCAGATGTACTGTCCGAATTTTATCGCTTACAGAATCAGCAGACGCAGGCCTTACTGGATGCCCTTGGACAGCTCATCCAGGGTCAACGGGCAATGCAAAACGATGGGGCAGCCACCGCCCCACCGCTAACACAGCCACAACACGCTGTTGCACCAACTTTTCGACCTTTTGATGCTGCACTGGAAAGCTGGATGGAGTGGTCACGCCAATTTGGATTCCATCTCGCCACCTACAGAATTCAAGGTAACTAGCAGCAGCCTTTTTTGTTATCATCCGTCGGGGTGACCACGTACCGTGTGATAGTCAAATTATTTCCCCGACGCGACGTAGCAACTCTGTCCTACGATGAAATTTTGTCTGCATTAGATGCATATTTCAAAGAATCAGTCAATGTAGTTGTGAAAAGGTATACCTTCTTTTGTACAAAATGTACGGCAGGTCAGACTAATCGGGAGTGGGTTGCGACTTTGCAAGGCCTTACTAAGGATTGTGCTTTTGAGTGTCAATGTGGACTCCCTTATTCAGATACTATGGTACGTGATGCAATTGCACAGAACATTTCTGATGTTAGTATAAGGAAACAGATTTTGAAACTAGTCAATCCCTCCCTTCAACAAGTGATGGACATATTGGATCGGCAGGACACACTTGACTTTGCTCAGGAATCATTTGAAACTTCACCAGCCGTGTGTCAGGTTAACCGGCCCACCGGGCGAGCTGCACGAAGCAGTAAACAGCCCTCATGCCCGGCCGCACCGCTGCCGCCAGGCTCTCAGCCACGTGTGCCGCGCAGGCAAGCAAATGCAGTGCTAAAATCATGCCCGCGGTGTGCTACTAGACATTCGCGTGAGAACTGCCCGTCACGCCAGGCTATTTGCTTTTTCTGTAATAAAAAAGGACATGTTCAGAGTGTTTGCCAGAAAAAGCTCGGATCGGAAACTCACAACCATTCCCGGCCCTTTGCTTCGCGCCGAATTCGAACCAAGGATACTCAGGCTCGGGAAACTTCGCCCATGGAAATTCATGTAGTTCACTCCACTCCGCCCAGTGCCAGTCTCTCTAACAGTGACTGTGTTCATCCCACAAATAGTGTGTGTCGACATCGACGGAAATCCCGTCAAGTCGCAAGTGACTATGTACCAGTGTCAGTTCACGTTGCACAAGACAGTCGCTCTTGTCGTCAGCAGGATTATAAACTTTTTGTAGACTTGGACATTAACGGCAAAGTGATACCATTCCAGCTCAATACCGGAGCTGCAGTTTCACTGATCAATCAAGACACGTACAAACAGCTGGGCACACCTCCGTTGCGTGCCGCAAATGTTACGTTAATTAGCTATTCAGGTCAAAAGATCCCTGTGTTAGGACAGTGCAGCCTTCTTGCAACATACAAAGGACACACAAAACTTATGTCATTTTACATCCTTCGTTCTTCTTCTGCAGTGAACTTGTTTGGTTTCGATTTATTTCAGTTGTTTAACTTGTCTATAGTAAATCAGGTCCTATCAGTGAACCAGACTGTGCCTTCAGACAGTGTTTCTCGTCTATGTGAAGAATTTGCAGACATTTTTGCACCGGGCCTTGGTTACGCTACGAACTATAAAGCACATTTGGATCTGAAAGTAAACGCGCAACCGAAATTTTTCAGAGTGCGCAATGTTCCCCACGCATTGCATGATGAGGTCGCAAGAACATTACACGATTTGGAATCACAAGGTGTAATTGAACGTGTGCAGGCTTCTCCCTGGGCATCACCCTTAGTAATTTTGCCAAAACTTTCCGGAAAATTGAGACTTTGTGTGGACTTCAAGGCAACAGTGAATCCGCAACTACTGACTGCAACTTTTCCTTTACCCCGCCCGGAAGATCTTTTTGACAAACTGTGCCCGGGTAAATATTTTTCGAAGTTGGACCTAGCGGATGCGTACTTGCAAATACCGGTGGATGAAGACTCCCAGCACGTTTTGGTGGTTAACACGCATCTTGGTTTGTATCGATTCAAACGACTGTCATTCGGGTGTGCATCCGCCCCTGCATTGTTTCAGCAATATCTACAAACTGTTTGTGCATCGGTCCCTACTGCAGCACAGCAATATCTACAAACTGTTTGTGCATCGGTCCCTCTGCAGCAAACTATATGGACGATACTGTGATCTCCAGAAAGACTGAAGAAGAACATTTAGCCAATCTCAGAACATCATTTCAGGTCTTGCGACAAAATGGTCTTCGCTTGCGGAAGGACAAATGTGTGTTTTTTGCTCGTGACTTGCCCTACCTGGGACATGTACTCAACACCCAAGGCATACATCCTAGTCCCAAGCACCTCCGTGCCATACAAGACTTGCCTTCGCCGCAGAATTTGAAGCAGCTACAGAGTGTGCTGGGAAAAATCAACTATTATCATAAATATGTGCAGCTCCGCTTCATCGCTTACGCCGTAAAGGTGTTCCGTTCGTCTGGACGACGGAATGCGAACGTGCCTTTCGCCAGTTGAAATCGGCATTGCTTTCCAATACTTGCCTTACGCCATTCGATCCCCAGAAGCCCCTTTTGTTGATGGTGGATGCATCGGATTTCGGGATCGGTGCTGTGCTTGCGCAAAAAGATGGATCGCACGATCGGCCTATTGCCTTTGCGTCCAAATTACTCTCGTCTGCGCAAAGAAATTATTCACAGATCGAGAAAGAAGCATTGGCTCTCGTATTTGGTGTTACAAAGTTTCATGATTTCTTGTATGGTCGTCACTTTACCATCATCACAGACCACAAACCTTTGACATCGCTTTTTCATCCGGACAAGCCTGTACCTCCACGTACAGCACAGAAATTCATTTGCTGGTCTATTTTCCTCTCGCAGTACCGCTACGATATCTTGTATCGGTCCACTGCTAAGCACGGAAACGCCGAAGCGTTGTCCCGTTTGCCTGTTGCTGAGGATAGAGCATTCGATTCCTCCGAACTTGCTTGCATGTTCATTGATTCGGCAACCGATGATGTGGTCGATTCCTTTCCGATTGATTTTCGTCGTGTAGCTACAGCCACAGCTGCTGACCCTGTCCTTGCTACCGTTCTGCGTTTTGTTGCTATGCCATGGCCCTTGTCAAAGTCACGGATCGGGGACCCGTTGGTTCACCGATTTTTTGTTCACCAGGAGAGACTTGTTGTTCGACGTGGTGTTTTGCTGTTGCGTTCTGATAATGATCAGTCCAGGGTCGTGGTCCCATGTTCGTTACAGTCCTCTGTCTTACAGCTTCTCCACCAAGGACATTGGGGTATAGTGAGAACGAAACAACTTGCTGGTCTGCACTGTGCTTGGTTCGGAATCGATGCCGCGATTACGAATATGTGCTCTTCTTGCATGGTGTGTGCCGAACAACAATTAGCCCCACCGCAGATATTCTTTGCATGGCCAAAAGCCACTTCCCCTTGGCAATGCTTACACATCGATTTTGCTGGTCCATTCTGGAATGCTCGATGGTTGGTTGTGGTAGATTCATTCAGTAATTTTCCTTTTGTTGTCCAGATGTCTTCCACGACGTCATCTGCCACCATCCAAGCGTTATCTGCTATCTTTTGCATTGAAGGTCTTCCACAGACTATTGTTTCCGACAATGGCCCCCAATTCACGTCCGCAGAATTTCAGTCATTCTGCAAGGCCAATGGTATTCAACATCTGACATCCGCGCCGTTTTCGCCACAGTCAAACGGTGCCACTGAACGATTGGTCAGGACTTTCAAGTCCCAGATGTTGAAGTTAAAAGAGTCACATTCTCGGGAGGACGCGTTATTGCTCTTTTTGTCCTCGTATCGCTCTCAGCCCCGAGATGGTTGCTCCATGGTCGTCATCATCGAACCTTGATGTCTTTGCTACATCCGCCGCATCAGGTTCCTGTGCAGCGGCAGACACCTGCTTTTGCTCCAGGCGACGTTGTCTACTATCGTCACTACCGAGGTTCACGGCATTGGCTCGAAAGGCGCATTTTTCGCTGCCTCGGACACGCTATGTATCTGGTTTTGGGGGCCTCTGGTGAGGTGCGCTGGCATCTCAACCAGCTGCGCCTCTGTCATCGCATGGGATCTGCCGCTCGCCGTCTGCTTTCAGCAATGGTGCCGTCCGGTCAGCGCCCAGGGGACCCATCTACTGGCTCACCTCAGCCCCAGGTGTTACCGACACTGCCTTCCCTTTTGCCCCATGGCGACGCGCCGCTGCCTCCGCCGCTGCCGCCTGTGTTCTTCCGCCGGCGACGCCCGCAGTGGACGCTTCGCTGCAGCCACCGGGCGCCTCCCTGGATCACGCGCCGCCGATCGTTTCCCGTGACCGGATGTCCTCTGACATGGAACTCTTGCCCGCTCCGGACCATATGTCGTCTTCGCCCCTCGGGTGCCCCGGCCCGATGGAGGTCGACCCTTCGGCCCCTCCTGTCTCTCTACGGGCGCATACACCGCATGTTGGCGTGCACCTTGGAGCAGGTTTTCAGGCATTACTGTCCGAATGGCAGGGTGCGGGTGGCACAGCCTCGCCTGTTGTTAGGGTCCCCACCTCGTCGCCTACATCAACATGGGGTCCTCCCCACGGCGGGCGGAAGCCTTATAACACAACCGTACACCAATTTGCGGGGGAGGAATGTGGTGTCACCACCAGACACCACACTTGCTAGGTGGTAGCCTTTAAATCGGCCGCGGTCCGTTAGTATACATCGGACCCGCGTGTCGCCACTATCACTGATTGCAGACCGAGCGCCGCCACACGGCAGGTCTAGAGAGACTTCCTAGCACTCGCCCAGTTGTACAACTGACTTTGCTAGCGATGGTTCACTGACAAAATACGCTCTCATTTGCCGAGACGATACTTTAGCATAGCCTTCAGCTACGTCATTTGCTATGACCTAGTAAGGCGCCATTATCAGTTACTATTGATATTATGAATCATGTACTGTCAAGACCGATGTCCTTCATTAATGGATTAAAGTTAAGTATTCTACCAGCTACGTCCGTTTTTCTAAATTCTAATTTCCTCGTCCTGTTCCAGACCTCACGCCAGCCTGCGTGAGCTAAAACGCGTGCCTTTCGGCTTCCTCTGGTAACACGGTGTTGGCTCTCCTGCCAACCAAAACAGAAGGAGTAAAGGTAACAACCCACTGTGTATCTGTGGCATTGAGTCATTGATTGTCACATAAATAAGGCTGAGAACATTTCTGAGCTTTCAGATAAATCATTATTCAGATAGAACAGAATGCACATATAACCTGCATGGCTACATTGTCCCAGCCACCTACACTGTACTGACACACCAGCTCAAGCTAAATACTTTTGATTCCCATGAACTCCAACCAACACAACAACTCATCCCAGTTGAGCTGCAGAGCTTGCTGGCACAATGTAGTCAGCCAGGACAATGAAGCCATGCAGGTTGATGTGTATTATGTTTGCCTGGAGAAGGATTCATCCAAAATCTCAGCAACATTCTTAGTCTCGTTTATATACCTACTGATGACTTAATGCATCTACTGTACAGTGACTTGTTACATTTAGTTCTGCCATTAATTATTTCAATTGTAGTATATGCACCACTGGAGCAAGCAATACACTAAATCAAATGTTACATTTTAGCGCGTAGAATGCATTTTAGTACATACAATGGTGTGGATAGAGAGAGAGAGAGGGGGGGGGGAGCAGGAGGGGGAGAGGGAGGTCGTGGGGGGGCGAGGGGAGGGGAGGGGAGGGGAGGGGGAGGGGGAGGGGGAGGGGGCGAGGGAAGGGCAGGGGAGGGGAGGGGAGGGGGTGGTCGAGGGGGCGAGGGGAGGGGGAGTGGAATGGAAGGGGGAGAGGGAGTGAGTTTTAAATGTATTTCAAGTAACTATATTACGCAAATGATGAGATTATTGAAAAAAAATTTCTTGCTAGTAGCTTAGTAGAGAAATAAACAACAAAATTTTTCTTTTGAACAATGGAATGTAACAATATTATGGAAAGGACAGTTGCTACTCACTATATAGCAGAGATGCTGAATCACAGATAGGCACAACAAAAAGACTGTCACAAAATAAGCTTTCGGCCAACAAGGCCTCTGTCAAAAATAGATCACACACACACACACACACACACACACACACGACCACAGTCTCTGGCAGCTGTGACTTCTGCTGCCAGAGACCGTGGTCATTTGTGTACAAGTTGCATTTGTGTGAGTGCATGTGTCTGTCATCTATTTTGGAGAAAGGCCTTGTTGTTCGAAAGCTTATATTGTGACAATATTTTTGTTGTGCCTACCCATAACTTAGCATCTCTGCTACATGGTGAGTAGCAATTAGCCTTTTCATAAAAATTTTCTTTCAGTATTTTATGTGCATCATTTTACCATATTAATGGTTAATACATTGTAAGGAAATGTTTGTCAGCACAACTACTAAGAATGAAACAATTTGGACAGCATAATAAAAAATAAAATACTAGATTTCCTTCAGGTACTCTCTAGGCATTCAGTGAATGATGATTCATGACAGTTCAGGACTTTATGCTATGTAGTGCCGGAATGGCAGTATGCAAGCAATCACTGAAATTTTGAAATGAATTAATATAAAGCACAACAATGAAATAGAAACAGAATAAATTCTGCAGTACTTACCATTGTCCTTCTCATTTTTAATGCAAGTATTCTGCACGGTTTTTTCTTTTTCCAACTGTCCCACTTTGAACACATGCAGATACTGTTTGGACATGCAAGCTACAATATCCTCACACATTTCAACTTTCATTGGTGTGAAACACATTTCCAAACTTACTGGAGATTCTTCAAAATCTATAAATTTCTGTCTTGATATATCATGTGCCCTCACTTTAAAATAATAAAGCACCAAAGTTCTGTCAAGGACTACAATCAGATTTCCAGTTACCTGAAATAGTGTCAATAATTTGTTTTCAGTTTGTGAATATATATTACAAGAAGCCACACAAAAACACAAAATAATTTTCATAGTGTAACTTATTTGTTACTGTGCATATTAAATGAAAAGGTGAAGCAACTACTTTAAAATACAATGGCAGACTGATGTATGGAGCTGAAAAATGAAAGAACTAATGTAATTTATTTTATATTTTTCATGGAAGATCCATAGCAGTATTCCAGTGTTGCTCTGCTGCTTATGACACAGATATTGACTTAAGAGAAGAACATTTGTCAACAGCTTTGAATAAGGGATAAAGCCATTCATCAAATCCACTGAGAAAAACGTTTCAAAACAAAACTTATTCCCTTGAGATCCCTATCTCTCTCATTCAAATGAATATCTATTCAGTGAAACTATCATTTTTTACAAAATTTAAATGTATGTAACACAGTAACTGAATCATTGATTTGAACACCACAGTTTCTTACAAGTAATGATACTATAGTATAGGAAGTACCCCGTATTTGCCTTCCTCCAACCGATGATTCAACTGACTCAACTAGTTCTGGATGAACCTTCACTTTTGCCTTAAATTAGAATCAGCTTTGTTGTGCAGATTAACTAAATCAGGACCTGAAAATCGAATTAAGTGGCAGCATGCAGTAATGAAATGTTACAGGCATGAGATACACAAGTGGAGAAACCATAAAAGTGAACTACATCTAAAACTCAGACAATATGGACGTACATGGCAGAGACGTCCATATCTTAACTGCAACAGTTTTTACAGAATACAGTGGAAACAAGTGCACCCGTGTGGACATTTGTGTAGTGCTACATTGTGAATGTATAGAAGGCAAATAATATCATACTGTGGCACAAATACATTAATTTCACTAACATTTATAAAACAACTCATGCTTTGTGTCACATGACAGTTTAATATAAAGGCAGACATGGCATTTATGATTCCAAGAAACTTGAAAGAGTTTACTAACTACTTTTTATGGCATTATACAAAATAAATGCAATGTCCTCCTACATGTTAACAGAGTTCAGAGTAATACATTCCAAATTCTATCTTCAGGTAGACAAAGCTGATGAGGATATTGTCAGAAGTGAAAGAGACACACAGATATTCAATGAATCTCATGGTGGAATACTGGCATTATGAAAATAATTGGTGGGTCTGAAAATGAAAATAATTGGTAAGTCTGAAAACCAAAATAGAGAGACAGATGGAACAAAGAAGGAAAGAAGATTAGGCTTTAATATCTAACTGACAATGAGATCAATCGAGACATGGCACAAGCTTGGATTGGGGAAGGAATTTGGCCATGTCCTTTCAAAGAAATCATCCCAGTGTCCTCTTTAACAGATTTTGCAAAATTAGTAGCAAAGTAGTGTTGACAAAACAGTCCTCAAAATGTAAATAACATCCTTCTTAATTCTACAACAGTCCTGATGGAGGCAGATTACAAGAGATGTGAGCTTCCTGTGTGAGACTATCAGTTAAACAAGTTATTTTATGTTAGTTTGTTTTATAATAAGTCTCGTAAACTGACATACGGCTGGGAGAGCAGTGTGCTGACCACACGCCCCTCCATATCCACATCCAATGACGTCTGTGGGCTGAGAATAACACGGTGGCCAGTCAGTACCGTTGGGCCTTCATGTGCTGTTCCAGCAGAGTTTAGTTTAGTTTTTTGGTTTATAATGGACTAATACTTTTAATTATTTTAAAGTAAATCTCTTGTACACATCTAAGTGACATAAAATAGTGTGGGCTCAAAAAGATGTACATCACAAACATTTTAGCATCATTGCAGTCATGTCACATAAAATAGTGGCCTCATGACCACTATAGATGGGAGCATGGCAGGTGGCCTAGTTTTAGCCCACAAAACTGAGCTGGAGAGACCATCTTAGTCTGCTGCATGGGTCAACCTGAGACAACAAGTGATTTAATGGCATGTGATCGGAGGCTCTGGGTCTGGGGATGACTAGCAGTCTGCAGTGTAAGACACTGGTGCCCACTAAAAGCTAGTTAACAAATTATAAAGACTTTTGAGTTTTTAACATGGAATTTCACCAGATAACCCAAAGTAGTGAATAAAAATTTCCAAATACAGTAAAACCCCTTTTTTACATTCCCGCATTTTACATTTTCCCACTTTTTAAGTCAATTTTTGTCAGTCCCAACACAAGTCTTATTCTCACAATACAACACTTTCCCATCATTAATGATTCCATGTTACAACATTTCCCACATTTTAAGTTTTCTTTGACATTATCGTGACCTTCAACACTGATTTTCATATAGATTTCTGCAAAAATTGCATTGTATTCCTGCTCAAAGTCAGCCTTGGAACAAAGCAGAAAATGCAGCCTATATGCAAAGTTATTTATCATGTAATGTAGTGTTAGTGCAGTAAGTAAGATTTTCATTGTCGGCATTTTGGATCACGGCCACCTGTTACAGGTTTGCAGTGTTTGGAAGAGTGGGAAAGTATGCTGAGTCACTGTCTTAATGATAATCACGATTTGATGATAGCGACTCTAGAAGCAACGTTCCTTCTGGTCATTGCATTGTATTACAGCAGCTTTAATTTAATTTCACAGTCGTTTATATAAATAAACACTACTTTTGAAGATGGACATCTCCATAATGAGCTTTCACAAATTGTTCTTGCTTTCACATGAAATAAGCTACTCTGTACCAGGCGCACAGCCTTAGGCTGGTACAACTTGATGTCAGACTTAAACATTCCTCCTTAAGATACTCCATAGCATGACAAAAATTTCTGCCCTCTTTCTCATCTAGGAAGTCCATGAACTGAGTGCCCTCCTTGTCGGCAACAAGCTTAGATTTCATGCCTACTATTCTCTGTTTACAAAGACTGCCAACTTCAGTGTTTTAATCAGTGTTGTGTAACAAGTTTTATTTATTATGATTTTATGATGATTATCAATAATAAGTCTTACATTAGAACACTAATATCTTTTTAATATGATTTCTGAAAGAGTAGAGTTAGATTAGATTAGATCCAGTTTTCGTTCCACAGACCCCAAAAAGGAGATGATTCTCATAGGTGTGGAACATGTCAGAAAGTGTAACATAAAACATTTGAATATAACACTCACTACCCTGATCATTTGTCAGGAGATTGTCGAAATCGGTGAATACAATGCGCTAAACTGGAACAGCTAATATTTACAGAATTAACACCCTGTCAAAATGAAACATTGTTATGCACTATTAATAAATTTATCATACACAAAATACCTAATCTTGACTGTTGTGACCAAGTGCTGTCAAAACTGAAATCGAACAGACATTTTTACTTAAGCTGGCTTAACAGTCTCTGTTAAGATATTTATCTATAGAGTAGAAGGAGTTGCCTATCAAAAAGTCTTTCAAACTCTGTTGAAACCGTGCTTTATCTGAAACCATGTTTTTAATGGTTGCTGGCAATTTATTGTAAATGTGTGTTCCTGAATATTGGAACCCTTTTTGGACCAAGATAAGTGATTTTAGGTCCTTATGTAGATTGTTTTTATTCCTAGTATTGATACTATGTATTGAGCTATTGGTTGGAAATAGAGATGTATTACTTGCAACAAATTTTATTAAGGAATAAATATACTGAGAAGCAGTGGTTAGAATACAAAGTTCCTTGAACAGGTTTCCACATGATGTTCTTGAATTTACACCACAAACGATTCTTATCACATGCTTTTGCACCCTAAAAACTTTTGCTTGGTTTGATGAGTTACCCCAGAATATGACCCTATATGACATAATAGAATGAAAGTAAGCAAAGTATGCAAGTTCTTTTATATTTATATCTCCTACATCTGACATCATTCTCACTGAAAATACAGACTTGTTTAGGCACTTAAGCAATTATGTGGTATGCCCTTCCCAACTGAATTTATTATCGAGTTGTAATCCCAGAAATTAAACATTGTCAGCCTCTTCGATCTGCATGTCTTCATATGTTATACACATGCTGAAAGGAAATCTTTTATAGGTTCTGAGCTGCATATAGTGGGTCTTAAAGTTTAATGACAGTGAATTAGCTTTAAACCACTTATTAATGTCAGTGAAAATTTGATTAGCAGGTATTTCTAAATCTGTACTTGACTTGCTACTTATTGCAATGTTTGTATCATCTGCAAACAAAACAAACTTAGCATCTGGCAATGTAACACAAGAAAAAGCAATGGAACCAAGATGGGACCTTGAGGAACACCACATATTAATTAATTCCCAGTCAGATGAAGACTGACTGCTTACTGCACAGGTATTTCATAACAACACTCTTTGTTTACTGTCAGATGCATAAGACTCAAACCATTTCACAGCATTGCCAGTGACACCATAATATTCTAATTTACTTAAGAGAATGCTGTGGTTCACACAGTCAAAGGCTTTTGACAGGTCACCGAAAATGCCAGTAGCCTCTAATTTATTATCTAATGAATTAAGTACATTCTCACAGTAAGTGTAAATAGCTTTCTCTATATCAGAACCCTTAAGAAATCCAAACTGTGACTTGGACAATATATTATTTGCCGTCAGATGCTTAAGAAGATGCTTGAACACAACTTTTTCAAATATTTTTGAGGAAGCCGGCAAAAGTGAAATCGGTCAATAGTTTGATGGTATCTCTTTATCCCCCTTCTTGTAAAGAGGCTTAACTTCAGCATATTTTAGCCAATCTGGAAATGTTCTGCTGGTAAGAGATTGATTACACAAATAACTTAGAGAAAGAAAAACAATTAACTGCCAGATTTTTTAAATATGCTGAATTTAAATTGTTTCAATTTCATATTTTGAACAATATAAGGAGAACGACAGTAAGAATAATTTATTCATTCTCTTTAGCTGTGTTTCCTATGCTTTCCTGTATTTTACACTTTCCTGCATTTTGCACTTTTTTGGGTCAATCTACTGAAATGTGTAAAAAGGGGGTTTTACTGTACCTTCTGTATTATCAAAAATACGCATATCTCATCAACACTATCCTTTCTATCCAATAAA
Source organism: Schistocerca nitens (assembly GCF_023898315.1). Classification (NCBI taxonomy): domain Eukaryota; kingdom Metazoa; phylum Arthropoda; class Insecta; order Orthoptera; family Acrididae; genus Schistocerca; species Schistocerca nitens. The sequence continues at coordinate 292,298,037 of NC_064616.1, read as the reverse complement.
GTACAGTCTCACAGGAACATAAACAAATTAGGTATATAAGTGTCAGCTATACCTGGCAACAAGCAACTCCATTTGGGTCTCTTTTCAAAGGCAGTTCAATCATTTCCAATCCTCCTGAACTGATCTGTGCACTGCTTGGTGTTACCTGACCAGCAATTCTGGCACGCATTGGCTGCTGTAGAAATGTGCTGTCTGGAGGGTTATTAACTATGTCCCATTTACAGTAAATTCGTACATAGTTGGAGATTGTACCTTGGCGATTTTGCTTGCGTTCAAGGGCTGCAATGTAGTCACCTGAAAATAAATAATATATAACTTAGAGTTATCACGTAGTGTTCAAAAAGTTCATTTCATCCTCATTTAAAACTGGGAAAAATAACAGAATATATTCAGAGGCATTCAGTAAGCGAAAAATTACTTTGCACTGCTGATAAAGTATCTTCGATGCATAAGCACTGGGCTATTCGGTGCCATCTGGATTCTGTTGTGACAGGACTGTACCAGTGCCATACTGGGATGCGTCAGAGGCCAGAGTTAATGGCTTACCCAGCATAAAATAGCCTGCACAGGGAGTGGAGCACAAACACTGCTTGAGGTACTGAAAATGCCATTGACAGTCCACAGACCGCATGAATTTGATGCCCTTTTGGTGAAGCTGGTTAAGCGAATGGCAAATGTGCCCACCTTGGGGAATAGCCTTAGGGTAATTTGAAATTTTGTCCAATAAGGACTGGAATTCCTTCAGGTTCTTGGGTACCAGCAGGCTGACAATGGCTTTGATGTGCTTATCCAAATGGATGAGGTCATCCTTGCTAAACATGATCCAAAGAATGCACTTTTGGGGACAAAGAAACTACATTTTTCCAATTTGCAAAGAAGGCTGTTGTCCAGAAGGCATCGGAAAACTGCCTGCAGATTTCAAACATGTTCCTTTTGCATGGAGTCTGTGAACCAGATGTCATTAAAGTAGCTGACACAGCAGGGAATGTCCTTGATCAAATGCTCCAAACATATTTCATAAATTCCTTGGGCAGACAAAATACAAAAGGGCAAGGAATGAAATTAGCAAAGTCCAAACCGATTTGCCCACTGAGCAGAAGCAGATATAGAAGGAGAGCAATACCAAAAGCATGAAAAAGTCATCATCAGGGATCACAACTCTTTGTCTTACTTGTACCCACCAAGCTCATTGTCAATGGCATCATCACACTGTGGCTCAGCGGAAGGCCAGATCGCCTGGCCAGCCCCTTTGTGCACTGGGGACTGCTTACTATGTGTATCTAACTTCACCACCTGCCGATTGTCTGGAATTAAACCCCTTGCTGCTGCTGTAGTCCATGTGATTCAGCAATCTGGGCAACTTCAGTTAAAGAAGGGTGGGACAAGGCCATAGCCATAGTCTGCACCTCAGGGCTGTGTGCTCATTGGACCATCATGTCAGTAATTAATGAGTCCACATACATGGTGGTAGCACACTGGAGACAATTAATTACACAGGAGACTTGGCAAGTCAGTGATCCAGGCTGCGAGTGACTGCCCTGGGCACTTGTGATACCGTTTAAACTGCAACTGTGCCACCACCACATGCATTTGATATCCAAAATACTGTGTCAGCAACTGACAGAATCCTCAAATATCAGTTTCTTGGTCTCAGTAGAGGGTTTCAAATTTTGCACAGCAGGATCGACAATACACCTTACCTGGCAGTGCAGCAAGAGTCAGTGCAGGTAATTCTCCTGCCTTTCCATACACTCATCAAAACTGGCTAATGACATGAGGGTGGTGGAAGAGGAGGCTTTTCTGCAGGTCCCTGGCCTGCCACCAGTATGGTGTGAGAGTAGATCAATTCTGTATTCTGTTTGAGTAGCTTCTGCATCTGCTCCTGCTAAAGTTGGTGCAGTTGCTTCTGGAGACACAACTGTTCCTGCCAGCAATGCAAAAATTTTGGGTCTGTGGTAGCCACCAATGAACACTACGGGGGTGGGGTGGGGGGGGTGGGGGTGGGGGATGGGGGGCAAAAAAAAAAAAAAAAAAAAAAAGGTGAAATAAAAGTGTCACATGTGGAAAAACATCCTCATTCACCACTTTTGTTGGCACAGTCATGACACTGCCCCAAAGCCATGCTGTCAACACAAACACCACTATGCTAGCCAATGGTGTGTGCTCGACCTGAAAGTTGGTTCACGAGAAGAAGAAAAACTCGACATTCAGGTCAATCTATGGAGCAGTAGAGGGTCAGAACACTGCAAAGAGACTGGCACAGAGAAAACCACAAAACATGATCAGTGCGAATGACTGAAAAAACTAGCACGTGGAACCAAGACCATGGCACACGACTGCAGCCACGTTCGTGTTAGTTGACCAGAGCATAAGAACTGACTGGCCCAGTTTTTCACTGCCAACAAGAAAACATCTGTGTTGACAGTTATGCCCATACAACACTTTGTGTGTGGCTTCTAGCTCTCCATGCTACTGTGCTGCGAGACCCCTATCAGCTCATCTACATCCATATGCATGTACACTGGTGGTGATATTAAACTCACCTTTTGTAAATGTAACATAAAATTTATTGGATAGTGCATAAACACAAAAGAAACATCAACATGTTGTGAGCTATCACTGTATGGTAGGTAATGGAAGGCACTAACGTGCCTCACCATCTGCAGCTCCTTGAGATGGTGCTTACAATCTTCTCATTACATATCCATAATATCAGAATCCTCACATAAATGTCCTGTATAATCATATGAATATTCTGCATTTCTTTTTTTGAACCTATATAGTTCCAATTTTGTTTTTAAACCGAACAATCATGACTACTGAAGACAGAAGAATACATAGTGAAAATGGTAAATGATGTTTTCCTTAAAGTATTAGCTAGTTTTGCACAAATTTATGATGGTCCCCTGGACATTACAAATGGTGGGACATGGTTTTTGATAGGGTGTGTAGTCACCACAAAAAGCAACACATGCTGTGCAATGTACTCCCATGCTTGCAATAAAGTTAATGAGGGGCTCTTGAGGTAGGGCATTCCTTTCCTCCTACAGTGGAGTTGACAACTGCTGGGTGGTCAGTGCTACAACCGGATGTGCTACAATACGTCTCCCTATGCATCCCACATGTTCTCAATGGGTTTTACATTGGGGGAAAGGGCAGGTTAGTCCATCTGCTGAACATGCTCTCATTCCAAGAGCTGCTCTTCTTGTACTGTTCGATACAGTCGTGTACTGTCATCCATAAAAATGAAGCCAGCACCAAACACATGCCTGAAAAGTTGCAAATAGGGAGGGAGTAGAGTGTCACAATAACATCAACCAGTAAGTGTACCACATTCAAGGATTTGGAGGTGAGTACACTCATTCAATGAGCTCCTCCACCAGTGCCGTTTGATGCAGTCACACACTGTCATCCCTTGGATAGGGTCAGGGTCAAATACACCCCTCAAATGACACACATGTGGAAGGAGTACAGAGTCACAATTATGTCAACTGGTGAGTGTATCGTGTTCAAAAATTTGGAGGTCAGTGTGCCCATGCAACATTATGTATCCTCACACCATAACACCTTGATCGTGAAAACGGTTATGTTTGACACTGTTCCTGGGTGTATTACTGTGTTCCCATCTCTTGCCGCATGAGGATATGTCTAGAATCACTACTCAGACTGAATTTGCTCTCATACAAGAAGATCACGTGAGCTCACCCCTCATTCGTCCAGTTCCTATGCTCTTGGCACCATCACAAAAAATGCTGCCAGTGTGCAGGTGTCAATGGAACACAACACAATGCTCACTGGGCAAAGAAACCACCCCCATGCAGTTGCCATTTCACTGTGGAGCACAAGATTGCTTGCTTGCAGTCCTGTTAAAAATGTAAACGTAGGCTTCCGTGGCCGTTGTCACAGTCAGTTAGCAATACACCCTGAGGAAGACGCCTTGCAACAGTGGCTGAAACATCGGAATTTTACAGATGACAATACGGCCTCAAACCCAGAAGAATTTTATTGACTCTGTTAACTATGGTTGCAATTGAATCTGCTGTTTGATATGGGTCCCTTATTGCCTGCTGCACATCATAGCAGTCATCTGCTTCTATAGGTGACCATGGGTGACTACCTTCTTTCCTTCAGGCGGCAATGCCTATGTTTTGGAATGCTTCCATGCTCCCCATGAATGTGAAACAATGCTGTCAGCAATACCAAACTACTGGGCTACACTTGTCACACTTCACCCTTCTACCAGTTTCCTGATGATCCACCCCCATGTGAAGTCACCCAGATATTGTTTCCAGGCCATGCTCTAATGAAGGACGCAATCATAGATCACCACAACTGCTTGCTGATAGACACACACTGTCTTTTCCCATCCCTTCAACTGCCTTGTGTTGCAGGGCAGCCCTATTTGGTACTACAGTCATGCAGACCTCAAGCCATATGATTTCCAGCTTTCTGTGTATGACTCCGAATCTTCTGGCAACGGGCGACTGCACTTTCATTCATTTCCACTGAGTAATTAATATGTTATGGTACTTTATCTTTGTCATCCTAAAGGTTTTCAGAGCAGTGTTTTGCATATTTTGTGGTTCGCTTCTAAAGGAGACAACTCACAGAGCACTAGTATGACCCATTCTTGAGTACTGCTCAAGTGTTTGGGCTCTCCAAGAGGTCAGCTTAAAGGAAGACATCAAGGCAATTCAAAGACGGGCTGATGGATTTGTTGCTGGTAGGTTTAATAGTATTATAGAGATGCTAAGTGAAGTCAAATGGGAATCGCTGGAGGGAAGATGGCATTCTTTTTGCAGAATACTATTGATAAAATTTAGAGAAAAGGGAGTTGCAGTTGACTGCAGAATGATCCCACTGCTGCCAATGTACATTTCGAGTAAGGGCCCTGATGATAAGAGAAATTAGGGCTCACACAGAGACACACACCCAGTAGCTTTTCCCTCACTCTATTTGCAAGTGGAACAGGAAAGTAAATGACTAGTAGTGATGCAATGTACCCTCTGTCATGCACCTTACAGTGGCTTGAGGAGTACATAAGTAGCTGTAGATAGTAATTAGAATTTACATGAAGTTGAAAAATGTACATCTTGCAGACATCTGTTTAAACAATTGAAAACATTAAACAGCACTGCCTTCTAGTGAATTTAACTTTAACACAGAAAAGAGTGCAACATTCAGCTATAGAAGTTTTCAATGATCTGACCATTGAAATAAAATGTCTGACAGTTAGTATAAGTGTATTCAAACAAATATTAAAGTTGTTTCTCTAACCTGTAATCTGCCAGGAGTAATTGTCTCTTGTCTCTGTGCAACTGACAGGCTATGCATCATAACATTTATTGTGAATATAATACATGATCTACAAGACATGGAAACTAACTCACTAATTAATTACATCAGATGGGTACAAATACATGAATACAGCAGTATTTACTGGTCATGAAGTTATCCAATCCATGACTGATGATAAGAATACCAGGCCTACAATCTTGTGCTGACAGTCAGTGACTCAAGGCATATTTACCAACAGTTTCAAATATGCCGCATCGGCATCAGTATATCCAAATGGATATATGAAAATCACCTTCAATTACTTTCAAGAAAGTGTTTTACAATAAAAACCCTCATTCAGCTACACGGAGCAGTGTAACTCCTCTCTGTACAGCTTTTGTAAGGGATTCTTTTTGTGGAGAATTCCTTGCATGATGACAAAAAGTGAGTTCTGACAGATAAAGAACAAAAACTATACTATTTGTATATTTTATGATCTTGTCAAAATCTTTTTCATTATCTGCACAGGTGTCACAATGTCACTTCACTAGGGTGAGTGCAGATACTTCATGGCCCAATGGTGGCTCAATAATAGCTGGAGAACAGAATCCTGTGAGAATGGAATGAACTCGCCATCTGCTGCGAGCAGTGGAGGCGCCCCCTCCATCAGTGAGAGGGAGGGTGAGGAGGGTGGCAGATCAAATTCCGTGAGCTCCACATCAGCAGGTGCAGGTGTGGGCTTCACTGTGGGCTGCTGCTGCAAGTGCAAGCCCTCACACAAAGCAACATTGTGACCCAACCAGCTGCCCATCACGCCAGCAGACCACAGCAGTAATGCTCCAACAGGATGCAGGTTTAGCTGATTTGCATGATGGGTCAGCTGCTCCATACCAACATCCACAACAAACAACTGCTGACCTTTGTGGTCCGCCATGACAACTGGTAGCCACCCCCACTACAGCCCAAAGGACTGGGCCCAAACGGCAGCCCCCAGTAGGAAAACATGGCAGTCTATGGCAGTAAGTGGGATGTGACTCATTGTGCAGCAAGTCCAGGAGAAGCTGTGGCTGGCACCCATGCAAACATCCTGCTGCACTGCACCCATTGACCGGCGTTGCCCCGTATATGGCCAGAAAGCTTGACACTGCATCGTAATGGGAAGTGGCAGATATGGAACTTCTTCATTTGGGTCTTAGACTTATGCACGATGGACTCCATCTCTGAGTTAGAAGCTTGGTGAAATGGAGTGGTAGTCAGATGCTGGATACCACTGTGAACACAAAAGTTCTCAAACTCTTGTGACACAAATTGCTGAGTGTTGTCAGATACCATGGTCCTGGGGGATCCCTTAATGGCAAAAATAACCAACAGTGCATGAACCACAGCAGTTGGTGATGTGGAGGACAAACTGGCTATGTACAGGAAACTGGACAACGCATCGACCTCCAACAACCACATGCTGCACACAAAGAGTTCCCCCTGTCCCAGGGGTGCTCCAGGACTGGCTAAGGAGAGAACTGGTGCAGCCTGGTCCTGTACACATGCCCAAGAAGAACACAGCAGATGTTCAATGCCACAATCAATTGCCAGCCAGTAGACGCGGTGTCACATTGCCTTCATATGAGTCATACCCCAGTGTGATGCGTGTGGCAATTGGAGTAAGAAATGCTGAGGGAATGACCACGTGACAGCATTGCTCCACTGTGGCAAGCATAAGAACCCTCTGGACAGCACTGAGCTGATAATGCACAAGAAAAAACGTATTTCACATCTGATCCACACCAAAGCGAACTGCTGCAACCAACCCAGCTGAACCACTGAAATGACACACCAGAAAAATGGGTCAATGGCTATGGAGGTCACAACTTCATATGCCATCAACAGACAGTCTGACAGAGTTTGCCACAAGGGTTTGCCTGTCAATCAAACTCCAGATCAGGCTCCACTGGTGGCCATGACAGCACATCACTGTCGGCATGCTGGCAGTGGATAGTAACAAATGTCACATCAATAGTTACTGAGAAGAGGGCCCACCACTGCAACTGCTGGATAGTCCCATCTAGCAGCTTGGAACAAGAGCCAAATAAGGATATCAGTGGCTTGTGGTCAATGATGTGGAGGTAATTCACCCCATACAGGAAGACATTAAACTTTTAACCCTGAAAATATCATCTAGTGCATCCTTTTCCACCTATGAATAATTATACTGCACAGTAGAAAGCATCTCTGGTGCTTAAGTGATGGGCTGTTCTGTGCCATCCAGGTTCTAATGGGACAGAATGGCACCAGTGCCATACTCGGATGCATCACAGGCCAGGGTTAAAGGTTTACCCAGTGTAAACAAAGCCAGACAGGAAGAAAAATACAAACACTGCTTGATAGACTAAAAAGCCCATTAATAATCCTCAGACCAGACAAACTCAATGACCTTCTGGCAAACCCAGTTAAGAGGCTGCAGACATGCATGGCCTGGGGAACAAACTGAGCATAATACCAAATCTTACCCAAAAAAGACAGGAGCTCCTTCAGGTTCTTGGGCACTGGTGTGTTGACAATGGCCTTGATGTGGTCATATTTGGGGGCAAGACCATCTTTACCAAGTACATGAACCAAAAATTGCACACTTGGGGAGAAAAAACAGCACTTCTCCCACTTAGAATGAAGGCCATTCTCCAGAAGACATTGGAAAACCAACAGATAGTTTCATAAATGCTCCTCCCAAGTGTCATCAAGGTAACAGGAAATGTCCTTAATCAACTGTTCTAAATTCCATTGGTAAATTACTGGTGCACATGATATCCCAAAAGGCAAGTGATTAAACTAGTAAAACCCAAGGGGGGTACTGAGGACCTGGGAATCCCAAGAAATCGCATCCAACATGAACTGCAGATCAACGTCGTGCAAGTTAATGCAGAAGAAATACTGGGCCCACAGACAACTTCATCAACAACTCTGTCTGCCACAGAACAGGATACAAACCTACAATGAAACGCGTGTTGATCATCTGTTTAAAATGACCACAAGGGCACATGGCACCACTGGGCTTCACAATCACCACCAAAGCAGTGGCTCACTGTGTCGACGAAATAGGAGAAATGATACCCTGATCCTGCCAATGCTGCAGCTCAGCTTTTATCTTGTTGAGCATGGTGAAGGAAATGGTTCAGGGATGACAAAATTTGGGTACTGACTGACAGATTAAGAGAAACATGTGACTCAAAATTTCTGTTTGGCCCAAGGTATTGTCAAATAGTAGACTGTAGGATTGCAGTAACAAGTCCAGATCATGAACAGGAATGGATTGAGACACTGAATGCACTTCATCAATGATCTGGAAGCCAAAAACAGAAAACACATCAAGCCCCCATGTGAAGGTGGAGAATTGGTCTCGAGCCTCTCCCTCTACAGGAATGCACTGTTTGCTATAAGACATAACCTGATGGAGCGAACACTGCAATTCTCTGCACCTAAAGAGCCTGCATGTATCTAAGTTAATTAGGCTGACTGTCTCTCCTTTACCTACCTGAAATTCTACTGGTCACCCATTCACTAAAAACAAAAGCAACATACACTGAGGTGTCACATGAAAGGCCTCAAAGACAGCCCCAGAGTCCAGCGAAAACAGCGGAGTATCTGATGACTGATTCACGGCCTGTTAACTGCCACAAACAGTTGCAAAATGACCTATCCACTGGTATACCCCACACACAGCCTCCAAGTGCAAGCAGTCGTGGTGAAGAGGCAACAAATGACATTAGGACCAGGATGCTGGCTCACTGAATGAGTGGAACGATAATGATGGCGAGGACCTGAAAAATGCTGCTGGTGGGAATTAAAAAGCTGCATGCAGCATGCCACTCCACTCGCTTCGCCAATGGCAGCAACAAACGCTGGCTTGGCAGGAGACGAGGCCACCTGGGGTGTGCTGTGAGGCACCGGGAGCTGTTTACCATCCACACCCAATTGAAACCCCCATCAATTCTCAGAAAGGACTGCTGTAAGCTCATGCAATTCCACAATTTGGCAATACTGGCTAAACAAGGGTCGGACAAGGTTAACACCGCAGTATGAACATCATGATAAGAAGCTAACTTGACAATCACACTCTGAATTAGTGGGTCTGCATAAGAGGTACCACATTTGGGACACTCAAAATGACACTTGTGTGAGAGGCCCTGCAAATTGTCAATCCAGGCCACATACGATTGCCCAGGGCACTTGTGGTGCTGGTTAAACTGCAACTGCACTGCCACCACATGGATTTGATGCCCATAATACTGCATAAGCAACCAAAAAAGCTCATCAAAGGGAGCTTTCTCAGGTTCAGTGGAGGGCTTCAAATTTTGGACAACTTCACATAAACCTGTGCTGCTGGATGACAACAACAACAAGGCAGCCATATCAACTGGATCAATGATATGACTTACCCAGCAGTGCAGTAAAAACTGATGCAAGTAATTCTCCCACCTTTCCATCAGCTCATCGAAACCAGGAAACTGCATAAGGGATGGCACAGAAAACTGAACAACTGGTGCATGACTTCCCCAACAGTGAGGAAAGGGTGTAAAGCAAGTCCGCATTTTGGGTTATCAGCACCTGCATCTGCTCTTGTTGTTGCTGCTGCTGCTGCTGCTGCTGCTGTGCAACTGTTCCTTCCAACAGTACAGAAATGCTGGTTCCATGGTATTCCAAGTGAACACTAGGAAAAGGGAAAAGATAATATGGGGGTGTTACATGTTTAATAATCACTGTCAATGGCAGTTAAGTATCTGCACGAGCTGCTTCACTACGTGGCTGGCACAGATATTTCATGAGCTAATGGTGGCTCAGTAATAACTGGAGAACAGAACCCCATGAACGTGCAAGTTAATCTACAGGAAGCAGAGAGTCTGAGCATGAACGGCTAGTGGATAAGTACTTGACACTTCATATGACACAATATGCTAGGTGATGTCTGTGTTGGCCAAACTCTGAGTAAGCACTGGTCCACCTGGCCTCCTGCCACTTGCAGGTAAATTCCTCCGGCAGTGGGTCTGCTCAAACCTTGTGTCACATGCGCTTTCTATGGCAGGTTCCTGCATTATTCCACTATCCTAACTCATCTGCCTCCATCAAGATGTGCACTGGTGGTGATACTAAATCTTTGATTGAGGGGACCATAAAATTCTACTTCAGGAGCTAAAATATTGTGACATTAAGGGTATCGCTCAAATACCGACTGAATCCTAGTTTCACCACAATAGAAAGCTTATGACAAACAAGTGTTTTACACTAATAAAACTAAACTCAAAATGTAACTGAACAGACCTACAACTGTTTCACAGAGAACAGTTTATGTTTTGGGGTCTCAATTTTGGACAAGTAAAACCTGCAGAACTAGTTTTCGGTGTCCAACAGACATATTTCAGTGAGCAACCAAGAGTTCTTCAGTGCCCCTGATGATGGAAACAGGGTTGTTCACTGAAATAGTGTGCCTGTTGGACACCAAGTACCAGCAGTACATAAATGGACTGTTGTGTCAACAAATACACTGAAAGAAGATAAAGACTCATCAGCAAAACTAACTTGCTGGTATCACAGAGTGACATAAGTTGACACAAACTGACTGAAATATTATGGATAAAACTCTTTTCAGTCCACTTGACTAACAAACTGGAATACACACATGGATAAACAAATCAAGATTACTCGAACACTCCACGGGTGTACTAACGAACCATAGTGTCCAATGGGCACAATATTTCAGTGCTCAGACATGTCACCATCATCAGATGAGCTGATGAACTGAGCTCCTGAGGGTGGGCGGCTGTCTTAAATCCCCTCCCCCTGTGAGGCGTTCTCTCTGCAGTCCACACCCGCGGCTGCACATCGGCGCTCACTGAGACGCTGGCGTCGGCATCTGTGGTGGCGTTGGTGTAATTGCCTCTTCTGCCCTGGTCACCTGTTTGTTTTCTTTGCTGAGCATATTTTTAATTAGACTCAGTGCTGGTTCCCACGCCTTGCTGAGGTTATAGCCACAATCTCGGTTGATGAGTCTGTCCCTGGTACAAATTTCGATAGCCTCTCTAACAATTCTGTTCCAGTATTTAGATGTCTGTACCAAGACCCTGGTATGTTGGTAGCCCATTTCGTGATTTTCAGACAAACAGTGCTCTGCGACCACTGACTTGTTGGGGTACCTAAGTTGAGTGTGCCTCTGATGTTCTTGGCAACGATCTCTGATGATGCGCACTGTCTGTCCAATATAAGTCTTCCCACACTGACACGGAATCTGCTATATGCCGGCCTTCTGCAAACCGAGATTGTCTTACTATTCTTCTCAAATTGTGATGGAATGTTCATGACAAATTTCATTGGTGAATATACGTATTTCTCTGGAGTAATTAAAATACCTAACTCCTTGAAGAGGTATCAACATGACAACTGTGAGTGAACATCACATATCATTCTTCCAGCTCGCTTTTTTGTGATCAGTACTTTCTTTCCAAGTGATGAGTTACATCAGAAAATTATTCCATAACATATTATTGAGTGGAAATAAGCTACATGTGTCAGGAGGTTCATTCATTTGTTTCAAAGACTAGCAATTACACAAAGAGCAAAAATAGCTGAAGCTCAGTTCAGGACATTTTTGACTTAAAGGAGTCATCACTGTGATGACTTTAAAACCATGATTTGTTAATTTTAACAACATGGTGCTAACTTATTTTTGATATGGCAATATCCCATTTTCTTAAGGAATTATCTTCTATGGCAACGCAACCAAAGTAAATAAAGTACACACTCAATAAAAGTGAACGGTATGAGTTCCGTGTAGAATAGATTATTGGACATCTTGCATAGACTCTTTAAAGGTGTTGCAATTTTTCCTCTCATTGCACTAAACATATAATACTGTGCTTCACAGCAGATGTACTCCAAAAGCAGTGGTTGAGTGCAGCCCTGCAAGCAGCAAGTACTGTACCTCCCTCCATCATCATAGGGAATAGGTTGGAGAACCATGTGGAGACTTGGGTAAATGAGGAAATCAGTCTTGATAGAAATGCTTGAAGAAATCCAGACTGTCTTTATATTCTCTGTCATATTACACAACAATTACCTTAATTTGCAGATCAGTGCAAATTGGGTACTGGAAGCTTCTTCATTTTTCCATTCAGTTGCACTATGAATCCTGATTTATTTTCCAACATGACTGCCACTACATAAATTCTATGACAAACTTATATTTTCGACAATTTCATCAACACTGCTATGAATGTTAGATCCAGCTGTGAGGCTCCAATATTTAACTTTTATACAGCACAAAAGAACATGCAACAAACCCTGCCACTGAACATTGTACGCCATTGTCTGAATGAGACACATGATTGTCATGTTTGATAATGGCAGCATGAAAAATTATTCTACCAGAAAGGGACCTAAATGTTCAGCTGCAACTGCCAAGTATTATTGTATTCCTCAAAAGACACAAGGTCTCTGCTAAAAGTAGTGTAATTTTGCAGCTCATCCGAAAAACACAATTGTTTCATTTTTTATTCTTCTCCTTCCTCTTCTTTTAAAACCTTGCAGATGCTCGTGTCCTTCACATTCTTTGACATGTTGAGATATAAACTGTCTTTGTAAATTAAGCTTCCTGGTGGTAGACAGCACCCTACAGTTCACTACAAATTTTTCGAATGAATCTTTTTGTGTAAAATTATAAGATTACTCTGGATACAATTGAAATGCGAAGACATTGTCATTTTTATGCAATACCAACTCTCCCTGGTGCTATTTGATGGCACCACTGTCAAAATACATTCCCCTACTTCACACATGGCATTTGTCCTGTTTTATCAAACCACATGGTGCACATACATTCCCCCCACTCCCCACTACACTGCAACTGCTCCATTCACAAGCAAGAGTGTGAGCAAGCACGAGAGCTCACACTCAAAATCAGCAGGTCGTTAAGCTCTAATATAATATTTCTGCTAATAGTCTGTGCTGCTGACAGTAAAAATCAGTCACTGTTGAACTGCAATTTACACCATCCTAATAAATTATGCAAAAACAATTTTTGTGCAGGCTTTGAAACTTCGTCTAATGTTAACATTGCGGTTTTGTTTTCTGGTGCAAAGGTCTTCAACAAGTTCCCATAAGACACAAAGTAATGATAGGGAATCTGTAAATAGTCAAAAGAAAGTGAAAATGATACACGATTAGGCACTGTGGCTACAAATTACCTGACTGTACAGGTTAAAGGCTTGAAGATTCCCATTAACTGCATGGTAACTAAAAATGTGCATTGTAAGCAGAACTTGATTGTTACAAATGTAGATAACTACTATTCCATGGCAAAAATGTCAATGTAATCACATAGGTTCAATGGTTCAAATGGTTCTGAGCACTATGGGACTTAACTTCTGAGGTCATCAGTCTCATAGAACTTAGAACTACTTAAACCTAACTAACCTAAGGACATCACACACATCCATGCCCGAGGCAGGATTCGAACCTGCGACCGTAGCGGTCGTGTGGTTCCAGACTGTAGCGCCTAGAACCTCTCGGCCACTCAGGCCGGCCTAATCACATAGGTGTTAAGTTAACAGTAAGAGGTAGTTAGTTAGATTAAGGGAACCTGTCAACTGAACAAAAGATGCCACAGGTCTGTAATTAACTGCTTATTTATGTTCAATAATTTCTCTGTGGTACAGAAGGAGTTATCAAGGAGAAAAAGGAACCACTTAATGCAATTACAGAAGTATCAGTATTCTTCATGATCTTAATACATTACAGTTAATTTAACCTGAGTACACACAATAGTGTTTAGTAGTTTAACAACAGTTAACTATTAATCCAGTTTCTAACAAGTGCTTATCTTTGTTAAAAAATAGCACGAATAGTTTCACATGGCTGAAGTTCCTTCTTCAAAATGGGATCTATTAAATACAGTGAACGAGTGGATAAATAGCTGAAGGAACAAATATAATTTTCTTAGATTTGTTAATATTCAGCTGCAGCTTTTCCATACTTATTTACAAACATCACAGAGTAATTCCACTGAAGAAATTTGATTTAAACATGAAAATCTCTTTTCTTACCATTACAGCAATATACCATCTGACGTACTTCATCTACAGTAGGAAAAGTGAACAGAACATCTCCACCCTCAGCTAAGCCACGAACTTCAACAGCATGCTGGGCCTGAGCCAACAGCAAACGATCAGGTGGGGCAGTAGTTACTGCCAATGGTTCCTCACATTTATGGATGTCCTGATTTGCAAAATGATGAACTGATATTACTCGCACCATTCTTCAAAAATCTGGAAAAAAAAAGACATCAAGGAAATGAAGAGAATTAAAAGAAGGTCATCAGAACACATATCTATACGAAAGACCCCCTCTGTTTTGCTGACAACCTGGAATATTACACATATACAGCAAATTATTGTTCTCACTATTTTTTGTAACATGAATATGGAATAAAGGGTGCAACACTGAAGGACTATTGAGTCTAAACACACAATATCGGCAAATGTGCAGTGCAAAATCCAGGTTTTACAGCACGAACACAGTGTGTGACTTCTCAGTCTGCAGTATTTTAATTGTGATTCAGGTTAAAACATCATTGACTAAATATGTATTTACAGCCATGGGGAGACAAATCTAATATGTCAGTTACATGTTATTCTCTAATTACAACTCCAGGAATCTTGTTTTCCAGCTTCTGTTGACAAAATGGTTAATTTATTTCACTTAATTTTGTCTCTGTTACAAAATGTTGTTAAAACTTCTAAGCATAATTAAAATATTGTTTTAAGCTCTATTACTGAAATGCATTGGTGTTGTGAAAAAGCCTATGAGCTGTGCTGCTGAGGTATGTAGTGTACTCAACATGGTGGATCCGCCCTCACAGCAGGGTGCATGGTGAGTGGTACTGCACTCATGTCGCTCAAGGAGGAGAGCCAATGTGGAGGCTGGTCATCTGGCCTTGCCTATTTGTCCTGTGAGTGAACAGGTGGCGTTCCAATGTTACGCACACTATAGCGGTCCTTAGGAAGATAGTATTCAGGGGCGGAAAGAAGCCAGTGTGCACTCAGTATGTCTGCCAGGGCAAGGGGGGCCTCATCTGATATGTGGAGACAGCCCTTCCTTCTGTTATTGAGTGAGCAGGGTGAAGTCATCTGCAAGTTGTGGCTACATTAGCACCAATGATGCCTGTCACATTGTTGTGGTACCATCCTTAGTTCACACAGGCGACTGGTAGAGCTGGTGTAGGCTGATGAACTTGCGCACGGAGTGCAAGCAGAGCTCACAATTTTCAGAATTGTTCCCAGAGTCTATTGGGGTCCTTTGGTTTGGAGTCGAATGGAGGGTCTGTACCAAAGGCTTTGTCAACTCTGTGACAGTCTTGGCTACAGATTTCTGTACACGTTTTATTGGGTGGGGATTTGTACAACTCTCCTTGACAGGTCATGGGTTCACTACACAAAGGAAGCAGCTTCTTAGGTAGTAGAGTACTTGTGGAGTGCACAAGAACATTTTGGGGTTGGGTTTGGTTGTTTGTGGGAAGGGACCAAACGGCGAGGTCATCAGTCTTGTCGAATCAGGGAAGGACGGGGAAGGAAGTTGGCCATGCCCTTTCAGAGGAACCATCTCGGCATTTGCCTGGAGCGATTTAGGGAAATCCTGGAAAACCTAAATCAGGATGGCCGGACGCAGGATTGAACCGTCATCCACCCGAACAAGGACATTTTTTAGGCTAGGTGATAGTTTGAAGTACACTGATGAACATTCACCAGTTGATACGCAGATAGGGAAGTCAGACCACATTCAGAGTGAAGACAACTCACAACTCATAGAAAAGTTCCTGAATTTACTACTCTCCGAGAAAGTTCTGGCACTCAAATTATTCTTGGGACCGAGAGCTGGTTGACCCAAAGTAGAAAGTTTTGAGATATTTAGCGAGTCATGGAATGTATTTTGGAAAGATAGATTAGATGCCATCGGAGGGGGAGTGCTTGTTGCAGTTGATAAAAATATGTTATCCACTGACAGGGAGAGTGTTTACTGCAGTTGACAAAAATATTGTCTCTATTGAGTTCAAAGTTGAGTGTGATAGTGAAATTATCTGGTTGTGTATAACAGGTCAAGGTGAAATCAAGTTAATTGTTGGATGTTTTTATTGGGCACTCAATTCTGCTCTGACAGTTCTAGAGTCATTCAAAGAAAGTCTATGGTCAGCAGCACATAAATACCTAGATCATGCAATATTAGTTGGAGCAAATATAAACCGGGACATCTATTATGGATTCTTTGTGGGAGGGGGAAGAGAGGGGGGTAGAGACAGACAGTCCTCCAAAGTACTTTTCAACACAATTTATGAAAACTGTCTTGAGCAGGTAATTCGGCAGTCAATATGCAATGGAGATATCTTAAGACCTTGTAACTATGAACAGGCTGGATGTTATCGATAGTATCAGTATAGAGACAGGAATTAGTAGTCATAATGTCATCATAGTGACTGTGGGTATGATAGTTAATAAATCAGTCAAGAAGGCTAGGAGATTGCTTCTGCTAGAAAGAGCAGATAAGCAGTGGTTAGCATCTCAGTTAGACAACGAATTGACATCACTCAGTTCCAGTAAGATGGAAACAGAAGAATTATGGGCAAAGTTTAAACAGTTTGCAAATCATGGTTTGGAGAAATACGTGTCTAGTAAGTGTATTGCAGACGGAAAAGACCCACCATGGTTTAACAACAAAATTTAGAAAATGCTGAGGAAGCAAAGGCTGTTTCGCTCTTGATTAAAAGAGAAGGCACAAATGTGACAGGCAAAGGTTAGTAGCGATTCATTTGTCTCTGGTAAGATCTATGTGCAACACTTACAACTGTCACCTCCATATTTTAGCAAAAATCTGGCTGAGAACCTAAGTAAATTCTGATCCTTTGTACGATCCCTACGCCCACTACTTCCACCCAGTCACTCATTGACCAATCTGGTGTGGCAGTCAAAGACAGCAAAACAAAAGCTTAAGTTTTTTACACATAAAAATTATTCACACAGAAGATTCATACCAAAATATTGTCATTTTACCTTTGTACAAAGTGCCATATGGATGACAAAGTAATAAGCATCCCTGGCATAGAGAAGTAACTAACAAATAACTCGCTGGTCCAGTTGGAATCCCAGTTGGGCTTTAAATAGAGTACTCTACAGCATTGGACCCTCACTTAGCTTGCATTTATCACAAATCTCTAACTCACCACAAAGTCCCAAGTGACTGGAAAAAATTGCACATGACTCCTGTATATAAGGGTAAGAGAATGGACCTGCAAAATTACAGATCAATATCCGTAACATCAGTTTGCTAGAGAATTCTTGAAAATATTATCGGTTCAAATATGATAAATTTCCTTGAGACCAAGAAACTTATGTCCATAAATCAGCATTGTTTTAGAAAGCATTGCTCATGAGAAACTCAGCTTGAGCTTTTCTCACACAATATATTGCAAACAACAGTTGAAGAGCAACAGGCAGATTCCAAATTTCTAGATTTCCGAAAAGCATTTGACACAGTGCCCAACTGCAGGCTGTTAATGAAGGTACAAGCATATGGAATAGGTTCCCAGATATGTGAGTGGTCTGAAGACTCCCTAAGTAATAGAATCCAGTATGTTGTTCTCAACGGATAATGTTCATCAGAGACAAGGGTGTCGTCGGTGAGTGCCCCAGGGAATTGTGATAGGACTGCCATTAATTTCTTTATACATAAATGATCTGGTGGACAGGGTGGGCAGCAATTTCCAGTTGAGTGTGTATGGGAAGGTGTTGAAGTTGAGTGGCTGTAGGAGGATACAAGATGGTTTAGACCAAATTTCTAGTTGGTGTGATGATTGGCAGCTAGCTCTAAAAGCATAAAAATGTAAGTTAATGCAGATGAGTACGAAATACAAACCTGTAATATTCGGATTCAGTGTTAGTAATGTTGTGCTTAACACAAGACGTGTCATTGAAATATTTAGGCTTAACGCAGCATAGCCATAAGAAATGGAACTAGCATGTGAGAATTGTGGTAGGGAAGATGAATGGTCAACTTCAGTTTATTGGAAGACTTTTGGAAAGTGTGGTTCATCTGTAAAGGAGACTGGATATATGACATTAGTGCAAACTACTCTTGAGTACTGCTCAAGTGTTTGGGATCTGTACCAGGTCAGATTAAACAAAGACATTGAAGCAATTCAGAGGCAAGCTGCCAAATTTGTTACCAGTAGGTTTGAACAACATGCAAGTGTTACAGAGATGGTTCGGGAGCTCAAACGGGAATCCCCGGAGGGAAGGTGACGTCCTTTTTGAGGAAGACTATTGGGAAAATTTAGAGAACCAGCTGACTGCAGGATTATTCTACTGCTGACAACACATTTTCGTGTAAACAGCACAAAGATAAGATATGAGAAATTACAGCTCATGCGGAGGCATATGGACAGCAGTTTTTCCCCTCACTCTATATGCATGTGGAACAGTAAAGGAAATGACTGGTGGTGGTACAGGGTGAGCTCCACCACGCACCATACAATGGTTTGTGGATTATGTACATAGATGTAAATGTAGGACAACAGGACTAAAATTTCCTGTACAGACATCTTGTGACATGTAGTACACGAACTCTGCTTGATGGGTAATATAAGGATATTATTAATCAGTAATTATAATAATTATTATTTTCGAAAATGTGCCAAAATTTTTTCCAATATAAAATAACGCACTCTAAGATTCTATGGTCATATTAAAACAACAGATCCAACAAGATTAACTAGACAACTTGTGGAGTTCTATGAAACTTGCAGAACAGCTAAAATTAAAACAACAAATTGGATTGCTGCTGTAAAAGACGATTTGGAAAACTGGGATAAGACAATACAGAAATATCTGTAGGCAGAAAATTCATAACTAGAAAGTAGGCCAGGCAGAAAAACACAAAAAGATGAGAGCTACTCGATTTGATGATAGGAAAATACACCATTGTATGGGAATGAATGTAACATGGACACAAAGAAAGGCTAAATGAAAAACCTGGAATGCTCTTTTCTGGACATTGCATGGCCCAATGTGACCCAAATGTGAATTATAATAACAAACCATCTGAACAGTAGTACTAAGCAACCGCCATGTCATCCTCAGCCGATAAAA
Source organism: Schistocerca nitens (assembly GCF_023898315.1). Taxonomy (NCBI): domain Eukaryota; kingdom Metazoa; phylum Arthropoda; class Insecta; order Orthoptera; family Acrididae; genus Schistocerca; species Schistocerca nitens. Next base: position 292,278,586 of record NC_064616.1, on the reverse strand, counting down.
ATCACTAAATGCAGTTATGGAAGAGCATGTGGTTAGCACACTGGTCCCCTGGTCGTTGTGGGTTTTCATGAGCAGAGCCGCAACATCTCAAGCAAGTAGCTTCTCAATTGGCCTCACAAGGGCTACATGCACCCTGCTTGCCAACAGTGCTCGGCAAACCTGAATGGTCACCAAGCCAAGTGCAAGTCTCGCCCAACAGCACTTAAATTCGGTGATCTGACTGAAACCAGTGTTTCCACCTTGGAAATAATAATAATAGTAATAATAATAGGATTGGCATGTCAATCAGGATTTTGTAATGTTAGTTGTACAGGGTGGCTGATTGCCCTTCCTGTTGCCCCTTCCCCCTCTACCCCAGGATGAAATTTGTGCACCCCATCTGTCTGTGTCTATTGTTACCCCAAGTGAAAGTGGGGGGACATTTTGGAAATGTATGTGAATTGTGTAACTGATATCGGATGTGAGAACAAACCCAGTATTCACCTAGTGAGCAGTAAAAGACCACCTAAAAACCACATTCATGTTGGACCGCAATCCAGCTGTCATTGTTAACCCACTGGGCAGATAAATACAGGGATGGCAGGCCTACCTGAATCCCAAAAGTGGCATGCTAGTACACATGACTATTTGGGTGGGGGAATGGTGGTAATATTGATGATGATAATAATAGCAATAAAAATAATAATAATATTATTAATAATAATGATGACTCCTCACATAGCAATGTGTGCCTTTATACAGTAATTTACTGTCTTGAAAATTTGTATCTTTTCTTGCAGCAGACTGCCACGTTCCTTCAGTTTATGTTGTAGTGACAACTGGCTTATCAGTCACTGGGCATCTAAGTTGCACAGATGTTCAGTGGGAGCCAAGCGAAGCAAAAGAAGAAGAAGTATACACATTTAATGGAGACATTTGGAACATGGGAAATGGCATGAGGCTGTGCACAATGCTGCTGGAAGGAAGAGAGAGTATGTTTTAATAGTTCACAGAGGACAAGGTCATTAAAATGCAACTGACTGGCAAGGGAACCTCCCCATCGCACCCCCCCCCCCCCCCCAGATTTAGTTATAAGTTGGCACAGTGGATCATCATCATCATCATCATCATCATCATCATCATCATCATCATCATTTAAGACTGATTATGCCTTTCAGCGTTCAGTCTGGAGCTTAGCCCCCCTTATACAGTTCCTCCATGATCCCCTATTCAGTGCTAACATTGGTGCCTCTTCTGATGTTAAACCTATTACTTCAAAATCATTCTTAACCGAATCCAGGTACCTTCTCCTCGGTCTGCCCCGACTCCTCCTACCCTCTACTGCTGAATCCATGAGTCTCTTGGGTAACCTTGCTTCTCCCATGCGTGTAACATGACCCCACCATCTAAGCCTGTTCGCCCTGACTGCTACATCTATAGAGTTCATTCCCAGTTTTTCTTTGATTTCCTCATTGTGGACACCCTCCTGCCATTGTTCCCATCTACTAGTACCTGCAATCATCCTAGCTACTTTCATATCCGTAACCTCAACCTTGTTGATAAGGTAACCTGAATCCACCCAGCTTTCGCTCCCATACAACAAAGTTGGTCGAAAGATTGAACGGTGCACAGATAACTTAGTCTTGGTACTGACTTCCTTTCCTTCTTGCAGAAGAGAGTAGATCGTAGCTGAGCGCTCACTGCATTGGCTTTGCTACACCTCGCTTCCAGTTCTTTCACTATGTTGCCATCCTGTGAGAATATGCATCCTAAGTACTTGAAACCGTCCACCTGTTCTAACTTTGTTCCTCCTATTTGGCACTCAATCCGTTTATATTTCTTTCCCACTGACATTACTTTCTTTTTGGAGATGCTAATCTTCATACCATAGTCCTTACATTTCTGATCTAGCTCTGAAATATTACTTTGCAAACTTTCAATTGAATCTGCCATCACAACTAAGTCATCCGCATATGCAAGACTGCTTATTTTGTGTTCACATATCTTAATCTCACCCAGCCAGTCTATTGTTTTCAACATATGATCCGTAAATAATATGAACAACAGTGGAGACAAGTTGCAGCCTTGTCTTACCCCTGAAACTACTCTGAACCATGAACTCAATTTACCGTCAACTCTAACTGCTGCCTGACTATCCATGTAAAGACCTTTAATTCCTTGCAAAAGTTTGCCTCCTATTCCATAATCTTGTACAACGGACAATAACTTCCTCCTAGGAATCCGGTCATATGCCTTTTCTATATCTATAAAGCATAGATACAATTCCCTGTTCCACTCATAACACTTCTCCATTATTTGCCGTAAGCTAAAGATCTGGTCCTGACAACCTCTAAGAGGCCTAAACCCACACTGATTTTCATCCAATTGGTCCTCAACCAATACTCGCACTTTCCTTTCAACGATACCTGAGAAGATTTTACCCACAATGCTGATTAAAGAGATACCTCTGTAGTTGTTACAATCTTTTCTGTTTCCATGTTTAAATATTGGTGTGATTACTGCTTTTGTCCAGTCTGATGGAACCTGTCCCAACTCCCAGGCCATTTCAATTATCCTGTGTAGCCATTTAATACCTGACATTCCACTGTATTTGATGAGTTCCGACTTAATTTCATCCACCCCAGCCGCTTTATTGTACTGCAATCTATTGACCATTTTTTCCACTTCCTCAAATGTGATCCTATTTCCATCATCATTCCTATCCCATTCTACCTCGAAATCTGAAACATTACTGATCACATTTTCACCTACATGGAGCAACTCTTCAAAATATTCCCTCCATCTGCCCAAGGCATCCACAGGATTCACCAGCAGTTTTCCTGACCTGTCCAAAATACTTGTCATTTCCTTCTTACCTCCTTTCGAAGACTGCTAATTACACTCCAGAATGGTTTTCCAGCAGCTTGACCGATAGTCTCCAACCTGTTTCCAAAGTCTTCCCACGATTTCTTCTTGGATGCTGCAATTATCTGTTTGGCTTTGTTTCTTTCTTCAACATAACTTTCTCTGTCTACCTGGGTTCTGGTATGTAGCCATTTTTGATACGCCTTCTTTTTCCTTTTACAGGCTCTCTTGACTGTATCATTCCACCAAGCTGTTCGCTTCATCCTACTTTTACACACTACTGTTCCAAGACATTCTTTAGCCACTTCTAGTACTGTGTCCCTGTACCTTGTCCATTCCTTTTCCAATGACTGTAATTGACTACATTCAACTAACTGGTACCTTTCTGAGATCGCTGTTATGTACTTGTGCCTGATTTCCTTATCCTGAAGTTTATCCACTCTTATCCTCCTACATATGGACCTGACCTCCTGCACTTTCGGCCTCACAATCCCAATTTCACTGCAGATTAAATAATGATCAGTGTCATCAAAGAATCCCCTGAATACACGTGTGTCCCTCACAGCCTTCCTGAATTCCTGATCTGTTATTATATAGTCAATGACAGATCTGGTTCCCCTGCCTTCCCAATTATACCGGTGAATGTTCTTATGTTTAAAAAAGGAGTTTGTGATTACTAAGCCCATACTGGCACAGAAATCCAAGAGTTGTTTCCCGTTCCTGTTGGCCTCCATATCCTCTCCAAATTTACCCATAACCTTTTCATACCCTTCTGTTCGATTTCCAATCCTGGCGTTAAAATCACCCATGAGCAGAACACTGTCCTTGTCCTTTACTCTAACAACTACATCACTGAGTGCCTCATAAAAACTATCCATCTTCTTTTGGTCTGTCCCTCCACAATGCGAATATACTGACACAATCCTAATTTTCTTGCTAGACACTGTCAAATCTATCCACATCAGTCGTTCGTTTACATACCTTATTGCAACTATGCTGGGTTCCATTTCTTTCCTGATGTAAAGCCCTACACCCCATTGTGCTATTCCTGCTTTGACTCCTGACAGGTAGACCTTGTATTCTCCCACTTCCTCTTCTTTCTCACCCCTTACCCGAATGTCCCTAACAGCTAAAACGTCCAGCCCCATCTTACTTGCAGCCTCTGCCAGCTCTACCTTCTTCCCAGAGTAGCCCCCATTGATATTAATAGCTCCCCATCTCATTACCATTTGTTTGCCAAGTCGTATCTTAGGAGTCCCTGGTTTGTCAGTTAGAGGTGGGACTCCGTCACCTCCAGAGGTCCGAGGCATTTTGCTCTGATTGTTGCCAGCATCATATTTAAAGTACCAGGGAAGCAGGTTGCTAGCCTTACTTGCCCCGAGTCCCATTGGGTTTTGCCCCTAACACAGTGGATAGGCCTTGAAAAACTAAACACAGATCAATCGAGAAAACAGGAAGAAGTTGTGTGGAACTATGAAAAAAATAAGCAAAATATACAAACTGAGTAGTCCATGCGCAAGATATACAACATCAAGGATAGTGTAAACTCAGGAGCGCCATGGTCCTGTGGTTAGCGTGAGTAGCTGCGGAGCGAGAGGTCCATGGTTCAAGTCTTCCCTCAAGTGAAAAGTTTAATTTTTTTTTCAGACAATTATCAAAGTTCAGGCACTCACACATGATGAACTTCGCTCTACAAAATTACAGGACATGTTCAGATTTGCTTGGACATATGCAGGATTTGACGGACTACACATGGGAAAATTTGAAAACGTTAAGAACATATGTTTTGACAGAGCACAGGGAAAACTGCGCGGCTGTGAAACTGTTGCATTCATTTGTTGCAGTTTATGTGACAAACTTTTATGTTTTCATCACTTTTTTGGGAGTGATTATCACATCCACAAAAAAACCTAAATCGGGCAAGGTAGAAGAATCTTTTTACCCATACGCCAAGGGTACAAGTTAGGTGGGTCGACAACATATTCCTGTCATGTGACGCACATGCCATCACCAGTGTCGTATAGAATATATCAGATGTGTTTTCCTGTGGAGGAATCGGTTGATCTATGACATTGCGATCAAATGTTTTCGGTTCCCACTGGAGAGGCACGTCCTTTCGTCTACTAATCGCTTACAGTGAACAGAGACGTCAATGAATGAACGGACAGATCATAACTTTGCGAAAATATAGAAAATAAACTTTTCACTCGAGGGAAGACTTGAACCAAGGACCTCTCATTCCGCAACTGCTCACGCTAACCACGGGACCACGGCGCTCCTACGCCCACCCTATCCTTAATGTTGCCTATCTTGCACATGGACTAGTCAGTTTGTATATTTTGCTTATTTTTTCATACTTCCACACAACTTCTTCCTGTTTTCTCGATTGATCTGTGTTCAGTTTTTCAAGGCCTATCCACTGTGCCAACTTACCACTAAATCTGAGGGGGTGCGATGGGGAGGTTTCCTTGTGAGAAAGAATGGCATAGGATATTAGCCTTGCCATTTTCAAAGGAACCAATCCATGATTTGCTTAAAGTGATTTAGTAAAAACCATAGGAATCCTAAATGAGAATGGCCAGATGGGACTTTGAACCCTGCTCCTCCCGTATTAAACACTATGAAACCTGATTCAAGTGGTACAGTGCTTCTTGTATGACAGCCTGTGGTGATTTTTTTTATAATTTCTTGAAAGACTCATTCTCTCTTCCAGTGACTTCTATACAAAAAGGTAACAGTGCCGGTGAATGGCTTGTGACTGGGTAGTTCTCAACGAATACAGGAACATAATTAGTCAGCCTGAGAGCACTACAGAAGTATTAAACAAATCTAGTGGAAAAACATGCACCACAGAAAGAACTACTCTTACAATTCAAAATACATCCCAAAGAAGTCAAGAAACCTATTACTTCCTCTCACATACTTCCTGCTTAATGCCAGTCACATTAATATTACAGAAATTGAAGCTTAAATGGAGGTATGTTTACTGTCATTTCTCCCACACTTATCCTTGATTGGAATACGGAAGAGAAAAAAAATTATAGTGCCAATCTATGCACCTTCCACTACAGAATTTTCCACACTTAGCCATTAATTCCACAATTTATCCAGATATTTGTACTCACAGACATAAATTGAGGTTCAACAAGTTTTTAACTTTTTTTATAATGGCAGCTGACATGGGCTTCTGAAATCATTTACGTTATGGTACATAAATGCTTAATATGATGTAGTGCATTAAAAGAGCAATTAAGTGTTGTAAGGGAAGCAGTGGTGAATAAATGTACTGTGGGGCTCTAGAAAATATTCTCAGTGGCATAACCAGATTCTGCAAGATGTACATGTGTAAACCCATTACGTAATTCTAATCAGGCCTTCTTTCTTTTGTGAAATGAAAACTTATTGCCTAGAATATTATGATATAGTACATTACTGAATGAAAACATGCAAAATATGTGAACGTAACGAATTCTACGTCCCCAAACCTGGCAGTTAATTGCAGCAAAAGTACGTGAAGCCAAATGTTTCAGCATGTCTACTACGTGATTTTCCTCTTTAGGTTCTCATCAACATGCACACCCAAGTACTTCAAACATCCTGCTTCATTTATTTACTTTTGTTGGTACACTATGTTAGCAGGAGATAGGGTATTTTGGCAGTGCAGAACTGGACAAGCTTCTTCCAAGTTTAAATGTAGTCCATGTGTAGAAAAAAAGGTAATAACTATTACAGAAACCTTATTTACTGTTATCTTCATTGGAACTTCCAGGCTCCGCATGATAATAATATTGTATCTGTCCCAAAACAGACTAATTCTGCCTGCTATTCAAATAAAATGGAAGATAATTAACATAGAGCAAGAACAGTAATGGCTGAGGATCAAACCCTGAAGAGCACTCACGGTGATTTCTAGACACCATCTACGTTTAAAAAAATAAGACAGCTTATATGTTATATATTACAACAGACAAAGGTGTCTGTAGCCACTGGAGGCAGTGCCACATGTTAACCTAAAGTTGTAACACAACACACGTCACATTAATATAAATAAACCCACCTGATGATGAGATTTAAATCTCTGAAATTCAGTGTGTATTACTCTGAGTATCCTACTGTAATTTTTTGCATCATGTTTCTAAAACAGGAAGTAAACCAGGTATGTGCTCAACTACGTTTCAGCAAAAATTTAAGTTCTCTAATAGAATCTTATGACTGATACAGTCAAATGCTTTTGATAAGCCAGGGATCCCACCTGGTGATAGATTATCATTTAAAATATTTATTATGTGCTCAGTGACTTTATAAACAGGTATCTCAAGAGAGCAGCCCTCTTGAAATTTAAACTGGGATTACTACATAACTACACAGGTGGCTGCAGTCCTTGAGTTCATTTATCTTCTCCAAAACTTTGGAAAATTGGGTAAGGAGTGAGACTGACCCATAGTTATTGATATCGGTGGAGTAGCCTTTCTTGTAGAGAGACCTAACATTCCAGAATGAGATTTTCACTCTGCAACACAGTGTGCACTGATATGAAACTTCCTTACAGATTAAAACTCAGATGGTAGAGCACTTACCTGCAAAAGGCAAAGGTCCCGAGTTGGAGTCTCAGTCCGGTACAAAGTTTTAATCTGTCAGGAAGTTTCAGACATAACAGTGTTACATTTTAATTTGTCTGGAAGAAACCTCTGAATTAATGGTATATTGAAGAACATTACATATTGTATAAAGGAAGGAAGATCACAGTTTAGTGTCCCCTTGATAATGATGTCATTAGAGACAGAGGTTGGATTCATAAAAGGCAGGCAGAGAAAGGCAATCAGTGACATCATTTTAAAGGAACTGTCCCAGCATGTGGCCTTATGCAATTTAGTGAAATCATGGAAAACCCAAATCCAGATGGGTAAATGGTGACCGAACCACTTTCTTCCCAAATAAGAGTCCACTGTCTTACCACAGTGCCACTTGACTTGTTACATATTACACACACACAAATTTCGGTGTCTCAGGTGATATCATCAACTAGGTATGAACTTATACTCTTAAGGTTCATGACCATTTTCATTTCACTATGTTTCCTCCATATTTTTTCTTCGGTGCATGATTTTGTTCTCTCTTAACTCATTTACTGAGGGTATATTCACTGTATTTCATATGTGATTTAAATATTTCTGAATACTTTTATCATACCATTTTAAATCAGAATTTGCTAATATACAAATGACTAATAAATATTCACACAACAGTTGAAAGACGGAAGGAAGGAAGAGTAGGGTTTGCCAGCCGGTCAATGAGGGGATCATTTGAGTGGAGCACTAGCTCAGATTGGGAAAGACATTTGGCCATGTCCTTTTTAAGTACAATATTGTTGACATTTATTGCCACTCACAACTGTTGCACTAAAACTGGTACACTGATGATACGACAAACTTAATAGGCCTAATGTAAAGAGAGTAATAGAAGTCATGTTTCACGCTGCAATAATGAAAAGAATAAGGAATTCAATGAAGTTGTATCAGTGTCTTATTTGGAATTCAAAATAATGAGAAATGAGGAATAAGAAATATGCAGATTAATACAAATATTATAATTTTTTTTTTTAAAAAAAAGGGAGCAAGTCTGGATCCTGGAAATGTGTAACATACTTCCAAAGGATGCAGACTGCCACCCACGCATGACACCAACTCTTGCACAAAGCACAAGTTTGTCATTTTCTTATACTTTCATTCTTAAAACTGAAATTAGGAAAACTGTGAGAGACATTCTTGGTATAATATTAATTTGTATAATCAGTAAAAGACTGTTTGCGAGATGACTGGAAACACCATATGGGAGCTGTTGCAAGGGGGTAACAACTTACTCTCATGAAAGGTTCTCATGTACCTTTAGAGAGTATGAATTCAAAACTGCTTGTGAGATCACTGTAATGATGCCACAATATATTATAGGCCTACATACGTGACATGTGGATTAGGGCCTGTATGGAGTAAAGAAGAAAGTCAATTTTCCATTCCAGGACTTACTATTGGAACAGTAATGAGGGGAATGAACAATACAAAGTACCTTCCATCACTCATCATACGGTCGCTTCCAGAAAATATAGGCATGTAAAACTTGAATAGGGGCTGGAAAAGTCTACAATGACTTGTGCAACCTTTAAACAGTCTTCATGGCTAGACTGAATGACTGAAGCCAAGTTACAAATTTAAGAAAAAACTTTGGAAATATAAAATATGTAAAATAATAAGTATCTAATTACCAACTGAATACAAGCAAATGATTATATGTCATGTGTTTAATGTTTATATTTGTCAGTATACTTAACGTCAAGGTTTAACAAGACAATGAAATTGAACGACATAACCGTAGCATTCACTGTAATTTTGAATCGCCAAACGAGTGTCCCACTTACACTAAAGTGTTATTTGACGCATATACGATGGTACGAATAGCGTGGGGTAAATGCGATGAAAGCAGATTCGAATTTTCAACGCGGTGTTTACGGCGAATTGGGCACGACTTCATAACGTATGTCAAGTCATGACTGGTGCCGATAAATGCATATAGATTTACTTTGCTTGCTAACACAACAATAAAAAGTGGTGGTCGCGTTAGTTTTCATGAGCTATATGTATTCGTCTGGACTTGACACATATAGTATGATATTTTGATCATCAACACAACAGTTTTTAGAGTTTTCTTCTGCTATACCGAAAACTGATGACAATACTTCATTAAGTATCTTTTGGGCTGCTTACACTAAAGTTTCGCCACCCAATTTTTATTGATTTCAGGTGCTTTGTAACCAATGTCAAAACTAAGAATCAATATACATATTATCATCTCAATAAATAACAATTCAAACGATATGCGGATTTAGAGAAAAACAAACAATTTGTATTTACTGTTTACTTTACCTTATCCTAAGAGAATCACTGTAAAGACATTCCTATTTCCTATGTGGACTACTAAACAGAAATCTAACTAGATACTGCAGGATACTGCAGGGAATTTATACACTGCACGGAAGTTGTGAACAAAAATTGTATTTCTATTTTATTTTTAATATTATTTCAAAAGTAAGAAAAAATACAACTTACAGGAAAATTGACAGTTATGAGATAGTCTCCGCATGTGAACATCACAGAGAGAATGAGTATTGTCAATTGTTTTGCTTCTAGCGGTATATCAACTGTAAGATATGGAACGAAAATGATGTGTGTGTGTCAGCAGTGTATTAGGAATTTAAGTGAAAAATATACATGTTCAGAAACAATTGCTACTGTATTCAGCAGAAATTGAACCACGATTCGTTGGACATGGCCCTTTGCTCTGAAAATGAATTCAGTGAACAGTGGATCGTAATTATTGTGCGTTGCGGTAAACGCTTGGACAGATCATGGGAGTATTCGCTGTATTTCGAATGTGATTTTAAACTTTTTGGTAAGCTTCAGTGATATTATTTTAATCAAAACTTGCAGAGCTTGCTTATGCACAAATATACGATGCTTTTTAGAACGATGGATCAGACTGGTTTTGTTCCCCTGCAAATAAAGTTTGTACTTGAATGATTGTAAACACTAGCAATCAACTCAGTTCCATGGTTTAGGGTAATGGTGCACGTGCCATATTTCGCGGAAGGTTTCGCAAGCTGTGTTCGATGGAGATTAAGTCTATTTGCCGGGCTAGGAGACGAATCTGGTCCGGGAAAATGTTTTAATCTCTCAGAAACTTTCAAATATGCGCATACTTTGTTGTAGAATAAAAACCCATTCTGGAGTTTCCTAAGTATTATCTGTTTCTTAATAGAACCATTAGCTGTAAATAATTCGAGTGTTATCTCACATTATGTACCTTCCTCCCCTCCTCTTTTTGCATGGTTAATACAACTGACGACGCTTCCTTTACCTTTGCTCAGCTTTGTATGCAGATGTGACATTAGCTGTCAGTAGAACAACACATTTAAATCTGCTAGTGGAACAATGTTTAACTGGATTTCAAAGCAGTCTTCTGCTGGAAAGCATTTTGTATTTTATTTTTAGGTGTGTTAGTGAACCTGTAGCTTTTTAACTAACCAAGAAACTTGACATTCACTTTGAAATACTTAGTTCCAGGTTTCCATTATCCATTAAAAAAAAGCTTTGAATCCCAAAGTTCATTTATTCAAAATCCTTGCTGACTTAAGGCATTAGGCTACTTGGTATATACATTATCAGAAAACACATTCTAGAGTATTACAGAAACCCCCCCCCCCCCCCAAGGGTATCAATGTTTGATTTGTTTCAGACTGATTGGCAAAATTTTCTGTATGGCGTTGTGGATTTGAACTAGTACATATTTTTCCTTCTACAAAATTAGGTTGCTTACCCTCCCAACCCTGCTTTTATTTTTTAAATGTTGATTTTATATAGGCATCATCTCTTGACATTAAGCCTACTAAGAAACTGCAGTATCTGCATTTTTAGTTTTGTCACCCATTCCCAATCAAATATTGCACCCCTAGAAATCCTTGACTTCATTGGACCAACATGTTGCCGGCCGAAGTGGCCGAGCAGTTCTAGGCGCTACAGTCTGGAACCGCGCAACCGCTACGGTCGCAGGTTCGAATCCTACATTGGGCATGGATGTGTGTGATGTCCTTAGGTTAGTTAGGTTTAAGTAGTTCTAAGTTCTAGGGGACTTATGACCTCAGCAGTTGAGTCCCATAGTGCTCAGAGCCATTTGAACCAACATGTTTTCGATACAAAATGATACTGCAGAGCTCGCTTGCTCCCCCCACCCCACCCCTCCCACCCCCAGGCAGTACAATGCAATATTTCGTTGGACAGATATGCTTGGATAGCCTAATGGTAGGGCAACTGCTTGCAATAAGCAGGAAATTAGGGTCTGAGTTCCAGTCTGGCACAAATTTTCATTGTCGCCATTCTATTATACAGCTGATTGTTGTCCATATTCACAGCTGTGAATACATTTCATGTTCAACACATTGTGGGTTGAAGACTCTTCAAGTATTCTACTAACTTCATGGAAGTTTTCACATATATGCAAGCAGGTTTCTTCAGTACTATTTTGCACTATACCACCTGGTTTTTTCCCCTTATTATCCTACCTTGCCAGTCTTAATTTGGTTATTATTTTTCTGTCAAATCCTTTTAATTTAATTTATTTGTTTCCCCTCCAATTTTAACATCGTTTCATTTGTTTACAGATATGTTTTATGACTTTTGTGTTTTTTATATGTTCATTTATGTCTCAGTACTTCAAGTAATACTCTCATCTTGGTAATTCAATACTCCTGTAGTATTTCACATGGTTTCAGAAATATACTTTTGTATATCACATAGACAAACACTGTTTTGATCCACTTGTCAGTATAGGACCTGGCAAGAAATGTATTCCTTCATAATGGTGGGTGCTTATGAGCAGCTTCATTTGCTTTTTAATACTTATTGCTTATAATTGTACCACCTATTTCTGTGTCTATATGCTTATTAAATATTGAAGATTCAGTATGTATGTTCTTCAGATTAAAATAACCAGATTTTTTTGTATTTTTCATTGTGTTATTTGTTTCATTTCCTTTCTCAATAAGTGAATGACGAGTATGTTCACCTTATAAGTAATAAATATATTTATTTGTAACATACTGCATGATACATTGTACAGTATTCTACACATAAATTCCACCATATTCTTGTATATGCTGGTTTGTCTTTTAGGTGAATAAAGCATTAATTTGACATGTAAAATAAGTTTGTTTAGCTTTACTTATGTAGGCCTATCTGAAATCCAAAATTGATTTTTCCCTGTTTTTAATGTGACAATTAATGGACATTCTTTTTAGAGAAAATAGAAAACGGGCAATAACAGTGCACTCAGCAGTAAACTTCAGCAAAAAATTGCAAACATGATTCCATAATAGAAATAACAACTGCCCATTCCTCCCACTACTAGTGTGTTTTACAGTTGAATTGTTCATATTATAAACTCGTAGAAAGTTACCAGACTCAGTGGAGAGAACATAACTCTAATACCATATAATAATTTTTTTAAATAAAGTTTTGATTTTATTATTTTCTTATTTTTGATTTTATTAAAAAAAATAATCTATATGATTGGTGTACCAGTTGGCCAGATGGAATGGGAATATTTTATAAAAGGATCTAATACATGTTCCTTAACCAACTACCTAATCGGAAGCCTACAATAAGAAACTCAATAGACAAGGTGATTTGATTTTACAGATAAAATTTCCATGTAAAGCTGCTCATACTGACATCCCTGTTCTGTCGGATTACCCGGTCTTAAACATTGCATACCCAGTTGTACGCAAACTGCTAGATAAATTGCTCAAAATAGTTTTGCACAACCTTAATGACGTAACAGGCTTTGTGTTTTTTATTTATCATGAACCATATTCTCAGTACTTCTTCAGCCACAGGAAACGGCTCTGTATAGCCATCTGTGTGACAGAGATAAATCAATGGCATTCAGCAGAGCACACTGTCTCCAATTGTAAATGGGACAGTGCGAACTGTGTACACAGTTCAGTATGTCATTGTGCCTTGCAGAGTTGTTTAAAGCTTACGCAATCCACACATGGTCACTTTACAGAAAGAAGAGTTGTCAGAATGGAAAGTTTCAACCAAATTTACATACACAACAGCCGTATCATTTAAACATTCAGCCAGAGAGATTATCTGCCTCATAGTGGTCGCCTGATATCAACACCAACCACAGACTGCTTACTATGAATTATGGCTTGTAGGCACCCTAAGGAGACTAACAGAAATGGGTGCTCCCATTTTGGAGGCAACTAGGAGGGCAGTGTCAACTCAGACTGATCACAATCACCTCCAGACAATTAATTTCCCATCCAGGAATCCATTACAAACAACAGTGCAAAACCCACAGCATCATGGTGCATGAAGAATATCAGTAAGGGAACACCTGGCGAGGAATCTGGGTTAAGGAGAGTTTGCCTATGCAGTCAATGTTAAATAAGCCAAGTTTATGTACCTTTATCTCTTGAACCAATGAAGATTAGAATCTAAAAATTTTACAGCTATCTAATCCAAGTTATTTGTATCTCCTGAAGCAGAAAAAGAGATCTATACAGAAGAACTATATAATGATGCCATTTTTATTGTGAATATTTGTACATGGAAGCTGCTAGGTTCATACCTATTCAAATCACTATCATCATTGTACTTCAGTAGGTACAATATGTTACAATAAAACAGATCACAAAGTTTCATGTAGCTATCACAAGTAGTTTTTTATATATAGGTACATAAAGTATAAATCGTGCATTTTGAGAAAATCATATTTAAAGTTTAAAATGATAAGAACTCACTCGTATTTTTAAGTAAAGGTTCAGAAGCACCCAGCAGCATAGTTAGCATCATCATCTTTGCCGCCTTTCTTATCTAAAAGCTTTCTTCTTCTGGTTGACCTTCCTGCTTTGGTAGTGAACTCAACTGCCTGCTGTGCCTCAGCATGTTTAGACTTATCTAATAATTTTAACCTCTTTACAGTATGACAGCCTGGGCTGATGATGACTAGGGGTAGAATTCTTTTTTCTCCCCCATGTTTCCATCATTAATTGTTAATACATTATCACCAACTCCCTGTTTTAGTGTATTTAATCCTACAAACACATTTTAGGGCACTCTTGCCCATACAATATGATTAAAAGACTCATGGGATTCTGAATCCGCCCATGTAGGCACTTTTGGAGGTGGTCTGGATGAGCTAGGTTCCTATAAATTTGTTTGATTGCTTCCATAACAGCTTCAAGAAGAGTGTTCTTGTATTCAGAATATACTCCTGAAACTTCAGCTTTCCATAATTTACACTATGATTCAGGTCCAATTTTCTAAATCATTTCCATTATTCCTGATGGCCATTCATTGTGGAACACATCTATTGTTGTATCAGTCAGTTGACACTCAGTGGCTTGGCATCTGATGATGATGTGGTGCGAAGTGTTTGTATTAATTTTCTGATGTGCCCAGGATCTGATTTAGTTACACACTTATAGGCTTTAGAATTGCATATAAAGAGATGTATATTCGAAATTAGGTAGTTTCGGAGATACCCAAGGAATATAGTAATAAAATTAAAAATGAAATACTTGTAAACATCACATAAAGGTAAGTTATATGCCATTTTGTCCAGAAAAGAGTGAAGAATGTTATAGGACTTGTTTTGTAAAATGTCAGAAATTCAGATTATTTACCTGTAAACTGCCCTTAATGGCATCTGGTTTTCTTTCCTTACGAGTGTAGAATTTCTTTGATTTCTGAGGATAATTGTAAAAGAGGTAGGAGTCAACCTAATGGGATGGACTGCAGTATTTGCTGATGTGAACGCAGCTGATTAAACATGGCACCAATTGAGACATACATTAAGGTATTGCAGAACACTCCCCCCCCCCCCCTCACACTGGATGATGGATGACCTCAGGAGGGCCAACGTCAGAATGTGGAACTGGAAGCAAGCATGTTACAGTGCGTTCGATGGAGGAACATTTTTGAATGTTACACACAAGCTTATTTTGATTTCATAGATGTTCAAAAATGTGCACTTTCAAACAGATTGCCTTTATTTTGGTTATTGTTTTTTTTTATTTAATAGTAAAGTTATTTGTTTAGTTTAGTAAATGGTATTCTTCAATTCCCCGCTGCTCTTGAATCTAAGCCCACATACATTTGCAGACATGTAGGTGGTGCAAAACTTTTTTTGAGCACTTTACAGAAGTAGCTTCATGAAAGGTGCTACGACATTCTCTCTCTCTCTCTCTCTCTCTCTCTCTCTCTCTCGCGTGCACACACACACACACACACACACACACACACACACACACACACACACACACACACACACCTGCTTTTATGAAACTATGACATGATGAATTAGTAGCAACAAAAAGATGATGAGAAAACCAGAGAAGGTGGAGAGGGTTGTATTCTAAGGAGACCTTGCAAGTGGTGGTTAAGTGATATGAGATGATGATGATGATATGACAAGACCCCAATATCCAAAACAATAACAATGTGGTATCCAGAATCTGTGTGACATATACAGTATAATTTAAAATGTATGGAAAATTGTACAATGTAAAATTATAGCTTCAGTGCATTCCCAAACTGGTTGTTAGATACACTATGTGATCAAAAGTGTCCAGACATGTGGCTGAAAATGATTTAAAAGTTCGTGGTGCACTCCATCGGTAATACTGGAATTCAGTATGGTGTTGGCCCACCCTTAGCCTTGATGACAGCTTCTACTCTCGCAGGCATACATTCAATCAGGTGCTGAAAGGTGTCTTGGGGAATGGCAGCCCATTGTTCACAGCATGCTGCACTGAAGAGAGGTATCGATGTTGGTCGGTGAGGCCTGGCACGAAGTCGGGCTTCCAAAACATCCCAAAGGTGTTCTATAGGATTCAGGTCAGGACTCTGCACAGGCCAGTCCATCACAGGACTGTTACAGTCGTGTATCAACTCCGCCACAGGCTGTGCATTATGATCAGGTGCTTAATCGTGTTGAAAGGTGCAATCGCCATCCCCGAATAGCTCTTCAACAGTGGGAGGCAAGAAGGTTCTTAAAACATCAATGTAGGCCTGTGCTGTGATAGTGCCATGCAAAACAGCAATGGGTGCAAGACCCCCCCCCCCCCCCCCCCCATGAAAAATACAACCACACCATCACCTCCGAATTTTACTATTGCCACTTACACATGCTGGCAGATGACATTCACCGGGCATTTGCTATATCCCCACTCTTCCATTGTGTATTGTGTACCGTGATTCGTCACTCCACACAACATTTTTCCACTGTTCAATGTTTACACTTCTTACACAAAGCGAGGCATCATTTGGCATATACCGGCATGATGTGTGGTTTATGAGCAGGTGCTCGACCATGAAATCCAAGTTTTTTTCACCTCCCGCCTAACTCTCATAGTACTTGCAGTGGATCCTGGAGCAGTTTGGAATTCCTGTGTGATGGTCTGGATAGATGTCTGCCTATTACACATTACGTCAGTCAACAGACAAGGCTGGCATGTATGCTTTTGTGCTGTACGTGTCCCTTCACATTTCCACTTCACTATCGCATTGGAAACAGTTGACCTAGGGACACAGGAAGATAGGTCAGTACTTAGTTTGATGCTGCAAGCTAAGTGTAAATCACACTGATTAGTATCAGGAGTGTGTTTATCTGCCAGACTAATGAAGCCTGCATCTGTTATAAGAGTTATTTATTGATCAAATCTAATGGCTCAATGTCACATAGTTGTCCAAATGGAAAGTAAGATAGTAAATATCAAGACAAAGAGCTATACGAAAAGTTGATAGAATATCTTGAGAGGAAGGAAGAGTAGGGTGTAACACCCCATCAGTGACAAGGTCTTTAGAAACAGGGCATGAGATTTTGATTGGAGAACAACAAGAAAGAAAATTGTGTGTGTTCTTTTGAAAAAACTCTTCCAATATTTGTGCTAACTGATTTAAGGAAACCACGGAAAACTTAAATGCAAATGGTCAGATGAGAAGTTGAACTCAGAGCCTCTCAGATGGAAGTCTTACGTCCTAACCACTGCACCATGTTGCGTGAAGGGTAAAACATAATGTCTGCATTGATGATCTCTGCAAAACACATCAAAAGTGACACATGAAAATTACTTCCAGGACTCAGACCTGGATTTCCTGCTTTCCAAGAGCTGTAACTTTATCCTTTAACATTGAAACACACTACCTGTATGTACTCAAATTATTGTCAGTGGATTGTTCCTCCTTACTTTGGAATTCTTTTGCACATGTTCAGTCAGGGGAATACCACTACAACAGAGTGGTGATTTTTTCTTTTATTATTTATTTATTTTTATTTATTTATTTATTTATTTATTTTTTGGTGGGGGGGGGGGGGGCTGTAAGTCCAGTATGAGGAACATTATACATCATACTCAGCTGTTTCAGCAGTTATTTGTATTTTCATTTGTGCTGTGTGGAGCTGGAATCAGGCCAAACAAATACTGGGAAAGTCTCGGTTTGTTTCCCATTACAGACAATTTTTAAAAAATGGAATGTTATCTGCCCATTTAATAGATCAGCCACAGATTAGTCTATTTCAATATTGGTTTTATCAATATGTATTAACAGAAACAGTAAAACAAGTAGTTACCAGTATTCCAACAACTACAACACTGCCCTGGCTGGACTGACTGCTACAGCCATGCAGCAGCACTGCTAAATCACTGCTAGAGTGCTAATTATGCTTTGTGTTTACTGTCCTTGTTAATGTATATCAATAAAACAAATACTCCACTTGAGTAATTTGTGACTGCATTACCGAACAAGTGCGTAAAAATTCTGTTTTTTTTTTTTTTTTTTTTTTTTTAATAATTTTGTTTGTAATGGGAAATAAACCAACACTTCCTGTCAACGCTGGCGTAACATGAAAGGCATGATGAGCAATATTTGTTTGGGCTGACTCCAGCTACAAATTCCAAAAATGAAATTCCAGAGATCTGCCAAAACATCAGAGAGAATGTACCTGATCACTGTTAGGAGGGACACATGGTATATATAAACATGATACAAAAAATTCCTTGAATTTCATCAGATATCACAGCGGTTTGGCTAATACACATCAAAAGTGAAATGAAACTGTGTGCCAGGACTTATAATGTGATAGGTCCTGTGCCATCAGACATACTGTCCCCCACTGTTACGTGCAATGATGCTTTCTGAGTTCAGAAACTGGTGTGTGGGGATTGGGGAAGCTACATCTAGTGATGAAGAGAATTTGAGTTTGTCACGCATGCTTGGTGGCCTAATGATTAAGGCAAATTTCGGTGAAAAGCAGGAAATCCAGTTGTGAATCCTGGTTCTGAAACAATTTTTCTGTCACTGTTGTTGTGATGACAGTCACAGAATTCCTATTTTGTATCATATAGCATGATACTTCTGTTGCTTGATTGTAATTGATGTGATAAGACTAATGCAACTATCTGAAATTTATCATTAACACAGTGATGTATTTTAAGCCGAGAAGGACTAATTATAAAATTTATAGAATCATAAAGTAGGCTTACACTGTACTAAAATGAAAGTAAATCGTCCTCTCTACGCTGCAAAATTAGAAGTTCCTTTATTCATGTTTAATATGTTCAAATCCGCATTATAAACAATTTTTGGAATCCACTGTAGTGTCACAGTAGTAGCAATTCAAGCTTTAAACAGTGATGGAAAATCCAATAAACTTGTTTTTGTTTTTATTTTCCAAATTTTGCTCATTAAAATCACAATTACAGTAATATAAAGCTAAATGTCATGTAATTAAATTACATGGAGTAGGTACACGCTTACAGTGCTCTACTACATATAGAAATTGTAAAACCTGAACTTATCAAATATTTTAGCTATTTGTTCTGTCAGTACTTTGTGTAAAGTTACAAATAATCTATGTACTTCATTTGTGTATGAAGAACTGTACTAAGTGATGAAACCTGGGAAATGGAGTTGAATAAATTTAAATAAAACGATATTTAAATTAGCTGTGTTTTCTTTTTGCCATCTTTTGTTGGAGAGGTTAACCAATGCTTTTGCACGTGGTCTACCATTGAACCATATAGCATGATACTTTAATTGAACTTAAAGGAAGTATATAAGCTGTTATTTAAACATTTTTGCTGCATGTACTGACTTTCGCTGGCATAAAGTTTACAGCAATCTGTAGATTGTTTAATTGATTGTTTTTGTGCCAATGAGAGAGTATTCATGAATGCCACAACCTGGACGTAACAACTGCTTAATAACATGCCATTGCATTCCTTTATACAGCAGTTACTTGATTTCATTTAAGTATTTTTTATATCTCGAATATAACTTTGAGTAGTTTAGTATTTGTCAAAGAAAACACTCGAGTCTTCCATTCTTTCAATGGGAGCACTGCGCAGAAAACAGCAGTGTTCATTCAAGCGTGTTCCTCTCCCATATCTTCTAGCAGGTGAGTCCTGATATACTTTCCTCTCAGATTCATTTTTAATGATTAATCCTCAGAATACTGTTGGATACAGATTTCATGTAGTGCTGTGTTAAGCAAAAAGATTGCAGAAGCTACTAAAGACTTAACTGATTCTGTGCACTTAATTCACACTATTTGTGGAAAGGCTTAATGAGATGAATAATGAGCTGAGTTTTATCCATGCTATTTTCCTTGGGCCATTATACAGTGCAAAGAAAATGAATGGGGATGCACTCCACATAAAGACTGCTGCAGAGTGAGAAGGGATGGAGGAGTAAGCTCCACATCTTACATGCAGGGTAACCTCAAGATAAAAAGTAATTTATGCTGTGTAAATCATATTGAGCTTGTATGTAGACGTAAGTAACACAGAGGTAAAGACCAATTACAGTTTTTTGTTTCATACATTGGCAGGGACAGTATTGTGCAACAGACTTAAACAGGGTACCCTCTATTTACTACTACAATACTATTTTATTGAAAATATACTACTAGCTTAAAGTGTTCAGCTTTAAACCAACCAGAGATCAGAGTTGAAGAGAGTAAAAACTGGGACTTGTTGCATCCATAGCATGTGATAAGCCACACAGGATTCCTTAGCTGAAGACTGATGAATGCCATCAGTCCCTTGTAACTTTAACCTCTGTGCATGCTTCAGTGACCACCTCATGGCTGTGGCATATTGTCTCTCACAGGAATGGAAATCTTGACTTAACCACATGGATTACAAGAATGTTACAAACCTCTGAAAAAAGTAACTTCAAACAGAAGATGAGCTGAGATTGGGCTGTTAAGACAAAACAATGATTAGTGGGAACCGTTGGGAACATGCTACGCCTCAGTTGTATAATACTTACCCAGGCAAGTGGGGCTCTGTCTGGGGGGACTCTTTTTTTTCCTAGCTGCTCATGGGACATCCACGAAGCATACATCTCATTCACACACTACCAGCAGTTTATTTTAATGTGCAAACATTACCTGAGTAAATCTGCAGCAAAGCTTAGACCTATATACTTAACCCTGTGCAGTACTTTACATGTAATCATTTAGGGTACACTACCATGATATGCAGAGGGCAGGCGACATGTAGATGTGAGTCAATCGACCAAATAGTTAATTCTCCCTTTACAGCTCCTCTCAGGCGTGTGAACTGCAATCCTCTATGCCGCATCACTGAATACTGCAGTAAACAGGAACTCAAAGAAAGGTAGATCTTTCTGCTTATTTAAAGCAAAGAGACAGATTTCAGATTACCTGACAGGCCAACACAAGAATTTCATTTCCAGCACTTACAATGTTGAGCATCAGTGGACAAGTTAAAGAGCCAGCAAAATTGTGTGGAATGGAAAAAACCCACCATGGTTTGACAACTGTGTTAGAAAGCTGCTACGAAAGCAAAGACATCTTCACTGTAAATTTTAATGTAGCCAAAGCCTTCACATACAAACAAGAACCAAATGAAGCCAAAATTAGTGTAAGGAGGGCTGTCTGTGAAGTTTTCAATGAATTTGAAAGCAAAATTGTGTCTACCAACTTGACAGAAAAACCTAAAAAGTTTTGTTCTTGTGTTAAATAAGTAAATGGATTGAAGCCATCTATCTAGACACACTGTGACCATAATCACACTGATAAAGAAGGTAACACAGGAAAGTCTGAAATACTTCCTCTTCTTCTTCTATGTGATCAGGCCCAGTGGACAGCACACTGCTACAAGTTTCCTCCTCCACTGTACTCTGTGCATTGCTGCTATCCGCCATCCATCCACAACTATTGATGCTTGGTTTAAGTCTTCATGGAGGCCATCCCTTCACCACTTCTTAGGCCTCCCTGGGTGTCTCCGGTAGATGTGAAGTCCAGGAGCTTCTGAGGCCATCTGTGATCTTCCATCCGGGCCACATGGCCGGCCCACTGCATTTGTTTGGCTTTGACAGTTCTTGCTATGTTGGGCTGCTGGTATAGTTCCTCAAGCTCTTGGTTGTATCTGATCCTCCATTCTGCTGTGTCTGCATCCAGAACCGGACCAAAGATCTTCTGAGGCACTTTTCTCTCAAAAACAAGGAGCTTATGGAAGTCCTGTTTCCGGATACTCCATGTCTCACAGCCATATAGAACAACAGGCTTGATCAGGGTTTTGTACAGTCGAATCTTGAACTGTCTGGAGAGGTATCTAGACCGAAGCAGTTGTGCTGGGTTGTGGTAAGATCGGTTTCCTGCTTGTATTGAATTGTGGCATTGATCTATGCTTCACATGATGAGTTCTCAGTGAAAAGTGCCCCTAGGTATTTGAATTCATGCACTCTCTTGTAGGACTGGTCTCCCATCTGGCAGCCTCCTTTAGTGCTTTGGTCATTTGCTCCAACTCCTCTTCAGACCTAGAGAGTAAACAGATGTCATCTGCATAGGCTAAGTATGCTAGTCTCTTTCCTTTGATTTCAATCCCTTCATTCTCTTGGAAGGTCTCATGTACGATCTTCTCGAGGGCAAAGTTGAACAGGGTAGGGGACAACCCATCTCCTTGGCTGAGTCCTGTCACAATTTCAGATTCCTCAGTTACGCGATTTCTCGTCTTCACCTTTGCATGTGTTTCGCTCAGACAGATTTTTATCAGATTGGTGAGTTTCTCTGCCATGCCAAACTCCCTTAAACAGCTGAGTACTGTAATTCCTTCTCTAAATAGTCATACAAATGACAACTCATATGAAGAATCCTCAGGAAATGTCGTCTATCAAGAAAGGAAGCAGGTTGTAAAACAGTTGTTCAACCAGTACTTGGGTATTGCTCGTTAGCCTGGGATCGGTATCAGATAGGACTGATAGAGGAAGTAGGAAAGATCCAGAGAAGAGCAGTACATTTCATTACAGGTTCATTTAGTAAGTGCAAAAGTTTCATGGAGATGTTCAGCCAACTCCTGTGACAGACACTGCAAGAGAGGCAGTTTACTTTGCGGTATGGTCTTCTGTTAAAGTTGTGAGACTGTACATTCCTAGAAAAGTCAATTAGTATAGTCCTTCCTCCTATGTATATCTTGTGAAAGGACAATGAAGATTAAACTGGAGAGATGTGAGCCCACACAGAGGCTTACTAGCAATCCTTCCCACGAACCAGATGCAACTGGAAGAGGAAAAGGGGAAGTGACACTGAAGCACAAAGTACCCTACACCACACACCAAAAGACGGCTTGTGGAGAATAGATGTAGATAACGCCCAGTTTTCATATAGGAGAGGAAGAGACAGAAAGTCAAGGTCACCAATAGCATCCCATATTCTGAAGTGAAAACAGCATTTCAGGCCCGTGAGGTACATATGTTCATAAAGTGCTACGGCTCATCACTGAAGCAAGCTATATCGGACACCAGTAGTATTGTGATTGAAAGCTTATGGAAACACAATCACACATACTGTAAATGTAGTTTCAAACCTGTTCCATAGACTAAACCAAGTACACTCTCATGTATCAGCAGAAACTGGTATCCAGCCCAAAACAGAATAATGAGAACAGTTGAAAACACGAGACCCTAAAACACATGGAGGCCTCCATTCAAAACACTTAAAATTCTACCATTACCCTGCATGTACAGAGTGTATCAGCTAAGCTGTTCATCTCAAATATATCAGGAACTGCTTAAGGTGTCAGTTTTCACCCAGATTAATTATGGAAAAGTCACTAAACAATGTATAGTATCTTGTTATAGCTATGTTAATTAGAAAGTTATCAGTATCAGCTTTGCGTTTTCAAATGGAACTATAGTAATTTATGATGCTAGTAATGTAGTCCTAAGAGAAATGAATTCAACACCATTTCATTATTCAAAATCTGACAGATAGTTTCAGAGACATTATAATATTTAGATCTTAGGATTTATCAAGTTTTAACATGAAACTGAATGCTATCTTACCCGGAAGGTTGTGGTTTCATACCCAAATTCTCCTGTTGGTGTTGGGGGCTGTAATAGACCTGTGGTAATTCATAGCCCGTTGTAAGATAAACTAAAAGGAGTCATATATTAAACAACGTTTTACATTGATGACTCCGCTATTGTTAGGGCACCCGTCAGTTTTAGGTCACTTCACAACCTTTTTGACTTTAATACTTATGGTACCCTTTTAGGGTTTCACAAAGTCCAGGCCATTTGGGAGAGGACACCTGACATGGTGCATCATCTGTCAATCACGCACTGTGTTCACCTGCACGTTTTATTTATGTTTGCATCAAAAATCAAGTGCAGTAGCCGGTCTGTTGTGAGAGAAGGGATTAGTCACATACCCTCACAGCTGTAGCTTCCTGATAACGCAGGACTGATGACTGTGCTGTAACCTCCCCATGTATTCTGAGGATTAAGGAACTGTCCAGTCTGGAACACCAGGGCTCCGGGCAATGGCTATTCTGGCAGTAAGCCTTTGCCATGGTAGAGTGGTGCCCATGGAGAGAGCTTCTGATAGGAGCGAATGGCGTTAGGGTGGACAATCTGCAATGAACAGATCAAACTCACCTGTACCAGTATTCATGCCAACATGGCTGTCTTAGCCGAGAGATTGTAATTTAGAGGCTTACGATCCCATGGTATTTCCACCTTGGGCCATGTCATTAGATGGTTATTAGGCAAGGGGAAATGGAGGTGAACAGTTTGCCCAGTTTTTGGTATGCTCCAGGAAGGACTGAGAATCTTTTGCAACAATAAAGCCACTGTTTTTTAAAATTAAATATTGTGGCTATGGTCAAAATGGACCTTTATTGGTCATATTTTTTATGGTCATTAAGCCGTGGTCAAAGACACAGTTCTCTGCCTAATGTTTCGTCTTCCAGTGCTGGAGACATCATTAGAGGTTTCAAGAGCCAGAAAACAGCTGAACTTTTTATATATCGACCAGCCAGAACATTTTTTTTTCTTTCTCTTTATTGTGATTTTAAACACCTTATACAAAGGCAGGCTGTCAGCAGCACAATACGCCGCTCTTCAGCCTTGAGTTTGACAACAAGTAGTACATAAAGGTGGCACAGAGTAGACAGTAAAAACGGTGGGCAAAAAATGTAGACACTAAAAATCTAAAAAACATGGAGCCGTTCACGCTGGACGAGAAACATCACTAACACTGGGCGACACGGTGCACATAACATGGATGATGGCGACGGCACGTGAACGGTGGTGGCGTGACAGTGAACAACACTACACACAAACGAAGGCACACACACGAAACACTGACGGCGATGATCTCCGGCGCGCGAATGTTCACTGAGCGTGTACGA
The DNA here is from genome assembly GCF_023898315.1 of Schistocerca nitens. Lineage (NCBI taxonomy): Eukaryota > Metazoa > Arthropoda > Insecta > Orthoptera > Acrididae > Schistocerca > Schistocerca nitens. Next base: position 292,253,463 of record NC_064616.1, on the reverse strand, counting down.
GTCCGGGGACCTGCCAAGAGGGGAGGTGGAGGAGGAGGAAGGGGAATGGGAATGGGAGAGGGGAGAGCAGAGATGCCATGGGCAAAGGAGAGAGGGGGAGGGAGGAAGGGGGAGGGGAAGCCCGGGGGAGAGGGGAGGAGGGAGGGGGGAAAGGAAAGAGAAGGGAAGGGAAGGGAGGGTGCCTAAAGGAAAGGACACAGGAGGTGGGGGGAGGATCAAAGTTGATAGGAGGGGCAGATGCAGGGGAGGAGGACATCATCAGGGAGGGGGAGCTGGCGGAAGCCACCTTGGGAGAGGGTAAGGAGGGTTGAGAGATGGAGACCGGGTGGGACGTGGGAATACAGGCGCGGCAGCGGGCGGGGTTGGGAGAGGATCGGGGAGACGAGCAGGTAAGGAGGGTTGAGTTTACGGGAGGTGTACAGGATCTGTATCCTTTCAAGGAAAAGGAGGAGGTGGGGGAAGGGGATGAGATCATACAGGATCCGCGTGGGGGAGGGGAGACGGATGCGATAGGCGAGGCGGAGAGCATGGTGTTCAAGGATTTGGAGGGATTTATAAAAGGGAGGGGGGGGGCGGAGATCCAAGCCGGATGAGCATAACAAAGGATAGGGCGGATGAGGGATTTATAGGTGTGGAGGATGGTGGAGGGGTCCAGACCCCACGTACGGCCGGAGAGGAGCTTGAGGAGACTGAGTCGGGAGCGTGCCTTGGCTTGGATTGTCCGGAGGTGGGGAGTCCAGGAGAGGCGACGGTCGAGGGTGACGCCAAGGTACTTAAGGGTGGGAGTGAGGGTGATAGGACGGCCATAGATGGTGATGTAGAAATCAAGGAGGCGGAAGGAAGAGGTGGTTTTGCCTACAATGATCGCCTGGGTTTTGGAGGGATTGACCTTGAGCAACCACCGGTTGCACCAAGCGGTGAACCGGTCAAGATGGGATTGGAGAAGGTATTGGGAGCGCTGCAGGGTGGGGGCAAGGGCAAGGAAGGCGGTGTCATCGGCAAACTGGAGAAGGTGGACAGGGGCTGACGGCGTTGGCATGTCCGCCATGTACAAAAGGTACAGAAGGGGGGAGAGGACGGAGCCTTGGGGCACACCGGCAGAGGGGAAAAAGGTGTAGGAATCTGTGTTATGGATGGTGACATAGGAAGGACGGCGGGAGAGAAAGGAGCCGATCAGACGGACGTAGTTAATGGGAAGGGCGAAGGTTTGGAGCTTGAAGAGGAGACCGGAATGCCATAGGCGGTCATATGCACGTTCAAGGTCCAGGGAGAGGAAGATTGTGGAGCGACAGGAATTAAGCTGTTCGGAAAGGAGATGAGTGAGGTGAAGGAGAAGGTCGTCGGAAGAGAAGGACCAGAACATTATGACCACCTACCTTATAACTGGTATATCCACCTTTGCCACAAATAACAGCGACGATACATTATGGCATGGAAGCAGTGAGGCCTTGGTAGGTCGCTGGAGGGAGATGGCGCCACATCTGCACACAGATGTTGCCTAATTCCCATAAATTGTGGGGAGGAGAGTGATGAGCTCTGGTGCCATGCTCAGTCACATCCCATATGTGTTCGATTTGGTTCAGATCTGGCAGTAAGGGGCCAGTGCATCAATTGGAACTCGCCACCGTGTTCTTCGAACTACTCTATCACCCTCTGGCCTTGTGACATGGTGCATTATATTGTTGGGAAATGCCACTGCCATTATGAAACATGATGATCATGAAGGGGTGTACTTGGTCGGCAACAGTGTGCAGTACTCTTTGGCCATCATGGTGCCTTGCATAAGCTTGACTGGACCCATGGATGCCCATTTGAATATTCCCCAGAGCAGAATGGAGCCGCCACCAGTTGGTCTCCGTTCCGCAGTACTGGTGTCAAGGTGTTCCCCTGGAGGATGACAGATTCGTGTCCTCCCATCAGCATGATGAAGAAGGTATCAGGAGTCATCAGACCATGCAACGCTCTGCCACTGCACAAACGTCCAGGCAGATGGTCACGTGCCCATAGTTAATGTTGTGGTGTTAACATTGGCACATGCATGGGTTGCCTGCTGCGGAGGCCCATTGTTAGAAGCGTTCAGTGCAGTGTATAGCTAGACTCAGCATTAAAGTCTGATGTTCTGCCACAGTTCACCACCTACCCTGTTTTACCAGTCTATCCAGCCTACGACATCTGACATCTGTAATGAGGTATGGTCTCCCAACCCTACAACGTCTGGACGTGGTTTCACCTTGGTTTTGCCACGTGTTGAATACACTCACTACAGCACTCTTCAAACACCCAACAAGTCGTGCAGTTTTTGAAAGGTATGGTCAAACTCGGATAGATTACGCTCTTTCCCCTTTCTACACACAGACAGCACACTCACTGATAATACATGCACTCTGCGTGTGTCTAGCAGTCATTCTTCGCCAGGTGGCGCTGCTATCGCCTAGATGGATTTATATCTACAGTAAGTTGGTGGTTATAATGTTCTGGCTGATCATTGTATGTATCGATACAACAGTCAGTTCTTGACTTCATCAGACTACTGCCTAAGATTGTAGAGTCGCTGTGACATATGTCATAGAGATGTAGTGGGGAAGAGTTGGCACAGCTCTTTTTGTTTAAAACTAAGACTCAGAACTTGTGTAATTTTAATACCTCTTCTTTACTGTTAAAGTTGTATTCATGCTTTTGAATTTCTATGGCCTCCTTGTACATCCTAGCATAGTAATAATGATTAGCTCTTGATGAAACCACAGTATCAGGGAAACTACTTTGGTGGTTCCTTGGTGCCAACGTATGATCTGCTACAGCTGATTTACCCGTACTGTGCAGCCAACAATTGCTGTTGTTCCTTAAGGGTGTACGGAATGCCCTATGCTTACAATGTTAAATTGGGCTAAAAGTTAGGATCATTTTCTCATTTGTTATTTGGACGATACTCTTGATTTTTTCACAGAACGCCGAGATATGTTCTACTTTTATGCTGAATTATTAATTTTGAAAAAATAATGTACAGTTTTTCAGATATTTTATTTTTTGTAAACGTTAAAAAAAGTTATACATTTTAACAAGTATTTTAAAATTTGCATCCATCAATACAAAATAATTCCATATATCTTTTAATTCAGATATATTAGAAGGTCTTAAGGGACAACTACAGAAAATTTCATCTTTCTACTATAAATAGGCCCTGAGAAAATGTACCTTATACACAAAAAAACTTAAGTTATGGGAAATTAGCTTCAAAGTTTTTACTTCAGTACAAGCCTGCTCCATAACTTGTATTATCAGAATTGTCCAACAGCTTCCTCTTGATGGCTCTGCTATGCTGTCTAGCCATCTTTGAATATACTTTTATTGCAGTATCTGAAGACCTGAGCCGTTCCTTGTCCAAACAAAGCATAGCTGCGGCAGTTCGTAGTCCTACACAGAGCCCCAACTTCTGCAGAACTTTGCACTTTGTTATATTGCCCTGATTGAATGATGAAACATCATCATAAACGCCAAAGTGAAGTGTGTGTATATCCACAAACACAGTTTTAGGTAGTCTATTGCATATCACATGGTTCACACACTCATTTGGATTTTGAGTCCGGCCATGAAGACATTTCTTTAGTAGACTAATATCTGTGAGGTCTCGGAATATTGGTTTTATTTCATCCATTATGGCAGGTGGCAGGTGATGAGGGTGATTTTATTGTTTCTTAGTTACCTTGCCTCTGTTGTACTTGCACCAACTATCGTCTCCTTTTGGACATAGCCCATGTTGGGGATTCTCATTGTTTGAAGCTGTATGAAAAAACAGAGCCCAGACTGCTCTTCTCATTAATTCTGCATGTGCTGTATTCTGTCTTATTGCTAGACCATAGCACTTCTGAATATGATCTATTGTAGCATCTGTCAGTCTATTTTTCCCATCTAAAGTTTTTCCATCACTCAATTTCTTGCCTTTCATGCTAGCCTTGAGCTGTCGAAGTCTTGATCCCATCCTTTTCTGAACATGGCCAACACACTCCAGTTTGGAAATTTTCACATCGTTACCATAGGGTCTCAGTTCCTCAATTTCACCGAGCGAGGTGGCGCAGTGGTAAGACACTGGACTCGCATTCGGGAGGACGACGGTTCAATCCCGCGTCCGGCCATCCTGATTTAGGTTTTCCGTGATTTCCCTAAATCACTCCAGGCAAATGCCGGGATGGTTCCTCTGAAAGGGCACGGCCGACTTCCTTCCCTAATCCGATGAGACCGATGACCACGCTGTCTGGTCTCCTTCCCCAAAAACCAACCAACCAACCAATCCTCAATTTCTTTGAAAGCCTTTGAGTCACCATCTCCAAGATAATTTATGTACCATGTTACTGAGCGTTGGTAAATACTTCTTACACCAGCAACTTCCATACCACCACTTGACCCATAGTAATTTGCCATGCACTCCTCTTCATGTTTAGTTTTCATTTTCTCCTTGCGTCTGCAATGCTTGGAAAGTATTGCCACATCAACTACCTTACCAGTGTCCACACTTGTAGCTGTTACTACACCATTCAGAGATGTGTGGCCTCTCTTCTGCCAGCTTCCCTCAAAAGCTATGGACAAGTCTCTGCTATTATTATTTTCAACAACTGCTTCCTCAACAGCATCTTCATGTTTTCCTGTGCCACATCTTCTATAGCAGAGCCTATTGCAATTATGTGTTTGTTAAAGTTTGAAGGCGGAAGAGGGAGGTGGGAGGTTCATCACACCACGCAACATAGCACCTGCAGTCCTGCTCTTTCCTATACACTGTAATCCATAAACCAGTCTAATGTTTATATTGTATAGTTTACCTGTATCTGCAGTAACGTGAGGAATTGAAGAAAGTAACACTGTGTTTGCAATAACTGCACATCAACTCTAATTCACAAGCAAGTCCTACATGTAAGTTTGTTTTCAATGAAACACCACATTTTCCACATTGTTTGCAGCACACATTGTTCTCCAAAACGTCTGATAATAAAGAGACGTTAATTACCTCATATTTTGTAGTCCCAGCATTTAGTTTCTTGTATTCTTCTTCAATTCCAGCTAGTTTTCTTCTTGAAGCACTTTCCGGTGTAGTGGCAGCAGCATCACTCAGTGTTGAGGTTAGTCGCTACTGGGACATGAGATACTGATGAAGATGAATCAGACGAATTTTTAGTACACTTTACTTTCTTGTGGCAATGTACACGCTTTCTAAATACCTTCAGACAAGGTCTTGGCATGTTGAAGGAAAGAAAACTCAATGACTTCTCCACATACGACTTTCACAACAATGACATGGATGTACTCACAAAGGAAACAATACAAATGGTGCTGAATCTATTGTCAACTGTCTAGCAGTGTAGTCAACAGAGAAGCTAACTCTCTTGTGCTCAATTACATCTCTGGCAAGGCTGTCCATATCAGGTATATTTCGCGTCTCATATACAAGGTGCGGAACATCGTGTGTCGCAATTATTTTAAAAAATTATTTAAAATAGTTCTATTCACGTAATCCAAATATTTTATACATGGTATTAAACGGGAGAGTCTAAATTTTTCGAAAATGCATTTACCCAAAAATCGATTTTTTCATCGAAAAACTCATTCCGTATACCCTTAAGTCAGGTTTACTGCTTCTTTTTGGAGTCCACACGTACACCTGACTGCAAGTGCAAGGGATTTCATATATTCCTGCTGTTGCAGGCATTTGCCATAGGTCCTTTGCAGTGTTGAAATATTCGCACAACTTTCTTGTTAGTTTAAGCATTTCACCAATAACTTGTTTTCTGAGTACTCTGCTGATGTGATCTGTGACAGTTTTTAAAAATGGAAGGAAATCTTGGCTTTTAGTAGGTTCTTTTTCGTTAGAAGGTCTCAACCTTTTAGGTTGAAGTGCCCTATTTATCTCTGCCTACCAACACGTTGCCAATGTTATTTGAAATTCACGGCAGAAGTTTCACTGAGCACTTCAAACGCATCCTTTATACAGTCTAGATCTCTCCCCCATGTGATTTTCGCAATTTTGGAGTCGTGGGGAAAAGACATTCATGGTCACAGATTTGCTTTGGACGAAGAGGTGCATGGCTATGGTTCTATAGGCAACTGCGTTGACCGTATTGCTTCACAGTGGGATAAATGTTTTATCAGTTATGGCGATTACTTTTGAAATAATAAACAGTGTACTTAAGTTTTCCATGTCATGCCCTTGTATATACAGGGTGTAAAGAAACTGCATATACAAAATTTTAGAGGAGATAAAAAGAAACATTTTTTTTTACGTGACAAAAATGTGACAGGTACACTGTTTCTCCCATTAGGGTTCCTTGAATGTTTGTCATTTGTGTTGTTCAAATACGGTGTTCAAAGTGTCCTGTGATTAGTATCATTGTAGATATGTTACCCCATTACTATAGATTTCTTTTTTTAGTTGATAAAGATGAGCTAGTTGTCCCTTTGGCTGAAGCAGCAGCCATTTTTCGTGAAACAATTGTTTGTTGGCAATTTTGTCACATAAAAAAGTATTTCTTTTTATCTGAATCTAAAGACGCTAACTTTTTATATACAGATTTTTTTTCTCGGCCAGTTCTGGTTGAGAAAATGCGGAATTAGTTGAGGGATATCATGGAATATTCGCACTTCATCCTGTAAGGTTTCATAAAGTTGCGATAGGTGGTGGCACTATATGCAGTCTTCAAAATGACTTCTGTAATGGTGGCGCATTCCAAGCTGAGAGCATTCATTGAGTTTCTTGTGGCAGAAAACAGGAGTGCCACAGATATTCATACGTGCTTGCAGAATTTCTACAGAGACCTGTCAGTTACCAAAAGCACAATGAGTCGTTGGGCGAGTTGTCTCTCGTCATCTCACAATGGTCGTGCAAACCTGTTTGATCTCCAGAGTGCCGCCTGACTGCACACAGCTGTTACTCCTGCAGTGTTGAAGCATGCAGACTCTCTCATTCAATGTGATTGATGGATCACAATCAGACACCTTGCTGCTCAACTGGCTGTATCCGTTGGTAGTGCTGATACACTTGTCTACCAATTGGGGTACAGAAAGGTATTTGGCCATTGGGTTCCCTGCTGCCCAACGAAAGAGCACAAAGAGCAACGAAGGGCCATTTGTGTGCTGAATTGCTAGCGTGTTGCAAGGTCGATTGTGACAGTTCTTTTTTTTTTGTCAAACTTCGTCACAAGCGACGGAACAAAGATTCATCATTTTGAACTGGAAACAAAGTAGAGTGGCGCCACACCATCTCTCCTCCAAGTATAAAGTTCAAAGCTGCATCGTCAGCCAGTAAAGTCATGACAACAGTATTCTGGGACTCTGAAGGTATTATTTTGTTTGATGTCAACTCTCATGGTACAACGATCAACTCTGAAGTGCTTTGTGCTACTCTCAGGTAATTGAAGAAATGGCTCCTGCATGTTCGTCACCACAAAAAATCAAATGACCTTCTCATTGTCCACGGCAATGCACCCAAGAATATCTCACAAAACATCACTGACTGTTCTTCCTCATCCGTCCTACAGCCCAGATCTCACACCTTCTGACTTCCATCGATTTGGCTCAATGAAGGATACACTCCACAGGTAGCAGTATGTGGATGATGAGGAGCACACACTCCAACATTGCAGCATAGTCATTCACTGCTGCCAATCCCTCTATATTCCCTTCAGATTTTGCACATTGCACAGTGGGAAGTGGTCAACGACCTGCATTCAAGTGACAATTTCCCAGTTGGGGTCCACCTGCCAGGCAAAGTAACACATCGAAAGAAGCAACCACGATGGGTGCACAGCAAAGTAAACCAGGCTCTGCACAGCCAACTTGCATTTTAAAAGCGTGTCAATGTCCAGGAATGGATGGATCATATTGCCTTCATGTTCCACTGCACCACTGAAGCATGCATTTCCGAATCTTTAGCTCAGCTACTTAGGCCACTTGTCCCTAGTGTAGCAACAAATCCTGCTCCATAATCAGTGGGAAGCAGTCAGCTCTATATAGGTTCAAGTACTGGGCAACTCCACAGAACCCCAGAGGTTTTCAGGTAGTGTTGGCGAAATGTCAGAATTTTGGGGGAGCATGAAGAGTTCATACCAACAGATCTTGAACACCATAAACCTTTCCTCTAAAAATGCTGTTGTATGGATGCCATCTGAAGGATTTCTGGGAGTGATGGGACATGCCCAGTTCCTGCTTTATGGCGAAGTGGAAACTCCAGATGAATCAGCAGGACACATCACTACAGTCAGCCTAATTCAAATGTTAGTATCCAGAAAGCTCCTTAAACGTGTTCAGTATAGGTTCAGGAGGCATCACTCCATCTCTCACAACCTGGGACTCGTAGAATTGGCTAAACAACAACCTTTCTTGCATAGGATAATTTAACAGCTGTATACAGGGTTATTACAAATGATTGAAGCGATTTCACAGCTCTACAATAACTTTATTATTTGAGATATTTTCACAATGCTTTGCACACACATACAAAAACTCAAAAAGTTTTTTTAGGCATTCACAAATGTTCGATATGTGCCCCATTACTGATTCGGCAGACATCAAGCCGATAATCAAGTTCCTCCCACACTCGGCACAGCATGTCCCCATCAATGAGTTCGAAAGCATCGTTGATGCGAGCTCGAAGTTCTGGCACGTTTCTTGGTAGAGGAGGTTTAAACACTGAACCATTCACATAACCCCACAGAAAGAAATCGCATGGGGTTAAGTCGGGAGAGCGTGGAGGCCATGATATGAATTGCTGATCATGATCTCCACCACGACCGATCCATCGGTTTGCCAATCTCCTGTTTCAGAAATGCCGAACATCATGATGGAAGTGCGGTGGAGCACCATCCTGTTGAAAGATGGCGCTGTCGGTCTCCAGTTGTGGCATGAGCCAATTTTCCAGCATGTCCAGATACACGTGCCCTGTAACGTTTTTTTCACAGAAGAAAAAGGGGCCGTAAACTTTAAACCGTGAAATTGCACAAAACACGTTAACTTTTGGTGAATTGCAAATTTGCTGCACAAATGCGTGAGGATTCTCTACCGCCCAGATTCACACATTGTGTCTGTTCACTTCACCATTAAGAAAAAATGTTGCTTCATCACTGAAAACAAGTTTCGCACTGAACGCATCCTCTTCCATGAGCTGTTGCAACCGCGCCGAAAATTCAAAGCGTTTGACTTTGTCATCGGGTGTCAGGGCTTGAAGCAATTGTAAACGGTAAGGCTTCTGCTTTAGCCTTTTCCGTAAGATTTTCCAAACCGTCGGCTGTGGTACGTTTAGCTCCCTGCTTGCTTTATTCGTCGACTTCCGCGGGCTACGCGTGAAACTTGCCCGCACGCGTTCAACCGTTTCTTCGCTCACTGCAGGCCGACCCGTTGATTTCCCCTTACAGAGGCATCCAGAAGCTTTAAACTGCGCATACCATCGCCGAATGGAGTTAGCAGTTGGTGGATGTTTGTTGAATTTCGTCCTGAAGTGTCGTTGCACTGTTATGACTGACTGATGTGAGTGCATTTCAAGCACGACATACGCTTTCTCGGCTCCTGTCGCCATTTTGTCTCACTGCGCTCTCGAGCGCTCTGGCGGCAGAAACCTGAAGTGCGGCTTCAGCCGAACAAAACTTTATGAGTTTTTCTACGTATCTGTAGTGTGTCGTGACCATATGTCAATGAATGGCGCTACAGTGAATTTATGAAATCGCTTCAATCATTTGTAATAGCCCTGTACTTTGACGTCAAGAAGGCCGACTATAGTACTTGGAGAAATAATATCCTCAGACAGTTTCACGATTAGGGTTTCCGACCATGTCTTCCCATCTTCGTATCGTCCATCTCTTCTTCATATTATTTTAAATATCCAGTTAGATGTGTCCTCTGACAGCATTCAACAAAAGAAAAGTTTCTGTCAGTGCAGTGTTTTCAGCGTGACTGTCTTTGTCATTGCTGCTAACAGTATAACGTCTACAGTAAAAAGTCCTGTCCATTGTTAACTGCTTGTGGTCGACCTCTCCATCTTTTGTTCCTTCGCTAGCTTTGCAACCACAAATTTCCAAGTGCAGATGGCAGAAAGTTGGAGGAATAAACAGGGAGACAATGTTTAAATTTTCGGCTGAGAATGGCCCATGGCGCCATGCCCTGAATAGAGGAAATCCGTGCTGCTCGTGGTGCACAAGTCACTTTACAACACAATTTAGCAGAATGTGTTTTATATTTTGCTGAGAAGACAGAAGGAGGTTTAGATGGTGACTGCTTTCTATTTTAGCTGATAACAAGTACGGTATATTTTTTATTTATTGTATGGACTCTGGCCTAAGCTTTTAGGCTGGATGGTTTAGTGCATGAACAGGAAACCGGCAGCCCATGGGATCAGCCTGATCCACCGAAGAAATTCGTGGGAAAGAGTGTGAGGTGCAATTATGTCTTGGACGCATTTTCGAATATTTCTGTAGACGCTTGGCTCATCTTAGATTTGCAGCCCATGATGCAAACCAATGAAACTTTTGCTTACTCACTGCATGCACAATGCCAAATCACTGTCGTTGGATTTGAACAAAAAAGAAACACTATTCCAGCCTCAGCACAAAATTATGTCCCCTTGTGCTCATGTGTGCGTGAAGAGTGAGGGAAACACCTCAGTACCTTAAAGGGGTGTGAGGAGAAGTATTTTCGCCTCTGGATCAGTGCTGACAATACATGCATTTTATTTACTGCTTACAGCCTACATATGTGCTACACATTTATAGATCACAAACCCTGGTAGTAGGCGACAATGGCATGAAAATTACCGACTACTTGCGAAATGTGTCGATTTGATCAGTGGCAGCAGGGGGCATAACCTGGTGAACAAACTAGTTATCTATTGTAGGCTCAGGATTTTGTATTTCCTTGATGACACTTCAAGATGCATGGCATATCATTTTCAGATGTTTAAACTTATTTACATGCCATATATATTGTTTCTTTACTAATGGCGTTTCAGAATTTTGCTACAGAAGTCTTTAAGACAGCTCCATGCATAAATAAATGCAACATAAATGAATTACTCTCAGAAATGCGTGTTTCGAAGCATAATTTATTGGTGTGATGCATGGGCTAGGAGCGCTGTAGTCGCATTAGGTGATCAGGTGGCCTGGCCTGCAAGCTTAAGTAAATGTGTGAATCAGGCCTGCAGGTCACCAATCGTTGTCCAAGCCTGGTTTCGTGTGTTGCTGAGTAGTTGGCTCACCTTTTATAGCTCAGTGACCAGCCAGCCACATTCATCTGTCGTAATATATCTTACAACTGAATTTCTCTCTTTTTAATGTTTGTTTGTTTGTGTGTGTGTGTGTGTGTGTGTGTGTGTGTGTGTGTGTGTGTGTGTGTGTTTGTTTGTTTGTTTGTTTGGAGGGGGGAGCATTATTAAGTTTTTAGCGTTTTTATCACATTTAACCATACTCACCCACTTAGTGATATTATTTCAGGCTCTAAAGTTCTGGCTGTCGTGTGTCCAAACAAGCACATAATGATCATCAGTAAAAGATTATTTTTCCATGTGCTGCAGAAGTTAGCACAATTAAATTTGAGATACACTGGTCACCCAGGCACATTGATAACTCAAATAAGGTTGAACCGAGTGAAGCAGCGCAATGGTTGAGGCAGTGAACTCTTGTAGGATTGAATGGTACTCAAATCCCTATTCAGCAGGCAAATTAAAGATATATGTGATTTCCCTAAACTACTTCAATTAAATGGCAAAGATGATTCCTAAAACAGGCCATAGGCATTTCTTCCTCTAATACTGTCCAACGACTGGATGATGCAGTGTGCTTATATTTGGGAAGAGCTGTGTTAACGTCAGTGTCCATCCATCCATTCTTAAATAATTGAGGCAAAAGTTCGGATGGTTACTTATTGAAGGCCATAGTTGATTTCCTTTTCTTGCTGTTTGTCAACTCTGAGTATGTACTCAGTCTTCAATGACCTTATCATTGATGACACATCAAAGTCTATTCCTTCATTCCCTCTCCTGCTCAACAAGTGCCGCATCTCTTACGATTTGTCTGTCAGTTAGGCATTAAACTCCAAACTTTCTTCATCAGGGGATATTATGACAGCTTAGTGTTGGTGTTGTAGTATCTTCCACAAAACTCACACGACGCATTCGCACTGAGATCTTTAGAAAGAGGATTTCCTAAATTGTTATTTACAAGAAAGAAGATTTTCGCTTTTCGGAATTCTTCACTGAGGAGCAGATTCACAAGGCTGTGAAGCAAGGATTTATTTTTCATACAAAAAGAAATTTTAATTTCAAGAAGAATACCTATTTTCTTTAAGAATAGAAATTTATCTTTGTTTGAAGAAAGAATGAAACTGCAGTTTAATAGAAGAAGGCAATGACTTACAAAATTGCATTATAAATACAAAGCGACAGTAAAGCAAAGAAGCTAGCCAAAGAAGGCAGTATAGTTAAAGTGCATCTACTCACAGAGGTCCAGTGTAGGCTGTAAATGTCATATGATAGTGAAATTGGTAGATACACTATGTGATCAAAAGTATTCGGACACCTGGCTGAAAATGACTTACAAGTTCGTGGCGCCCTCCATCGTTAATGCTGAAATTCAGTGTGTTGTTGACCCACCCTTAGCCTTGATGACAGCTTCTACTCTCGCAGGCATACGTTCAATCAGGTGCTGGAAGGTTTCTTTGGGAATGGCAGCCCAGTGCTCACTGAGTGTTGCACTGAGGAGAGGTATCGATGTTGGTCTGTGAGTCCTTGCATGAAGTCGGCGTTCCAAAACATTCCTAAAGTGTTCTATATGATTCAGGTCTTCCCCCATGAACCATGGACCTTGCCGTTGGTGGGGAGGCTTGCGTGCCTCAGCGATACAGATGGCCGTACCGTAGGTTCAACCACAACGGAGGGGTATCTGTTGAGAGGCCGGACAAACATGTGGTTCCTGAAGAGGGGCAGCAGCCTTTTCAGTAGTTGCAGGGGCAACAGTCTGGATGACTGACTGATCTGGCCTTGTAACATTAACCAAAACGGCCTTGCTGTGCTGGTACTGCGAACGGCTGAAAGCAAGGGGAAACTACAGCCGTAATTTTTCCCGAGGACATGCAGCTTTACTGTATGATTAAATGATGATGGCGTCCTCTTGGGTAAAACATTCCGGAGGTAAAATAGTCCCCCATTCGGATCTCCGGGCGGGGACTACTCAAGAGGACGTCGTTATCAGGAGAAAGGAAACTGGCATTCTACGGATCGGAGCGTGGAATGTCAGATCCCTCAATCGGGCAGGTAGGTTAGAAAATTTAAAAAGGGAAATGGATAGGTTAAAGTTAGATATAGTGGGAATTAGTGAAGTTCGGTGGCAGGAGGAACAAGACTTTTGGTCAGGTGATTACAGGGTTATAAATACAAAATCAAATAGGGGTAATGCAGGAGTAGGTTTAATAATGAATAAAAAAATAGGAGTTCGGGTTAGCTACTACAAACAGCATAGTGAACGCATTATTGTGGCCAAGATAGACACAAAGCCCATGCCTACTACAGTAGTACAAGTTTATATGCCAACTAGCTCTGCAGATGATGAAGAAATTGATGAAATGTATGACGAGATAAAAGAAATTATTCAGGTAGTGAAGGGAGACGAAAATTTAATAGTCATGGGTGACTGGAATTCGTCAGTAGGAAAAGGGAGAGAAGGAAACATAGTAGGTGAATATGGATTGGGGGGAAGAAATGAAAGAGGAAGCCGCCTTGTAGAATTTTGCACAGAGCATAACTTAATCATAGCTAACACTTGGTTCAAGAATCATAAAAGAAGGTTGTATACCTGGAAGAATCCTGGAGATTCAAATGGCTCTGAGCACTATGGGACTCAACTGCTGAGGTTATTAGTCCCCTAGAACTTAGAACTAGTTAAACCTAACTAATCTAAGGACAGCACAAACATCCATGCCCGAGGCAGGATTCGAACCTGCGACCGTAGCGGTCTTGCGGTTCCAGACTGCAGCGCCTTTAACCGCACGGCCACTTCGGCCGGCAATCCTGGAGATACTAATAGGTATCAGATAGATTATATAATGGTAGATTTAGGAACCAGGTTTTAAATTGTAAGACATTTCCAGGGGCAGATGTGGATTCTGACCACAATCTATTGGTTATGAACTGCAGATTGAAACTGAAGAAACTGCAAAAAGGTGGGAATTTAAGGAGATGGGACCTGGATAAACTGAAAGAACCAGAGGTTGTAGAGAGTTTCAGGGAGAGCATAAGGGAACAATTGACAGGAATGGGGGAAAGAAATACAGTAGAAGAAGAATGGGTAGCTCTGAGGGATGAAGTAGTGAAGGCAGCAGAGGATCAAGTAGGTAAAAAGACGAGGGCTAATAGAAATCCTTGGGTAACAGAAGAAATATTGAATTTAATTGATGAAAGGAGGAAATATAAAAAAGCAGTAAATGAAGCAGGCAAAAGGGAATACAAACGTCTCAAAAATGAGATCGACAGAAAGTGCAAAATGGCTAAGCAGGGATGGCTAGAGGACAAATGTAAGGATGTAGAGGCTTGTCTCACTAGGGGTAAGATAGATACTGCCTACAGGAAAATTAAAGAGACCTTTGGAAAGAAGAGAACCACTTGTATGAATATCAAGAGCTCAGATGGCAACCCAGTTCTAAGCAAAGAAGGGAAGGCCGAAAGGTGGAAGGAGTATATAGAGGGTTTATACAAGGGCGATGTACTTGAGGACAATATTATGGAAATGGAAGAGGATGTAGATGAAGATGAAACGGGAGATAAGATACTGCGTGAAGAGTTTGACAGAGCACTGAAAGACCTGAGTCGAAACAAGGCCCCGGGAGTAGACAACATTCCATTAGAACTACTGATGGCCTTGGGAGAGCCAGTCATGACAAAACTCTACCATCTGGTGAGCAAGATGTATGAGACAGGCGAAATACCCACAGACTTCAAGAAGAATATAATAATTCCAATACCAAAGAAAGCTGGTGTTGACAGATGTGAAAATTACCGAACTATCAGTTTAATAAGTCACAGCTGCAAAATACTAACGCGAATTCTTTACAGACGAATGGAAAAACTGGTAGAAGCGGACCTCGGGGAAGACCAGTTTGGATTCCGTAGAAATGTTGGAACACGTGAGGCAATACTAACCTTACGACTTATCTTAGAAGAAAGATTAAGAAAAGGCAAACCTACGTTTCTAGCATTTGTAGACTTGGAGAAAGCTTTTGACAACGTTAACTGGAATACTCTCTTTCAAATTCTGAAGGTGGCAGGGGTAAAATACAGGGAGCGAAAGGCCATTTACAATTTTTACAGAAACCAGATGGCAGTTATAAGAGTCGAGGGGCATGAAAGGGAAGCAGTGGTTGGGAAAGGAGTGAGACAGGGTTGTAGCCTCTCCCCGATGTTATTCAATCTGTATATTGAGCAAGCAGTAAAGGAAACAAAAGAAAAATTCGGAGTAGGTATTAAAAATCATGGAGAAGAAGTAAAAACTTTGAGGTTCGCCGATGACATTGTAATTCTGTCAGAGACAGCAAAGGACTTGGAACAGCAGTTGAACGGAATGGACAGTGTCTTGAAAGGAGGATATAAGATGAACATCAACAAAAGCAAAACGAGGATAATGGAATGTAGTAAAATTAAATCGGGTGCTGCTGAGTGGATTAGATTAGGAAATGAGACACTTAAAGTAGTAAAGGAGTTTTGCTATTTAGGGAGTAAAATAACTGATGATGGTCGAAGTAGAGAGGATATAAAATGTAGACTGGCAATGGCA
Organism: Schistocerca nitens; assembly: GCF_023898315.1. Classification (NCBI taxonomy): domain Eukaryota; kingdom Metazoa; phylum Arthropoda; class Insecta; order Orthoptera; family Acrididae; genus Schistocerca; species Schistocerca nitens. The sequence goes on along the minus strand of NC_064616.1, from coordinate 292,237,675 downwards.
AGGAAAGCGTTTCTGAAGAAGAGAAATTTGTTAACATCGAGTATAGATTTAAGTGTCAGGAAGTCGTTTCTGAAAGTATTTGTATGGAGTGTAGCCATGTATGGAAGTGAAACATGGACGATAACCAGTTTGGACAAGAAGAGAATAGAAGCTTTCGAAATGTGGTGCTACAGAAGAATGCTGAAGATAAGGTGGGTGGATCACATAACTAATGAGGAGGTATTGAATAGGATTGGGGAGAAGAGAAGTTTGTGGCACAACTTGACTAGAAGAAGGGATCGGTTGGTAGGACATGTTTTGAGGCATCAAGGGATCACAAATTTAGCATTGGAGGGCAGCGTGGAGGGTAAAAATCGCAGGGGGAGACCAAGAGATCAATACACTAAGCAGATTCAGAAGGATGTAGGTTGCAGTAGGTACTGGGGGATGAAGAAGCTTGCACAGGATAGAGTAGCATGGAGAGCTGCATCAAACCAGTCTCAGGACTGAAGACCACAACAAAACAATGATTCAGGTCAGGAATCTGTGCAGGCCAGTCCATTACAGGGATGTTATTGTCTTGTAACCACTCCTCCACAGGCCGTGCATTATGAAAAGGTGCTCGATAGTGTTGAAAGATGCAATCGCCTTCCCCGATTGCTCTTCAACAGTGGGAAGGAAGAAGGTGCTTAAAACATCAATGTAGGCCTGTGCTGTGATAGTGCCATGCAAAACAACAAGGGGTGCAAGCCCCCTCCATGAAAAACACGACCACACCATAACACCACCGCCTCCCAATTTTATTGTTGGCACTACACACGCTGGCAAATGACTTTCACTGGCATTCGCCATACCCACACCCTGCCGTCGTATCGCCATAATGTGTACCGTGATTCGTCACTCCACACAACGTTTTTCCACTGTTCAATGGTCCAATGTTTACTCTTCTTAAACCAAGCGAGGCGTCGTTTGGCACTTGCAGTCGTGATGTGTGGCTTATGAGCAGGTGCTCGACCATGAAATCCAACTTTTCTCACATCCCGCCTAACTCTCATAGTACTTGCAGTGGATCCTGATGCAGTTTGGAATTCCTGTACGATGGTCTGGATAAAAAATGGTTCAAATGGCTCTGAGCACTATGGGACTTAACTTCTGAGGTCATCAGTCCCCTAGAACTTAGAACTGTTTAAACCTAACTAACCTAAGGACATCACACACATCCATGCCCGAGGCAGGATTCGAACCTGCGACCGTAGCGGTCGCGCGGTTCCAGACTGTAGCGCCTAGAACCGCTCGGCCACCTCGGCCGGCTGGTCTCGATAGATATCTGCCTATTACACATTACGACCGTCTTCGACTGTCGGCGGTCTCTTGTCAGTCAACAGACGCTTTTGTGGTGTACGTGTCCCTTCACGTTTCCACTTCACTATCGCATTGGAAACAGTTGACCTAGGGATGTTTAGGAGTGTGGAAATCTCGCGTACAGGCGTATGACACAAGTGACACCCAATCACCTGACAACGTTCGAGGTCCATGAGTTCTGCGGAGCACCCCATTCTGCTCTTTCACGATATCTAATGACTACTGAGGTCGCTGATATGGAGTACCTGGCGATAGGTGGCAGCACAATGCACCTAATATGAAAAACGTATGTTTTTGGGGGTGTCCGGATAGTTTTGATCACATAGTGTATTATAATGCATTGATGCGGAACCGATTTAGCTCGAAAAAACTGAGTTCCAATTTTGGCCACCAGATGCAAATCTGGCCCTGTGAACGCTACGAATACGTTTAGAAACGTTTCCATATATAATGGGTTAGGAAAGGGACGTGGCCAGAAAAGGTCAAACAAATGAGAAAGGCATAATGTTAATTGTATTATTAACCACTGCTTACACAGTTAGTTCAACATGAGCACTACAGACGTCTACGAGGTGCTGTACCCATAAAATGACGTGATCAGCAATTGCTTGCAGCAGTTTCAATTGAATCAGAGCAACATGTTCCTGTACACTGGCCTTTAGATCAGCTAGAGACTGAACATGTCCCTGGTAAAAGATTTCTTTAAGATAATAGCAACCGAAAGTCACATGTACTCAGATCAGGTGATCTTGCAGGGCATGCATCTGGAAAACCTTTGGAGATTACACGTTCTTGAAAGGCTGCATTAAGCAGATCTTTCACTGGGCAAGCGACAAGAGGTGTTGTCCAATTTTGTATGAAAACAGTGGTTTCCACAGGCCAACGGCCTTGCCGCGGTGGTAACACCAGTTCCCGTCAGATCACCGAGGCATATCTGTGCCCATCTCCTTCTTCCCCCTCACTGTCTATCTATCTCCTCCTACCCGGTCCCCTCTCCACGTTATCACGCTCATTTGAATATGAAGCTGGTGGTTCTTACCGCACAGTATTTCTTTTCAGAATGTAACATATGTATGCCAAATATTGTTGAAATCATTCCGGGGGTATGGGATAAGCTTTTTACCCGTGGATTTGCCCCTGTATGCACATTTCAAAACATATTTCACATATATTTAACGTATTTCACACGTACTTGTTCCCATATTTCACCAGTATCTCTAGCAAATTTCACCCTGCAGTTTCATTTTCATGCAACTCAATGTTTATGAGGTCGTATCTGGCTGGTTCAAATGGCTCTGAGCACTATGGGACTTAACATCTGTGGTCATTAGTCCCCTAGAACTTAGAACTACTTAAACATCACACACATCCATGCCCGAGGCAGGATTCGAACCTGCGACCGCAGCAGTCGCGCGGTTCCGTACTAAGCGCCTAGAACCGCGAGACCACCGCGGCCGGCAGGTCGTATCTCCTTAACTATGTGCTATATAGTAATAAAATTTGGCAGGAAGACCCAGTGGCGTATGTGACTGCCGCTCCCGAAATGTGTTGTGAATAGAGTTAAAGTAAAGAAATAATAAATTAAAACGTCATGCAGCATGATGTGGCAGTTCTTCATGCATCTCTGTATTTGACGTCTGTCTTCTAAACTATGCGTTTTACAATGATATAATTTTGTAAGTACATTTAACGGCATATGTGGATAGTGTCTGCGAAATTTGTTGCGGGTAGAGTTAGTAGTAAATAAGTAATAAATTAAAATGTAATGCGTGAAGTGGCAGTTTCTCATACATCTCAATATTTGACGTCATATCTCCTGAACTATGCGGTGTACAATGATACATTTTTGTAGGTACATTTAGCGATCTAAGTGTGTACTGTTGCCAATAGAGCTAGTAGCACTGAAGTAATAAATTTAAACGTCTTGCATAATGCGGCAGTTTTCCACCAATCTCTATGTTTATGATGTCATATCTTCTGAGGAGGAGGATATTAGTCTTTGACGTCCCTTCGACAACAAGGTCATTGGAGACAAAGCACAAGCTCAGATTAGGGAAGGATGGAGAAGAAAATCGGCCGTGTCCTTTCGAAGGAAGAATTCCGGAATTTGCCTGAAGCGATGTAGGGAAATCACGGAAAACCTAAATGAGGATGGCCGGACGCGGGTTTGAACCGTCGTCCTCCCGATGCAAGTCCAGCGTGCCAACCACTGCGCCAACTCGCTCGGTCGTATCTTCCGAGCTACGTGTCGTAGAATCGTATAATTTTTCTGGTACAGTCAGTGGTACATGTGAATACTGTCTGCAAAATGTATCGTGTATACGGTTAACAGTAAAGATGTATTAAATTAAAACATCCTTCTTCATACGGAGTTTTGCTGCATGAATAGGAAAAAATGTAGCAAGTGATAAACTTGTTACCTTTCACCATATTGTGGGGGCGTCAGCGAGAAAAAATTTCGTAGGTTTGAAATTATATGTGAAGTTTGTTGAAAGTCTCTAATTGCTCTCATTCTCAAGTACTGGATGACTACAGTATGGGTTTTCGTGCATCATGAGCTACTGTACTTTTTCAGCCCCACCTCGTTGATAGGTACGTCATTCTTTCTACCATGCTAATAATTTCCAGACAATAAGTGATGTGTGTACCAAACTTGGTGGAAATCGGTCCAGTGGTTTAGGAGAAGACGTGGAACATACTTACATACATACATATGTATACATAATAAAGAGCATGTCTGCAAACCAAAAGTCATGGGATCAAATCCTGGTTGGCTGACGAATTTTTTTCAGTCTCCTTTTAACTTAGCCTTCACTTCTCAACGATTGTCAAGAACAGCTGCAAGAAAAAAACTAACATATGCAATGTGTGACATTACAAATTATTGAACTGTCTACACTAATGTTTGGAAAAATTGAAACACGAAGACAGAGAGATGTGATCACAATGAAATTTATTCCACTAATTAGCGACATGACAGTATACAAATTATTAGCATTGCAGACCTGTACGTGCTCTATGACTACGGAAATTCAGTACAGTGTAGCACCACCTCGTGCTGCAATCAGAGCCCCTAGACTTCATGGCATGGAATCAAAGAGCGCCTGAATATGCTGCTGGGGAGTACTCTACCACGCCGTTTGTAGACGCGTCCACAAAGCATCAACTGTGCCAGCAAGAGGACCTGAATGAACAATTTGCCGACAAACCATTTCCCACGCACGTTCGACAGACGACATGTCAGGCGAATGGACAGGCCAGTGAAGCTGTGGTACCCGTCATTCTTTGAAGAAGACTTGCGCATTCCTCGCCACATGTGGCCGGGCATTGTCTGCTGAAATATGGCACGTGTTCAAATGTTCAAATGTGTGTGCATTCCTAAGGGACCAAACTGCTGAGGTCATCGGTCCCTAGGCTTACACACTACTTAAACTAACTTATACTAAGAACAATACACACACCCATGTCCGACGGTGGACTCGAACCGCCAGTGGGAGGAGTTCCGCAATCCATGATATGGCGCCTCTAACCGCACGGCCAATCCGGGCGGCTATGGCACGTGGAACGGCATGCAGGAGCAGTACTGCCTCAGGCAAGACCTCCCTGATGTAGGAGTAGGTGTTCACATTGCGCTCCAGACGGACTCTAGATCGCGTGTTTAGGCAATGGCGCCCCAAACCATCACATTTGGGTTTACCCGGTATGTAGGTCAACATGACAGTCTGGCGAATTGCGTTCATAATCCTGGAGTCGAACGAGTATGCGGCCATCACTGTGGGACAAGTTGAAGTGGGACTCGTCCGAAAACGCTGCATTTTGCCACTCAGCTCGCCAATGTTGGCGTCCACGTGCCCTTTGCACTCTGCGGCGTTCGTGGGTTCTTGTCAGTGGAAGCCGACGCAATGGCTTGTGTGCCACATGTCTAGCCCACACAAGACGGCGTCGAACCATCGATGCACACACGCCCACACCTGTTGCAGTGCTTCAACGTCGTGCCGACAGTGTGGACGAGACTGCTCCGCTCGTTACAGCCAAGCAGATAAGATGGCGGTCATCTTACGCTGTGGTTACTTTGTGTGGTGCACTACCGTGTTGACACTATGTATGATCCTCTTCTCTGCACTGGTTCCACATGTGCCTCATATGCAGTAACGTGTTGACACTATGTATGATTCTCTTCTCTGCACTGGTTCCACATATGCCTCACTGTTGAAGGAGCATGTCCTGTGTGAGCCAGAATGTCACAGAACAACAGAACTGCCTCCCAGAGACCAATCATTCTGTCCCTTATGAAGACACATGCCGATATTCCAACCTGCGTTGTTACACGTTTACATTTTGTATGATGGCTCCGCACCGATTGAGCGTTGCGTAATACCGACCTGTACGATCACACGAAAGAGTGCGCTGTTGGGCCTACGTACACGCCACCCTTCTGCCATTTAAATCTTTTATTACGTTTCCGTTACTCTACACGTCTTCTCATAGTGGCGTGTTGCAGACCATTCCTTCTGAGTGTTGCACGTTTTACAAACTGTAGTGTACATCTCTCACTTACACAGTCTCTAAATCTGTACAGCATATCATCATGTATTTCGCGTTTTTTAAGCTCCCTAACAGTTGGTATTGTCCAACTTAAAAGTTCGTTTACAACCACCCAAATAATGTGAACATACACCGTCAGCACATTTGCATGTGGATCTTGTACTCCTTCGCTACTACAAAAGAGAGCGTACTCACACATTGACAGTACCACAAATATGTATATTTCATCGGTTCCACCACCCCTCTACTGACTGATTTCGGCAATATCTCTGCAGGTTTCGATTTGTTCACCTTCTCCCACAAACACCACCACCACCACCATCACTCCTTTACTGGCTGGTTCATGCCAAGTTTATATAGCCTACTTTGGTATGCAAAACTTATCGACAAAAGTAATTTTCGTACGATGTGTCACTGCCAAGTAACATCGCTCGATGAGACTTGGAACATAAATACAAACAACTGCTAGTGTGGTGCCACGTTAGCTGCGTGGTCAGTGCAGTAAATTTCCTACCAAAAGGGCCATGGTTCAATTCCTGGCCGGTTCAGAGGTTTTCTTGGCTTGGGGGCTGGGTGTTGTGTTGTATCTACGTTTGCATCATCATAAATGGCATTCCACTGTTGGACTGTCTGTATGGGTACGTTCTGAAAGCCAATTAAAAAAACCTGCCGCAGTATAGTATAAGAATACACTGTGAGACAAACAGAAATGTCACTTTTAGTCAAAGACAATGATAACACTGAAGTCACCATGATTTATGATCGTCCCCCAGAAATTACAGAAAGTGGGACATTGTTCTTAATAGGGTGTGTGATCACCATAGATGACAGTGCATGCTCTGCAATGTGTTTCCATACTGGCCACAAGATTGGTTATGAGTTCTCTCGGTAGGGTGTGCCAAACATCCACCAGAGAGGTTGACAACTCCTGAATGGTCGTTGGTGGATATCGATGTGCTGCAATACATCTCCCCAAAACATTCCACATCTGCTCTATGGAATTTAACTTGGGGGACCGGCAGGCCAGCCCATCAGCCGAAAATCCTCTCAGTGATTAAAATATTGAGTCAAATTTAGGAAGAACTTGGCAGTATGAGCTTACTTATTAGTATGATGTGGTACCCCTCTTGCCTGGATGCTTACAGTGATTCGGTTGGGAAGAGCACCATAAAGCATTTATATCCTCTCCTGAGGCAAGCTGGCCCCCAATTGTTGTATCTGGCGCTTGATATCCTGAATACTGGCGCTGGGACAGAGTTGAGGTCCAAGCTGATCCCACACATGTCTATCAGGGACAGATGTGGGGTCTTGCTAGCCATGAGAGTACTTCAACATCATGCAGACCATTCATTGATACATAATCCAATCGTGGACAAGCATCGTCCGGTGAAAAATGGTACCGCGATATTGTCGCATGAGGTGTAACAGATTAGGATGCTTGATGATTGTAACATACTGTTGTGATATCAAGGTTGCCTCATTCACTACCTGTCGTAACTAGAAGTTGTGCCCAATGGTTCCCCACTCCATGACATCGTAAGTCACCGCTGTGCCTATCCAAAATGCTGCCGGCCTGGGTGGCCGAGCGGTTCTAGGCGCTATAGTCTGGAACTGCGCGACTGCTAAGGTCGCAGGTTCGAATCCTGCTTAGGGTATGGATGTGTGTGATGTCCCTATGTTAGTTAGGTTTAAGTAGTTCTAAGTTCTAGGGGACTGATGACCTTGGAAGTTAAGTCCCATAGTGCTCAGAGGAATTTTTGATCCAAAATGCTGGTATAGTGAGACCTCTCCCCAAGTCGCCGCCATACTTGCTGACAGTGGTCCTCTGGGATGGCACAGAGCTATGATTCATCGCTGAGCACAATGTGACACCATTCACCGGGAATCGGTATTTGGTGGTCATGCCAGCACTCTAAGTGCACCTATTTGTGTTGTGATGTTGATGGTAGCCTATGCATGGAATGGTAATTCCCTATTTCTGCAGCTGCTAGTGCCTGACTAATGGTGTGGGATGATGCAGAATGTAACAGGGAGTCCATAACATGTTGTCAGCTGGCAGGCATAGATGTGAAGGGGTTACAATGTGCATAACACGGTAATCCTACGTTGTCGTGCTCAGATATGGTCCACTGGAACTTTGATAACAAGTATGACTACCCTCACGTTTACATGGGTTCAACATGAGGCCACTGTCTCATCTGCCTCACAAATATAGATACTGCACCATTCAAACGGCCAGTCAAGTAGAAGCCAGAATGAGAATCCTTTCAAACTCTGTCACGTGCTGAATGATGCTGTTCACGCCCGTTATAGACCCTCAGACGCCTAGCAGTGTTTTTGGTGTTTATTTTTTGCACTTTTCATTCTCCTCCTTGAGGAGGAACAGGCTGTTTGAGGGCGTGCCAACCACTCTTTTCAGACATAGGTGTTAACAGTTTTTATTTTTATTACGCTTATTCCATTTTTCTTGCAAAATGTGCATAAATAATATAGTACAATTTTAAGTTGTTCCTGAGATTGTTGTTATAATTTTTACATATACATTATAGACATGGGATACACACCACTAAAAATATGTACAACGAGAAAATAATAAATTCAAGCATGAGAATAATATAATAATAAATAAAATATAAAGACCGATAACGTGATTACGTAGGCTTTCCCGGCGTAATGAGTCTTGAAAGTCTCTTCGGGTTTGCTGCCGGATCCTAAAATCAACTTGACTCGATATTTCGGCGATCCAACTGTTCGCCATCTTCAGGGAATGCTGCTTCTGCTGATGAGTCCCGCTGAGAACTGGTAATAAAAACAAATTTTTGGGTTTTAGTTAGTTCTAGGATTGTTTGTGTGGGACACAGAGGACAAAGAAGTAATAAGATAATAATAAAAATAATTTCTGGGTTGCAGTTTTTGATGCAGCTTTTGTTTAAAGTGGCTAAATTATACTTAAAATTATTAATTTAAGTTAGCTTGAGAGTATTTAATAAGATGCTAAAACATGCAAGGTGTTGGGGCATAGGTGCAGGTATTGCGACAATTAGCACCTTAATATGTATCCAGTGTAGTGTTGTAGTTGTTTTTCTGCATCTAACAGCCTTTATGGAAAAACATAACGTAATGTACTACCTTGCACGGTCATAACTGCGCCATGAAGTGGACTATATCTATCACTTTAGACATTCCACTTTACGTCCACGTGTGCACACTTCAGTACATGACCTGCTGCACAGGGGAAAATAAACATTAATGGCTTGGTTAAGGCATGTATACTTGGAGGTAGTAAACCAACCTAAAAACCGACTATTCGTACCAGCTATAATTATTAGATTGCAAATGAAGTAAATACTAAAGTAATGTTGTTCAGTATACTGCCCTCAGACATCAAGAGGAATTCCTGCGCATATACCCGTAACGCGCTGTACATAGTAGTGATTAAGGAAGGATGGAATAATGAAATGAATACAGCATGTTCTTAGGTCTAAGTTATTTGTTTGCTTGTTTGATCCTTGAGAGGGTTGTGTGCTTGTGTTGTTTCAAGGTTGTGGGCTGTGTGTGTGTGTGTGTGGTTAGCTATATACTTCTTCAGCCAGAAGGGGGGGGGGGGGGTAGGGGAGAGTTGTGTTATTAGTTAGGTGTTCCAGGATTGGTGCCAGATCTGAATATGTTTTTGCATTGTTTTGTGCTATTGTGCATGAAGGGGTGATGTATTTATACTTCGATTTCTTATTTTTCCTGGTATTTGTAATTAAGAGGTCTTCCGTATCCGGTCTCTTGTTGAGTAGGCGGTACCACACCTCGCTTTCAGTTTAACCATACTTCTTTCGAATGGTTCCATTCTGGTAGTATGATATACTTTGCCACTGGGCGTAAGGACCAGCAGTTTGGCGATGACGCGAAGCAGTCTGCTTTCTGTTACTTATATCTTGTTCGCCACCTGTGTGTTTGTATGCCTCTCAGAGGGGCTGCTTCCTATTCTAATACAGGTCTTAGTACGTCTTACATGTGTGCAGCACAGACTGAATGCCAGAGCCATGGATACACAGTCTGAATGCCACAGCCATTGATATGTCCTTGGACCCTGAAAAGCACATGATCATACACAACACCTCACCACACACACTGAGACCCACACACAGAACTTCAATAGGCCAGGACCTCCCCTTCCCGGAACCCCCACCTCCATCTACCCACTCCCGAGGACCTTTAGCAATGACTAATGAAGTAGATCCACATCACATTAACCTCCTCTTTACCAAGATACAGAGTGTGAGAAATAAACGACCACTACTAATACACGCGCTCGTTAAGGAAGATATACACATTATGGCACTTGTGGAAATCTAAAGCAAAGCAACACCTTCCAAAAAAAAAAAAAAAAAAAAAAAAGCCAGGACAGTGGACGAGGTGTGGCAACGCACGTAAGCGACACCATAGCAGCGAAAGAGATCCCCCTCAGAGCTTTATTTGGGAATACAGAAGTTATAGCCGCCAAAGTCACGAACACAGACAATCTGTAACAATAGCTTGCATGTACAATCCCCCAGGGGCAGCACTGCAGACCCAGTTCATACAATACATCATCATTCCATCCTATTAGGAGATTTTAATTCAAGACACCGCATGTTAGGCGACAGGGTGGACAACGGAAATGGAAGACAACTCTTTGATCCGCTGACGCCCGACCAGTCCTTAGACTTCCACTAGATGAGCCAGACTTTATTGGCTTTCAAGGCAAATCAGCCCCAAACCACATCCTCTATAGATCTGACCCGAACGACACGTTGACACAACTCAGAACAGGAGACAATTTCCAGTAATCACCTAACGATCGTCTTCTCCACATCCGCCAACCTATGCCCTCCTCCTCATCCCTCGACGTGTTCTATTCTAAAATGTCTTGGTGCAGACTTGGACAAATACCAAGACGTACTCATAAAAACTAATAAATCCTATTAATATCACTGACAACAATGACCTTCACGAAATAAAAGCAGGCTCGATACATTCATAAAAAAAACAATACAGGAGAGCTTCTGTAAAGTTTGGAAGGTAGGAGACGAGATACTGGCAGAAGTAAAGCTGTGAGGACCGGGCGTGAGCCGTGCTTCGGTAGCTCAGATGGTGTACACCCCCTGATGAATCCATTCTACAGATGGATACCAGGGATGCAGACCCGACGATGGACGACAAACCGCTCTTTGGTGACCAAAAGTCTGATGCGAAAGACCCGCCACAGGCGACCACTGGCAACGAACACCCCTCCTTACTGGCGCCGTCGCCCCCACAGGTCGACGCTGAAGAGAGCCTATCCGCTGAGCCGAAAACTACGTCTCCTCTCCGCGTGGATGATGTGCACGACCGATGCCCTACCGCAGTATCAGTCTCCTGGGCAGACGACGTGGAGATCGAAGGGACTGGGGTGGACGGTGCTGATGATGGGGCACCCCCATCGGTTGCGCCCGCGCACGCAAACTCTCCACAATAGCAGCCTCTTCGGCGGACCGGCAAGTTCGACGACCTCGCGCTCCTGAAGAAGGAGCCCCACCTGTGCCTGTGGGACTCCAACACCAGCATTATCGTGTCGCAACGATTAACCTCGCGACCATTCGTGCGCCCCACAAACTAGCGCTGCTCCGCGATATGATTTATGATACGGACATAGATATTGCGCTTTTTCAGGAAGTGCATGTCGCCGATTTTTCACCACCACATGGCTTCACGGCGCATCTTTCTCCCGCTTCGGACAACGGTAGTGGTGTTGCCATCATCTTACGTGAAGGTCTTCCTGCCGAAGCTGTCCTATACCTCCCCAACGGCAGAGGTATGGCCCTTACTCTCTTTGGTGTACGCATCGTCAACATTTATGCGCCGTCGGGCTCCAGCTACCGTCGTGAACGCAATGCCTTCTTCGCGAATGAAGTTACACCCCTTTTTATGGGACCACACGATGACTGGGTCATGGGTGGAGACTTCAACTGCACCCAGCGACCTCAGGATCAATTGCCGCGTCACTCACCATGCGCAGCTCTGGAAACAGTGGTCACGCGGCTAAAATTTGTTGACACGTGGAGACATGTTCACGGTGATCTTTTGGGCTTTACGTACTACACTGCGCACACCTCTAGCCGACTGGATCGCATCTACATCTCGCGATCCCTAATTCAACACACTCGACAGGGTGAAATCTGGCCTGTTGCTTTCTCAGATCATGAGGCTTACTTCTGTGATGTTGTTCTCACAAGACAGGCAGTATGGCACGGACGTGGTTTATGGAAACTGCACACTGCACTTCTTAATTCACCTGACTGTCGACTTCTAATAGAACACACTTGGATCACATGTAATAGACGCCGACCCACTTATCCGTCTACCATATCCTGGTGGATCCAGTGTGCAAAACCCGCTCTTCGAAAAACTTTAATCCGGTATGGCAAAGATGTCGCCTGGAGGAAGAGCACTATGGACTTTTACTACAGGATCCTACGAGATTGCTCCACGATGCCAGCCTCCCCTGAGCGCCATACAAGGATGAACCATGCTAAGGGCCAAATCACCAATCTCACGCGAAGGCATTTGGAAGGAGCGATAGTACGATCTCTCGTATTGCTGATCGCATGCCTCATGAACATCCGTCGATGTACCATACCATCCAAGAACGCCAACATCGACGCCGAAAATTGATTCACGTCCTAACAGATCAAGAAGGGCGTTGCTACGTAACCCAATCTGCAATAGGGAATGTGCTTCACGCCCACTACCAGCAGCTATACGCCGCAATTCCACATTCCCCAGAGTTGATCGAGGAAGTCACACACCTCAACTTCGGTGGTATCTCAGGAGATGCGGCGATTGACTTGATGTCAGTGGTGACTGATGAGGAAGTCCGCGATGCGATCCGGGCAGGAACCATCAATCGCTCCCCAGGACCCGACGGTCTTCCCCTCGAATTTTATCGCACCTTCCGTGATTTGTTAGAGTCCACCTTCACCTCCATCTGTCGGGAACTGATGTCTCCGGAAGTACCTGTGCCGGACGCTTTCATGGAAGGAATTATTATTCCTGTACATAAACCGCATGGTGGCAACAAAATCAGTGATTATCGGCCCCTCACCCTCCTTAACAGTGATATGAAAATCTTCACTCGCCTTTTGGCAGCACGACTTAAAAACGTTGCCCGATATGTTGTGTCGCCACACCAAGCATCTTTGGAAGGGGATAATAATATCCGCACGGCTTTATGCCGCTAAAGGGATATGATCGCCGTTACCCAGGCACAACGCCTCTCCGGGGCACTTGCGTCTTTGGACTTTAGTCAAGCTTTTGATAGGGTTGACCATTCGTTCCTTACGGCCGTTCTCCACCATATGGGTTTCCCAGTCGTCGTTATCACGGTAGTGATGCGCCTTCTGTGGGGTGCCTCATCCAGGATTATGTACAATGGCAGACTCACTCCACCGATAATAATAGGTCGATCCGTACGTCAAGGTTGCCCTCTATCAGCAGTTTTGTACGCCTTTTCCTTGGAATCCTTGCTATGTGGACTAAGACAACGTTTGGTAGGGTTGTCCATAGATCGCTACCGATTCTGTTGCACGGCCTATGCTGACGATGTAGTCATCTGTTTACGTAATGCCGACGAGGTTCGAGCTGTTTTGACGTGGGTAGCAACTTATGGTGAGGCGTCGGGTAGCTCTTTAAACGTACGTAAGTCAAGTTATGTTCATTGGCACGGGACTTCCCGTGGAGTGCGTTACACCTCTCACCACCGTTGATACCATTCGTTGTTTGGGAATAGATTTTTCATCTCATCTCTGGCGTTCAGCCACCATCAACTGCCGACGCCTCCTTTTAATGATCGCCTTCGATCCCTAGATATTCTCCAACGAGCTCGATATGTCAATATATATATCGCATCCCGAGTTCCCCATGTAGCACAAGTTCTACCTTTCCCGCTTACTGTGGCACGTCGCATGTTGGCAGCGATGGCATCTTTCGTCAGCTCTGGGCTGTTGTTCAAAGTTAACTATGCAACCCTTACTCTTCCCCGTGAACGAGGTGGGATAGGTCTGTTTCACGTGCCGGATAGAGCTCGCGCCCTATTTGTCAGCTCCCAGATGACGGTATGGACACGTTGCCCAACGAGCCTTACTGGTCTCCTCCTGTCGGCATATTCGCCGGTCTCACTGTCAGCCCCAGTGATGATCTCGGATGTTCCCGCCCAGTTCCATTATATACGATACTTCTTTCTGGAACTCAGTTATCTACGCCTCACCTTACCAAGACAGCTTTTACTCAAGACAAAGGCAATATACAATGTCCTCCAATTAGGTCGTCCACCTAACCCGATTGAACAAAAGTTCGCTGAGGTTGACTGGCGTCATGTATGGCGCGCGGTGTTCGCCTGTTACCTTGACACGAATGTTCAATCTGTCTGGTACCTAACTGTCAATGGTAAGCAAATCAACCAATTTCGCCTTCATCGTATCCACCTCGCCCAATCACCTCTATGTTCCACGTGTGGAGTGCCAGACAATGATGAACATCGGTTTGTTTGCGGACCGGCGGCGGAGGTTTGGCACTTGGTTCGACGTATTGTGGCTTTTCTAACGCGGGACATTCCGGATTGGATTACTCCCCTTTCCTTATTATTTCCGGAACGTGACTATTTTCCTCGGACAAAGACCAATGCTGTGAATTGGATTCGCGGACATGCCATTCACTACCTATTTGGACAAACTGTAAACTCTGTACTCGATTTTTGGACATACCTCAATGACCGTCATTATGTCGTTGTCCGTCACCCAAAATACAGACAATTTTTCTCGAACTTCCTTGGGAGTGCTTTCCACGAGCCGCCTCGCAGCTGGAATGTGTTAAGCCAAGAGAGAAGGAGGTTTCCTGTTTGAACCAATGCTCATTTCTGACCAATTGAACGGAACACATCAATTTCGAGAAGACGCGACTCAACATATTACCAGTGGGGCGCAGAAGGCCTCTCATCAATTACACAACAAAACTAAACAAAATAAATAAATAAATAAAATAAAAACAATAAAAATAAAATTCAGAAAAAGAAAGATTTTGTTTTGTTTGTATGGATAGCCCTAACCTTGATTTCCCATATTTCCCCTGGTATATAGGCAGCTCTCTGGGGTAGGTTTAGTCAGGAGCCAACGCCTGAAGTGGACCATATTTTTTTGTTATAGGATCAAAAGTGGCGGTGGCACTTTTTTTTTGTAGTTTCCATTTTATTAAAGGGTTTTCAAACAACACGAAAAAAAAAAGAAAAACAAAAAGTGGTAAAAAAAAACAAAAAAGAGTGGCCGTACGGTAACAATAAAAAAAAGGGTAGCGTCTAATTTTAATAATAAAAAAAAGAAGGGGTATGATTCCTGCTTTGGGTGCAGGAGGTCCCAGGTTCAAATCCCGGACGAGCCCTGCCATTTTGACCGTGCTGAAGAGTAGGTTGAACTCAGCCCCGGTTGCAGCTCCTCAATGAAGAGTAGACGCCTGTTATATCATATATATATATATATATATATATATATATATATATATATATATATATATATATATATATATATATATATATATATATATATATAATATAAAGGCAACGGCCTTGCCGCAGTGGCTACACCGGTTCCCGTGCGATCACCGAAGTTAAGCGCTGTCGGGCGTGGCCGGCGCTTGGATGGGTCACCATCCCGCCGCCATGTGCTGTTGCCATTTTTCGGGGTGCACTCAGCCTCGTGATGCCAATTGAGGAGCTACTCGACCGATTAGTAGCGGCTTCGGTCAAAGAATACCGTCCTAACGGTCGGGAGTGCGGTGTGCTGACCACACGCCCCTCCTTATCCGCATCTTCCTCGGACGATGACACGGCGGCCGGACGGTCCCGGAAGGGCCACTTGTGGCCTAAAGACGGAGCTTTTTTTTATATATATAAAGGATGGTAGAGCACTTGCCCGCGAAAGGCAAAGGTCCCGAGTTCGAGTCTCGGTCGGGCACACAGTTTTAATCTGCCAGCAAGTTTCATATCAGCGCACACTCCGCTGCAGAGTGAAAATCTCATTCTGGAATACAGGAATCGGTTCCCACAATAACAGTGGAAAAGTGGATGCCCTCTTTCTCCGAAAAAGCGCTAGACATAATTACGACAAAGGAAACTGGTGCAAAAAAAAGTAAGAAAATCTGACAAACCTCACATAAGGAGACAGTGGATAAACTTAATGCAAGAGTAAAAGGAATAACATGCACGCACAGACAGCGACAGTGGGACGATACCTGCAGCAGTCTGGACTACAGGGACGGTAGAAAATTTTGGAAAAGATTCAAAACACCGACAGGACAACTACAGACATCACCAACACCCCTAGGATTGACAACAAGTACACGACTGCCCACCAAGAGCAGGCTGTAGCGTTCAAGCATGTCTTACAGGAAGTGTACTCCTTCCCTAACGATATTAAGTTTGACGACCAGTTCAGGCACCAAATCGGAACACAACTGACGCAAATGCTGACAACCCCAACAACTTTGATGGAAGAACAACAAGCCCTACAAATATCAGGAAAAATAAGAAATCGAAGTATAAATACATCATCCCTTCATGCACAATAGCACAAAACAATGCAAAAACATATTCAGATCTGGCACCAATCCTGGAACACCTAACTACTAACACAACTGCACACACGCACACACGCACACACGCACACACGCACGCGCGCACACACGCACGCGCGCACACACGCACGCGCGCACACACGCACGCGCGCACACACGCACGCGCGCGCGCGAGCCACAACCTGGAAACAACAGAAGCACACAACCCTCTCAAGGATCATACAAGCAAACAAATAACTTAGACCTAAGAACATTCTGTATTCATTTCATTAATCCATCTTTCCTTAATCACTACTATATACAGGATGTTATCGGTATAAGTGCATATATTTCTCTTGATGTCTGAGGACCAGTATACTGAACAACATTACATTAGTATTTACTTCACTTGCATACCAGTAATTATAGCTACTATGAGCAGTATGTTTTTATGTTGGTTAGTATCTCCAAGTATGCGTGGCATAACTAAGTCATTAATGTATATTGTCCCCTGGGCAGCAGGTCAGGTAGTGGATTGTCAACGCGTGGACGCAAATTTTAAAGTCTATACTGACAGGTGTACTCCACCTCATGGTGCAGTTAAGACCGTGCAGAAAACATTACGTAGTAAGTTATGTGATGTCCTTGTTTACTGATCATAATCAGATCAAATTCTTTAATAACGACTCCTTATATTACGCCATGTTCATCTATCGCTCTACTTCTGAAAGCACCGACTTTGTTTTCGCATTGAATCCTATTATGTCATATGCACCATAATTGTTCATTGTTGGAGCTCTTAATTTGTCAAGGTATGTATAAATCTTGTGCAAACACTGCAGATACACTCCTGGAAATGGAAAAAATAACACATTGACACCGGTGTGTCAGACCCACCATACTTGCTCCGGACACTGCGAGAGGGCTGTACAAGCAATGATCACACGCACGGCACAGCGGACACACCAGGAACCGCGGTGTTGGCCGTCGAATGGCGCTAGCTGCGCAGCATTTGTGCACCGCCGCCGTCAGTGTCAGCCAGTTTGCCGTGGCATACGGAGCTCCATCGCAGTCTTTAACACTGGTAGCATGCCGCGACAGCGTGGACGTGAACCGTATGTGCAGTTGACGGACTTTGAGCGAGGGCGTATAGTGGGCATGCGGGAGGCCGGGTGGACGTACCGCCGAATTGCTCAACACGTGGGGCGTGAGGTCTCCACAGTACATCGATGTTGTCGCCAGTGGTCGGCGGAAGGTGCACGTGCCCGTCGACCTGGGACCGGACCGCAGCGACGCACGGATGCACGCCAAGACCGTAGGATCCTACGCAGTGCCGTAGGGGACCGCACCGCCACTTCCCAGCAAATTAGGGACACTGTTGCTCCTGGGGTATCGGCGAGGACCATTCGCAACCGTCTCCATGAAGCTGGGCTACGGTCCCGCACACCGTTAGGCCGTCTTCCGCTCACGCCCCAACATCGTGCAGCCCGCCTCCAGTGGTGTCGCGACAGGCGTGAATGGAGGGACGAATGGAGACGTGTCGTCTTCAGCGATGAGAGTCGCTTCTGCCTTGGTGCCAATGATGGTCGTATGCGTGTTTGGCGCCGTGCAGGTGAGCGCCACAATCAGGACTGCATACGACCGAGGCACACAGGGCCAACACCCGGCATCATGGTGTGGGGAGCGATCTCCTACACTGGCCGTACACCACTGGTGATCGTCGAGGGGACACTGAATAGTGCACGGTACATCCAAACCGTCATCGAACCCATCGTTCTACCATTCCTAGACCGGCAAGGGAACTTGCTGTTCCAACAGGACAATGCACGTCCGCATGTATCCCGTGCCACCCAACGTGCTCTAGAAGGTGTAAGTCAACTACCCTGGCCAGCAAGATCTCCGGATCTGTCCCCCATTGAGCATGTTTGGGACTGGATGAAGCGTCGTCTCACGCGGTCTGCACGTCCAGCACGAACGCTGGTCCAACTGAGGCGCCAGGTGGAAATGGCATGGCAAGCCGTTCCACAGGACTACATCCAGCATCTCTACGATCGTCTCCATGGGAGAATAGCAGCCTGCATTGCTGCGAAAGGTGGATATACACTGTACTAGTGCCGACATTGTGCATGCTCTGTTGCCTGTGTCTATGTGCCTGTGGTTCTGTCAGTGTGATCATGTGATGTATCTGACCCCAGGAATGTGTCAATAAAGTTTCCCCTTCCTGGGACAACAAATTCATGGTGTTCTTATTTCAATTTCCAGGAGTGTATATGCAGGTGATAACCCGCGTACAATGAAATGTACAGCTCCCTGCTGTAACGGCATGCTCGTCATAAGTTGCGTGACTAGTGACAAGATAACTACGGCTGATTATGGTGATTGCTACCTTGACATTCTAGTGTCCAACTAATGTGATGACGTATGACGAGAAGTGCGGAAGTTTCTCATTCGTTACATATGGTTCCTTGACTAGCTCGACATTGTCACCCTATTTTTCTGTGGTCTTTCGCAGTTCACTCATAACTAAAACACAAAGCGTGGCGTAGGTCTGCAGGACCCTATGGCTGCTAGACTATCTTGAATGGGCGTAACACTTGAATGAGGAGATAAGGTGAGATTGAAGCAAATTCGTGGATAGGCCTTTACGAAATCTTAGTATTCATGTTCCAGGTCGAAAACTTCATTCTGGTGTGTATATCGAAAAAGTTTTTCACATGCATAGGGACTTCAGAAAGTAAGCTACAGATGTCGTCCTGCGCTAAGACCATTGCACAATGGGAGTGGCACATTGTCAGAAAAGAGTACATGTCCCTCGTTTCATGCAGATAGTTCTGCCGCGGTGCAAATAACAGGTGCATCATAGTGTGATATTGTACCACTGCAACTGAAAATTTGTTCGGAAGTTGAACTAGCCGTGGCAGTACGAATTTTATGGGCAAAACGTCTAAATTGCACGTAGATTCACCATGAAGGTCTGGTGGTATATGGATCAAATGTAATGTCGCGTCCAGCCCTAGTGAAATGGTGCCAACAATTCGATAAAAGCCACACAGACATGGGTGTTACTGGTAGGGAAGGAAGGCCATCGGTATCGACCGCAGACGATAATGTAAATCGAGGAACCGATTCGCAGCACATGCAGGTTTCCCAATGACGATGACTTTCGCACAGCGGGTCTCTTACGGCTCCGTGACCAAGGAGCGGATTTGTATCGTCGAAGAATTGTTCAATTGATAGAACGTTCCAACCGCTGTTTCCAAGGACTTGGGGACTATGTTGAAAAACATCTTTGTCACTTTGGAGTGTAGTGCACCAGTCAATAAAATGTACTTCGTCTGCCATAATGTGTAACTTATTTTCTCAAGTCCCCTCGTATGCATTTAAACAATATACCGCAGCTGCCTGTGGCAATGAAGACTGTGTTTCCTTATGTCGGTGCAAACATGCGACACAAATCTCATAGTTGCCTGGAGAATTATACACTGAAGCGCCCAAGAAAATGGTGTAGGCATGCATATTCAAATATAAAGATATGTGAACAGGCATAATACGGCTCTGCGGTCGGCAACGCTTATATAAGACAAGTGTCTGGCGTAGTTGTTAGATCGGTTGCTGCTGCTGCTGCAATGGCAGGTTATCAAGATTTAAGTGAGTTTGAACATGGTGTTATAGTCGGCGCACGAGCGATGGTACACTGCATCTCAGAAGTAGCGATGAAGTTGGTATTTTCCAGTACCACCATTTCACGAGTGTACCGTGAATATCAGGAATCCGGTAAAACATCAAATCTCCGACATCGCTGCGCCCGGAAAAAGATCCTGCAAGAAAGGGACCAACGACGACTGAAGAGAATCGTTCAACGTGACAGAAGTCAACCCTTCCGCAAATTGCTGCACATTTCAGTGCTAGGCCATCAACAAGTGTCAGCGTGCGAACCATTCAACGAAACATCACCGATATGGGCTTTCGGAACCGAAGGCACATTCGTGTACCCTTGATGACTGCACGACACAAAGCTTTACGCCTCGCCTGGGCCCGTCAACACCGACATTGGACTGTTGATGACTGGAAACATGTTACCTGGTCGAACGACTGTCGTTTCAAATTGTATCGAGCAGATCTACGTGTACGGATGTGGAGACAACCTCATGAATCCATGAACCCTGCATGTCAGCAGGGGACTGTACAAGCTGGCGGAGGCTCTGTAATGGTGTAGGGCGTGTGCAGTTGGAGTGATTGGGACCCCTGATATGTCTAGATACGACTCTGACAGGTGACACGAACGTAAGCATCCTGTCTGTTGCATTCCGACGGACTTGGGCAATTCCAGCAGGACAATGCGACACCCCACACGTCCAGAATTGCTACAGGGTTGCTCCAGGAAAACTCTTCTGAGCTTAAATACTTTCGTTGTCCATCCAACTCCTCAGACATGAACATTATTGAGCATATCTGGAATGTCTTGCAACGTGCTGTTCAGAAGAGATCTCCACCCCTCGTACTCTTACGGATTTATGGACAGGCCTTCAGGATTCAAGGTGTCAGTTCCCTACAGTACTACTTCAGACATTAGTCGAGTAGATGCAACGTCTTGTTGCGGCACTTCTGCGTTCTCGCGGGGGCCCTTCGCGATATTGGGCAGGGGTACCAGTTTCTTCTGCTCTGCAGTGTATAATCCTCGTGCGTACTCCGCCTGATGCAACGTTCTCTGTCTCCGTAAACCTGGTTCGACTTCGTCAAGGTCGCTCACGCAGTTTTCTTAGACTGCCTCGTTTGCATGGAGAGTGCCTCTTGTTGTACTCCATGGCTTCGTCTGTCGTTGAACCTGATGGTTTTTCTATTTGTTTAGATACTGTTGCTGCTCGCTGGGACAACCTGGTACTGCCAGTCCGATGACCTGCTTACTAACTGCTGAGTCCACAACCGAAAATCAGGAACCATAGCATCTGTCCACTTGTTGATGGATGCTGTTGGCAGTGCCAGTGCCCCAGTGCTTCATGGATTCGGCCTCATCGCTACCATTTCAGATGAATCAGATATTTCCCTGTCAGTTATATGTATATCAGTGGCACAATTTGTTCGGACAGTCTTGTAATCATTGAAGGTACCACCCGCTACGATGTTATCTTCGGCTGGTAATTCACTTTGACATATTGTGTTATCGATGTTGATGCTTCTGGGTCCCGGTTTGGGTGGTTAAGGCTGTTTTCAGTATCAAAATTTCTCTCAAAATTATGACAGTCTTCATAGCCCCCTAATTATAAGTTATACGCCATTTTATTTATTCCAAACAGAATTTGAGCCTGAAGAATTGCCCAGTTAAAAGGTTTGTTCTTCAATTCCCGAGCTACCTCTAGTTGTAGACTCTGTTGTTCCAGCAACCCGTCATAGTCAGTCATGTAGCTGTAATCGCATGCGATAGTTTAGCATGGTGCTTATGTCACAAAATATAAAAAGATTCTTAGACTAAATTTGAGTCAGTTAACTTCAAAATTATGTTGGCCGTTAAATGCATTTATTGCAACATAATTTACTGATAGAACTTCTCTGTGTTCGAAAACGTTCGGCTCCATTACTCACATACGTTTATATGTGTAACTGCTATTTCGACATCTGTATTCTTCGAAGAGTTAATTTCGCAGGTAAACTGATGGCTTATGAATATTCTCTCTCATGGAAATTGGAAATTTGTGGTAAGACCTTATGGGACCAAACTGCTGAGGTCATCGGTCCCTAAGCTTACACACTATTGAATCTAACTTAAACTAACTTATGCTAAGGACAAAACACACACACACACACACACACACACACACACACACACACACACACACACGGAACGACTCGAACCTCCGCCGGGGGGAGCTGCGCGAAACATGACAGGACGCCTAAGCGCGGCTTCTCTCACATGATCCCCCACAAGTTCTCCTGTGCAAAACAACTGTTTGTCAAGAAACTTAGGGGGCTCTCTTTCGCTCGAACGAGCAAATGTTTCGTAAATTCCGATCCATGATGATAAATGTCAGCCAACTAGGATGACGCCTGTTACGTAACTTGTATGTACATTCTTTCGGCTTTCTGGCCATAACATCCTGCTGCACCATACATTAAATGCGTGAATACAAGTTCCTGTAACACTTAATTTCCCATTCTCAATCACCAGTCACGAACTGTAAACAGTGTTAAACTCTACCCTGGACTCATTATAGAGTACAGTGCATTGTTTTCAAAGCAGTACCACAACCATCGTTGCAGCAGACAATTGTTTATTATGAAACATAATCAGTTGACAAACACATACCTCACATGCCCGGCTCATTCGACACCTCATACTGCCAGACATATTCGTTTCTGACGATTAGTTCTTCATCTCAAAATACTGAGTTTATGATCCTATACTTCCCTATAATTTTACCACTAAGTTTTGACCACCGCAAATAACTTTTTGTCCAGACGGAAAACGAAAAAAAAAAAGTATCGAGCAGAAGTTGTTTAGCTACCGGAGAGACATTGATCACCGTGATTGCCTTTCTTGTAACTTCGTTCGTTGCAAAGATATGAACAGCAGTATATCTGTATAAATAGCATCGTCATCCGTCCTCAATGGAAGGACTGTGTGTGTATAATCAAGAATTTTCTTTAATGTACACAACAGTAAGTACTACAGCACTGTACAAAATGCATCCGTACTGTGAATAAGAAAAAGTGCTGCAGTTATTGTTCTGCTAACTTACGTTCTCCCTAGATGAGTCGCATTTCTACCTTCTCTTCGTTGGTGTACACAAAGGATTCTTTTATTTTTTATTAGAGGATACTCGGGGATCATGTGTTGCCCTTTCTTCTACATCTTCATGATGAGCGTTCTGTAGGCACTCCCGTCTCCCAAGATGACAACAGCTGCTGGACTTATACGTTCCTGATTTGATTCAACTCAGGTACCCTTTGCACCGCGACTGGCCCGCTAAAGCCCACGATCTTAATTACATAGAAAATGTCCGGGACTATTTGGAACAGAAGGTGAAAGCTAACAATCAACATTAATTGATTTTAGTAGCTCTAAGGGATCTACTTTCATCGGTGACCGGCTTGAGCTGGACACGACTTATCTGAAGGAACCTGCGGACGTTCTTCCTCGCTGGACGGAGCCCATTAGTAAGGCTGGAGGCGATGTTACAAGGTACTAATGTGATGTCTCTTGGAGTGATTAATTTTTTTGACCGGTATGCTGTAGAGGCAGAGTAAAACTGTCACCAACCCGAAGGTTGGTTTCAACACCACAGTGCTTGACTAGATATAGTTCTATTAGAGCTGCAATGTTGTTGCCTCCGTCAGCCCTTTGACAGACTAACCGAGCCAAGTTTAGGGAACCTACAGTTTAACGTGGACTCAGGATCGCAGTGTAGCTCAGAATTCTTCACGTTAACAACCACTGTCAGAGCTGAAAGAAAGAATAAATGACAGACAAACGTCCTTGGACTGTTCAGGGAACGAACCAGGAATTTTTGCATCCGTAAACAGACACTTAGCCACTGATTCACAGAGTCACACTACTAATAAGAAATGTTAACATCTGCTGAGTTTCAAGAGTTCACATTGAGTAGCTTGAAGCCATACTCATTATACCCATAAAGCGGCGAGAAAATTGCACTACAAGCGCCACTGCAACAATGAAGTAACTGTAATGTTATGTGGTCTTCTTGATACATTTAAATAGCATCGCTTGTGGTTTCTGCTTTTAGCAGAAGGTTCAGGAACGATTCTACAAAGTCTTAAAACCGTACAGTCTACATGCAGTTCGGTTATTAGATTTCTCTGTCTGATGGGTAAATTATCTTCTCATCTCCGAAACGTGGCGTGAGAATTGTGGCAATACATTGTATTCGGTTTCCGTAAGTTTTCTTCAGACAGAGTAATTCTTATTCAATAATTCTGTTGATGAGAAGACGACTCTACCACGTGATAACTGTAGGCACAAGAATTCGGTAGCACATGTACAGATAGATGTATTGACAAATCACAAGCACTCGCGTTGTCAGAAAAAATATCGAAAAGTTCTTGACCGATGTACTTAACATTTTTACACAATACTCTAACGAACATTCAGACGGACATAGGTCATATATTTTTAATTATTATGGTATAGGGCCCCCCCATGAACCATGGACCTTGCCGTTGGTGGGGAGGCTTGCGTGCCTCAGCGATACAGATGGCCGTACCGTAGGTGCAACCACAACGGAGGGGTATCTGTTGAGAGGCCAGACAAACATTTGGTTCCTGAAGAGGGGCAGCAGCCTTTTCAGTAGTTGCAGGGGCAACAGTCTGGATGATTGACTGATCTGGCCTTGTAACATTAACCAAAACGGCCTTGCTGTGCTGGTACTGCGAACGGCTGAAAGCAAGGGGAAACTACAGCCGTAATTTTTCCCGAGGACATGCAGCTCTACTGTATGATTAAATGATGATGGCGTCCTCTTGGGTAAAATATTCCGGAGGTAAAATAGTCCCCCATTCGGATCTCCGGGCGGGGACTACTCAAGAGGACGTCGTTATCAGGAGAAAGAAAACTGGCGTTCTACGGATCGGAGCGTGGAATGTCAGATCACTTAATCGGGCAGGTAGGTTAGAAAATTTGAAAAGGGAAATGGATAGGTTAAAGTTAGATATAGTGGGAATTAGTGAAGTTCGGTGGCAGGAGGAACAAGACTTTTGGTCAGGTGATTACAGGGTTATAAATACAAAATCAAATAGGGGTAATGCAGGAGTAGGTTTAATAATGAATAAAAAAATAGGAGTGCGGGTTAGCTACTACAAACAGCATAGTGAACGCATTATTGTGGCCAAGATAGACACAAAGCCCATGCCTACTACAGTAGTACAAGTTTATATGCCAACTAGCTCTGCAGATGATGAAGAAATAGATGAAATGTATGACGAGATAAAAGAAATTATTCAGGTAGTGAAGGGAGACGAAAATTTAATAGTCATGGGTGACTGGAATTCGTCAGTAGGAAAAGGGAGAGAAGGAAACATAGTAGGTGAATATGGATTGGGGGGAAGGAATGAAAGAGGAAGCCGCCTTGTAGAATTTTGCACAGAGCATAACTTAATCATAGCTAACACTTGGTTCAAGAATCATGAAAGGAGGCTGTATACATGGAAGAAGCCAGGAGATACTGACAGGTTTCAGATAGATTATATAATGGTAAGACAGAGATTTAGGAACCAGGTTTTAAATTGTAAGACATTTCCAGGGGCAGATGTGGATTCTGACCACAATCTATTGGTTATGAACTGCAGATTGAAACTGAAGAAACTGCAAAAAGGTGGGAATTTAAGGAGATGGGACCTGGATAAACTGAAAGAACCAGAGGTTGTAGAGAGTTTCAGGAAGAGCATAAGGGGACAATTGACAGGAATGGGGGAAAGAAATACAGTAGAAGAAGAATGGGTAGCTCTGAGGGATGAAGTGGTGAAGGCAGCAGACGATCAAGTAGGTAAAAAGACGAGGGCTAATAGAAATCCTTGGGTAACAGAAGAAATATTGAATTTAATTGATGAAAGGAGAAAATATAAAAATGCAGTAAATGAAGCAGGCAAAAAGGAATACAAACGTCTCAAAAATGAAATCGACAGGAAGTGCAAAATGGCTAAGCAGGGATGGCTAGAGGACAAATGTAAAGATGTAGAGGCTTGTCTCACTAGGGGTAAGATAGATACTGCCTACAGGAAAATTAAAGAGACCTTTGGAGAGAAGAGAACCACTTGTATGAATATCAAGAGCTCAGATGGAAACCCAGTTCTAAGCAAAGAAGGGAAGGCAGAAAGGTGGAAGGAGTATATAGAGGGTTTATACAAGGGAGATGTACTCGAGGACAATATTATGGAAATGGAAGAGGATGTAGATGAAGACGAAATGGGAGATAAGATACTGCGTGAAGAGTTTGACAGAGCACTGAAAGACCTGAGTCGAAACAAGGCCCCGGGAGTAGACAACATTCCACTAGAACTACTGATGGCCTCGGGAGAGCCAGTCATGACAAAACTCTACCATCTAGTGAGCACGATGTATGAGACAGGTGAAATACCCTCAGACTTCAAGAAGAATATAATAATTCCAATCCCAAAGAAAGCAGGTGTTGACAGATGTGAAAATTACCGAACTATCAGTTTAATAAGTCACAGCTGCAAAATACTTACGCGAATTCTTTACAGACGAATGGAAAAACTGGTAGAAGCCGACCTCGGGGAAGATCAGTTTGGATTCCGTAGAAATGTTGGAACACGTGAGGCAATACTGACCTTACGACTTATCTTGGAAGAAAGATTAAGAAAAGGCAAACCTACGTTTCTAGCATTTGTAGACTTAGAGAAAGCTTTTGACAACGTTGACTGGAATACTCTCTTTCAAATTCTGAAGGTGGCAGGGGTAAAATACAGGGAGCGAAAGGCTATTTACAATTTGTACAGAAACCAGATGGTAGTTATAAGAGTCGAGGGGCATGAAAGGGAAGCAGTGGTTGGGAAAGGAGTGAGACAGGGTTGTAGCCTCTCCCCGATGTTATTCAATCTGTATATTGAGCAAGAAGTAAAGGAAACAAAAGAAAGTTCGGAGTAGGTATTAAAATTCATGGAGAAGAAGTAAAAACTTTGAGGTTCGCCGATGACATTGTAATTCTGTCAGAGACAGCAAAGGACTTGGAAGAGCAGTTGAATGGAATGGACAATGTCTTGAAAGGAGGATATAAGATGAAAATCAACAAAAGCAAAACGAGGATAATGGAATGTAGTCAAATTAAGTCGGGTGATGCTGAGGGAATTAGATTAGGAAATGAGACACTTAAAGTAGTAAAGGAGTTTTGCTACTTAGGGAGTAAAATAACCGATGATGGTCGAAGTAGAGAGGATATAAAATGTAGACTGGCAATGGCAAGGAAAGCGTTTCTCAAGAAGAGAAATTTGTTAACATCGAGTATAGATTTAAGTGTCAGGAAGTCGTTTCTGAAAGTATTTGTATGGAGTGTAGCCATGTATGGAAGTGAAACATGGACGATAACCAGTTTGGACAAGAAGAGAATAGAAGCTTTCGAAATGTGGTGCTACAGAAGAATGCTGAAGATAAGGTGGGTGGATCACATAACTAATGAGGAGGTATTGAATAGGATTGGGGAGAAGAGAAGTTTGTGGCACAAATTGACTAAAAGAAGGGATCGGTTGGTAGGACATGTTTTGAGGCATCAAGGGATCACAAATTTAGCATTGGAGGGCAGCGTGGAGGGTAAAAATCGTAGAGGGAGACCAAGAGATCAATACACTAAGCAGATTCAGAAGGATGTAGGTTGCAGTAGGTACTGGGAGATGAAGAAGCTTGCACAGGATAGAGTAGCATGGAGAGCTGCATCAAACCAGTCTCAGGACTGAAGACCACAACAACAACATGGTATAGGGAACTATGTTGACAAAAGTCTCGAAATTTTCTTGCCCGTTTTACTTCAAACTTGTACACGATACTCTAATAAACGTTCAGACGGACATAGACTACACATTTCTTTAATATATACGGTATATGAAAATTTATACTACTGTATATAAACAAGTCATGGTTTAAAGTTGTTATCAAAAATCTCCAAAAGTTCTTTGCCCGATTACTCAAAACTTTTACGTGATTCTCTACTAAAAGTTGGGATGGACATGGGCTACATATTTTTAATATATTTGGTATATAAATATATATGCGCTACATAAAGGGGAAATGTTGTCAGAAAATATCTCGCAAAGTTCTTGACCAATTTAATTCAAAGTTTTGGACGTTTATGTAATGTATACCGTATATCATGTAACACGGAAACGTCTCGAAACCCTTTTGATCAATTTACCCTGATAAAAAAAAGGGAAAATAAAAAAAAGAAACTGCGCATGTTACTGAGGAACTCCTTGTTCCTTTGTATCAAAGCAAACTCTTGTCCACCGATGCGACCATAAACCTAAGAACTTTTAGTCTTACGTAAAGTCAATAAGCTGATCGAAATCATCTATTCAGTCCCTCCCTGTTCATACTGACACCGAAACAGAAGCTGACAGAAACGCAGTGAATACGACCGTCCGAATTTGTTTTCCCTCAGAAGTCTGTAATACGATTCCTGCTCTTAGTCATCGAAGTGGCACATATTGACATAGCTGGTCGTGGAATGGTAAAGCGTCGAAAATCTGTCAATGGTAGAAATACCCCATCACTCCAAAAAGTTTCGAGACTGGATTAAAAAAAAGAAATAGAAAAAAAATAAGGTGGTAGTTTTAATCACACACAACGTTCATACAATCATGTGAAACTATCAGAAAAGTCCTTCTTTGGCATATTGTGCAACTCGCGCTTCAGATTGGCTTAAATGTCAGTTATGTTATCAAACCGTTGACCCTTGATGTGAATTTCTGCACACTGCCGTTTTTTTAGTAGCTTCACATTGATAAACCCAGGTCTCGTCAGGCGCTATAATTTTTTTCCAGAAATGAATTGTCTGCGTTTTCACTCAAGTCACGGGAGATGTCCAAGCGTTGTTTGGTAGTCAAGGAGAGAGGTATACACTTAGGACACACTTTTCTTTTCTTTAAAACTTTCTGAAGAATGTCTTGAAACTTGAGTTAGAATTTTTGCTCCATTGCGTTTTGTGATACAACAACGTTCACAACTAAGGCCGCACGTTGACTGCTTAACACCGCCTGTCACAACTGACTAGGCGCATGCACATTTGTTGTTACAGTTATTAGTTTAAGAGGTCACCGTACTTGCTGCACTGGCATCGCTCGTACGCCAGGGATTAAATCAGTCTCGGAACTTTTTGGAGGGACGGTGCACGTCAAGATCTGACGAGATACCTGGGAAATTTTACACAGCTTTTGCGAAAGTACTTGTTCCACCGCTAGCAGCATTCTTATCGCAGGTCGGTGGAGGAATGAACCATTCTAAGATATTGGTAAGCGCAGATTATTCCACTTTTCAACAACGGTCGCCGGACATAGACTTGTGGGCTTTTATCGCTGACGTTAGTCTGTTGCAGAAATGCGGAATACGTTTTGTGCTCACACATTATGACCTCTTTTAAAACAAAAAATACTCTATAAAAATCAACATGGATTGCACAAACAGGGATATAGTGAAACACTGTTCGCTCTGTTCGTTCCTCGTAGCCAGAGCGCCGTAGGCAACGGTGTACAGGTTGATGTTGTTTTCCTTGAGTTCCTGAAGGCATTCGATAGACTTCCGCACTCGTTTAGTGAACGGAATACGAGCGTACCGAGGATCAGCCAGCTTTTTCACTGAATTCAAGACTTTCTGACCCATGGAGCACAACATGTCGTACTTAACGGAGTGAAATCGTCATGTCTGAAACTGACTTCGGAAATAACTGAAGGACTGTTACAGAGCCGTTACTGTTAAAATACACACAAATGATCAAGTGGATAAATTCGGAAGCTCCATGAGGCCGTTCGAGGATGACGCTGTTATACCGGGTGATCAAAAAGTCAGTATAAATTTGAAAACTGAATAAATCACGGAATAATGTAGATAGAGAGATACAAATTGACACACATGCTTGGAATGAGATGGGGTTTTATTAGAACCAAAAAAAAAAAAAAATACAAACGTTCAAAAAATGTCCGACAGATGGCGCTTCATCTGATCAGAATAGCAATAATTAGCATAACAAAGTGAGACAAAGACAAGATGATGTTCTTTACAGGAAATGCTCAATATGTCCACCATCATTCCTCAACAATAGCTGTAGTCGAGGTATAATGTTGTGAACAGCACTGTAAAGCATGTCCGGAGTTATGGTGAGGCATTGGCGTCGGATGTTGTCTTTCAGCACGCCTAGAGATGTCGGTCGATCACGACACACATGCGACTTCAGGTAACCCCGAAGCCAATAATCGCACGGACTGAAGTCTGGGGACATGGGAGGCCAAGCATGACGAAGGTGGCGGCTGAGCACACGACCATCACCAAACGACGCGCGCAAGATCTCTTTCACGCGTCTAGCAATATGGGATTTTTTTTTTTTGGTTCCAATAAAACCCCTTGTCAGTGCAAGCATGTGTGTCAATTTTTACCTCTCTGTCTACATTATTCCGTGGTTTATTAAGTTTTCAAATTTATACTGACTTTTTGATCACCCGGTATATAGGAAAGATGTGCCTCTGGAAATTTGTAGCGAAATGCATGGAAGCGTGCAGAGGGGTGACGGCTAGAGACTTGCAGTTAATCCTGGCAGTAATTTAATGTAACTTGTTGCGCAAAAGCAGAAATAAGACTCATTAGTTTTCGAATACACTTTCGGCGATAAAAACCCAGAAACAGTGTCAACCGTAGAATATCTAGAGAAATCTTCCGAAGCGACGTAAGGTGGATCGACCACATAAAACTAGTTGTAGGGAAAAGCTGGTGACAGGATGATATTCATTGAAATAATCCCAAGAAACTATAGTTGTTCCACAAATGAAGTGACTGACAGAACACTTGTTCGTTCAACTCTTGTGTTTCGCTCATCAATCTGCATCACTTATCACGTAGGATTACTAGAAGAGATAGAGGAAATCCGAAGCAGAGCGTCTCGTTCCGTCTCGGACTCGTTTAGTATGAGCGACAGTATCACAGAGATGGTAGACCCTACCAAACACGCGCTGTGCGTCACGGAGAGGTTCCTCTTCTTCCTGGCCTTTATCCCGTATCTTCAGGGGATCAGCATGTTACTTTATGTACTTGGCAATGTTAAGGAGGATGGCCGATTTCCCTTCCTGTCGCCACCCCTTTCCCCCCGAGACATAATTTGTGACCCCATCTCCCAGCGTCTAGTGTCATCCCACGTGAAAGTCTGCGAACGGTTTCTAAATGTTTGCGAATCGTGTAAGTCAGGCGGGACGTGGGTACCAGCCCGGTATTCACCTAGTCGGATGTGGGAAGCCGCCTAAAAACCACACGCAGGGTGGCCGGCACACAGGTCCTCGTCGTTGATCCGTCGGGCGGAATCGATCCGGGACCGGCGCGTCTCCCCGAATCCTGGAAACGGAGTGCTAACGCGCTCTCCTATCCGGGCGGGTCATGGAGAAGATCACTTTTAAAATTCCTAGGGCATATGTTCCGCAGAAACTGTGACCACTTGTTACTTCCTTTCACAAATATCTTGCGAAATGATCATGGTGGAGCAATCAGGTCAATTTAGAGTCTAACCGCGGCTTACCCACAGTCGTTATCCCACGCATCATTCGCAAATTAAACAGGAAAGGGGAGCAATGTAGTGGTACCACACACCATAAGGTGGCTTGCGGAATATACAGTGTTTCACAGGGAGAATGGTCAATATTCAGGGATACGAAAGTAACGGTTCTTCGAGGCAAACAAGTCCAGTAAACATGGGCTCTAAAATGCGTACTTTAAGAGCTATGAGCAGTTCTTCATCTTCGATACTGTGAAACAAATTCTCCTACTGAAAACTCTTCGCATTCCATAATTTGAGAGGTGGCAGTATGGACCAAAACAAGAGAAAATATCCAATAAACATGGGCTACAAAGTGCATACCTTAAGATCTATGAGCACTTGTTCAATAGAAGAGATGTGTTTCGCAGTAGCGAAGATGAATAACTACCCGTAGCTCTTAAGGTATGCATTTTAGAGCCTATTTTTAGTAGACAATTTGTACATGTGAAAAGTTTGATCAAAAACGACAAACTCAGTGGCAGTAGAGAACTGTTCACTGCTGTTCTAAACGTGTTCTGTGGATTTGTGCATTATTCAGATGAGATGTGTCGTTGAATACTGAAAACTATTTGTATTCCGGCCAGAAATAAAGTCATCCTTTTCTTTGAAATCATAAATATTAGTTACTTTATACCAGCTCCTTTACGGACAATGACCTGAAACGGTTCCAGGAGACAAACAATTTCCGTAGAAGTGTGTTTCATGTTATCTGTTATTTGTGCATCGAACAAATGAGCAAAAAAGGTGAACGAATCCAGTTTTAACCTACGTGAACGTGGAAACCACAGCGGGACTAGACATCGAGTCAGTACCTACGTTCTCCGTGCCTAATTTAGAAGCTGCAGTGCGTCGCTACACGAACTGGCTTATTCTGCTTTTATTCCGAGGAGCGTCGGCACGATGAATAATGGATTAACGAAATTCGTATACAGCAACGATTTTACCCCTGGCGGCCGCAAAAGTCGTTTCCCTCGTCGTTCGTCAACAGCCCTGTTCATTTTCACCCCGTTCGATTATTTCGATCCGCTGTTGCACGCCACAGGCTGAATTTGGCTCGCGAACGGTGGAACATCACGCACCACGAAGGGGACCATTCAAGTTGCTGTTCGTTTGTAACACATCTGCTGGCCATTGCGAATGATTCTGTCTGTTAAAATTCAAAACGTATGTTTAGGCTCTTTTCGAAGAATAGCCTTAACGATCAAGCATACTGCATAAACAGCTAGGTTGGTCTTTTAATTTTTATTGCTATTAAGTTGGTTTTGGTGATAGCCACCACTTAACCCGCTATAATTTTATTACATACAACACTTTTTCCATGTTATGTAATACATATATCTTTACACATACACAAAATAAAATTACAATGTTCTCATACCTCGATGTCTTGGTCTTTCAAGCAGATTTCAATAATATAAAGGATTCTGAAATCATTCGTGCTTAAGAAGGTTGAAATGGAGGTAGATGAAGGAATCGTTATCTGATGTACTTTCATAGATAATTTTGTTTCATATCTCCGACATCTAGGGCATGCTAATATTAAGAGGTGATTTTTATTCCTTGTCATATCAACAGTTGGAATAGTTTAAAACTTAAACATGTAGAGATTTCTGTGGTAAAATGCATGATCTACCATCAATCGTATTAGAAAGCTTGGGAGGTCCTTAACTCATTTGGACTCCTTCAGGCGACACTTTTATAGGACACAGAAAAAAAACATTCGTGTGAAACAGAGCTACACATACACGTCATATTGCAGCTGGGCAGGTACATTGCGTTTTCCTAAATTTTCTTAAGGCGTTCCACACTAAATCACATCGTCGACTACAAACCAAGCTACCATCATACGGAATATCTTCGAGAAGATGGCATTGGCTTCAGGAATATTTCGCTAATAGGACCCGGTACGCTATACCAGAAGGTGAATGTTCCACAGAAACAAAAGTAACATCACGAGTGGCTCTGCGGAGCACAATAGCACCTCTCATGTTTTCAATTTGTATAAACAATCAACAGCACTACAAGGTTGTTCGCTGACGAAGCAGTTGTGTACAGGAATGAATCATCTTTGGACGACTGTAAGGAATTGCTGAATGGCAGCTCTCTTTAAATGTGGGTAAATGTAAGATAATGCCTACTATGGCTTGCTCAAAATTAAGGCCTTCGACTTTTTTTCTGCGAAAACTCTTAAGACTTTTTAAAAAACCAAACATTAAATTTCTATATCTTTATTCTTCATGTCTACATATTTATGTCATAACAGTCACCCTGGCGACGAACACATTTGTCCCAACAAGAGACCAGTTTCTTGATATCGTCACTGTATAATATTTGACTTTGTTGACGGAGCCATAACCTCCTCACCTCTGGTTGCACGGCTTCATCACTACCAAAGCAAAGCCCCCGAAGGCGTTCTTTAAGTTTTGGAAACAGTTAAAAGTCGGATGGGGCCAAGTCGGGACTGTATGGAGGATGATCGATGACAGTGACCCCAAAGCGTCGGATTCTTGCAGACGTCGCAGCGCTCGTGTGTGGTCTGGCATTGTCGTGCTGAAAGAGAGGGTAATCCATGTGTGGACGAACTCTTCGAAATTGAAACTCGATTACAGCACCCTGAATCTCACACACCGATATACTTACGATACACACCGGCATGATATAGTTACAAATCGGAGCCGTCTAGCGGCAGAGAACTGCAAAATGTAGACATGAAGAATAAAGATGTAGGATGTTAATAACGTATGTCTTATTCAAAAAGCTACAAGAGTTTTCACCAAAAAAATTCTGAGGCATTACTTTTCAGCATGCCCTAGCATAACAAATAGAAACAACGGTATAATATCTGATTGTGTGCACGTCACATACCATAAGTTGATAGGGGGTTCTACTAGAAAACGAAATGAAATGGGATGTTGACGTAAAATCAGTAAAAGGCTAATGAAAGACATACATTTGTTCGAAGGGTTCTGGGAAAGTGCGGAGCATCTGAAAAGGAAATCACACACAATACACTAGAGCGACGAATTCTTCGAGTAGAATATTATTCTATTGTTTGGAGTTATTATCAAATACGTATGAAAACAGACATCGAACAAATTCAGAGACTTGGTGCTAGGGTCGTAAAACGTCGATATAGCCCAAGCGAAAGTGTAACGGGAATGCTCGGTGAACTTAAGTGGGAGTCCTAGGAAGAAAGAAGACGTAGTTCTCGCGAAATTCTGTGGGGTAAATTTAGATAACCTTTATTCGAATCCGACTGTGCGGACCACTATGTAGCACAATGATATATGTGGCTTAGTGATTATGCAAATAACATGGGAGATATTAGGGCGCGTAGAGAGACATTTAGACAGTCATTTCCCCTCTCTCAGTATGGGAATGGAATAAGAAAGAAAACCGACAATATTGGTATGATGTACCCTGCACCATACACTGTACAGTGGCTTGCAGAGAATTTATGTAGATCCATATACAAGTTGTCCCAGGAGGGTTGGTCAGTATTCAGTGACGAGACAAGAACGATCATTCGAAGCAAAAAAGTTTGCTAAACGTGGGCTCTAAAATGCATGCAGATTCCTTAAGAGTTATGAGTATCTTCTCACCTTCGGTACTGTGAAACAAATCTCCTGTCGTGGAGGTATGTACCGTCTATGCAACTAAATGAAAGCAGTTTGTTTATTGCCATACGCTCTTCGCTTCTTTTATTTGGGAAGCATCATCAGTGGCCTGAAATACATGTTTCTTTTTATACATACAATATGCGTATTATGTAATAGATATAATATGCTGCTGTATTACATTTTTTCGTGTTTTTCTCCTGTTTTTAAGTTAGAAGCAACTTTTGTAGCACAAGTTCGGTATTGTGAATGAATCGTTCGGTGTTACGATTTCGAACGCTGTTAACACATGTGTGTGGTCCTGGAGATGTATTTGTTACCCTTCATACTCCAGTTGGCCTATTTCTGCTGTTTTTCCATCCACAGAAATCGGCCAGCTGGAGTGCTGGAGTATGAAGACTAACAAATATATCTCCAGGACCACACACATGTGTTAACAGCGCTGGAAATCGTAAGTAACACCGAACAATACATTCACAATGCGGAACTTGTGCTACCAAAGTTGCTTCTAACCTAAAAAGCAAGAGAAAAACACGACAAAATGTAATACAGCAGCATATTATATTTATCACATAATACGTTTATTGTGTGTATAAAAATAAACATGTATTTCAGGCCACTGATGATGCTTCCCAAATAACAGAAGCGAAACGCGTATGGCAATAAACAAACTGCTTTCATTTAGTTGCATAGACGGCACATACCTCCACGAATTTAGAGCAACTAAGGGAAAGTGAGAAAACAGATAAAAATGACAGAATCTCTTCTAGTGGAGTCTCTTTGCTTTCCATATTTTGGGAGGACGTAGTATGGACCAAAATGAGAAAAACTTGTCCAGTCAAAATGGGCTCTAAAATGCATACCTTAAGAGCTATGAGCAGTTGGTTAGTACAAGAGATGTGTTTCGCAGTACCGAAGATGAACAAGCGATCACAGATCTTCAGGTATGCATTTTAGAGCCCATTTTTACTGGACACTTTTTCTTGTTTTGGGCTGTACTACCACTTCTCAAAATACGGAAAGCTTGCAGTAGAAGATTTTACAGTACCAAAGATGGAAAAGTGCTGATAGGTCTTAAGGTATGCGTTTTAGAGCCCTTGCTTACAAAATCCTTTTGCTTCGAATAAACGTTCCTGTCCTATCCCTGAATATGTACCATTCCTCTTGGGGTACCCTGTATGTCATGTGTATAATCAGAAGTTGTCGCTTAATTTATGGTTTTGTTATCTGCTAAAAGCACCTTTGGAATCTGCTAAAACCAGTATCTTTTAGAAACTGTTTATTGTGCTGAAAGTTACCGTTTCTCAAATTATTAATAAACAAACTGAAAAAAAATTAGTCACCCCAGGAGGTCACATTATTACCATCTAACACTGCTTGTAGCCATTTTATAAAGGCCTCATTTCCGCGCGGAAGAGAGCACAAGATTCTTCACGTATGCCATATCCAGCTGAAGTTGGATCCCGCAAAGCTACCAAATTATGGGTATGTTGGTTGCCACAATTCACTCGCTGTTTCATATACTCCCGGACATTTTATATGGGACTAAGATTGGGTTATTTAGCAAGCCAGTCGAGCTGCAGTAGAGTGCCTGTGTATTCATCAAACCAGGGACGTGTGCGTGCAGCCTCTGAACGTGGTTATTGTCATCTTGGAAGATGGGAGTGTCCACATCATAACCATCACTAAGATGTAGAAGAAAGAGCAACACTTGGTCACCGAGAACGTTGCATAAACATCCTGGTTCGTGTACATGGTAAACTGTATTAGAGATCCCCAGTCGTGATATGAAATATACCCCCAAAACATGACAGAACTACCTTCGGCCTGAACTACATCCTCCATACACTGTGAGCTATGCGTCTTATTGATTGTCGGTGCACACGACGCCTTGCATAGTTTGAAAACACGCAAACCCTTCAGTTTCAGTGTTGTCCGGGACATGGAAAACGTGGAGCTACACTACTGGCCATTAAAATTCCTACACCACGAAGATGACGTGTTACAGACGCGAAATTTAACCGACAGGAAGAAGATGCTGTGATATGCAAATGATTAGCTTTTCAGAGCATTCACACAAGGTTGGCGCCGGTGGTGACACATACAACGTGCTGACATGAGGAAAGTTTCCAACCGATTTCTCATACACAAACAGCAGTTGACCGACGTTGCCTGGTGAAACGATGTTGTGATGCCTCGTGTAAGGAGGAGAAATGCGTACCATCACGTTTCCGACTTTGATAAAGGTCGGATTGTAGCCTATCGCGATTGCGGTTTATCGTATCGCGACATTGCTGCTCGCGTTGGTCGAGATCCAATGACTGTTAGCAGAATATGGACTCGGTGGGTTCAGGAGAGTAATACGGAACGCCGTGCTGGATCCCAACGGCCTCGTATCACCAGCACTCGCGATGACAGGCATCTTATCCACATGGCTGTAACAGATCGTGCAGCCACGTCTCGATCCCTGAGTCAACAGATGGGGACGTTTGCAAGACAACAACCATTTTCAAGAACAGTTCGACGACGTTTGCAGCAGCATGGACTATCGACTCGGAGACCATGGCTGCTGTTACCCTTGACGCTGCATCACAGACAGGAGCGCCTACGTTGGTGTACTCAACGACGAACCTGGGTGCACGAATGGCAAAACGTCATTTTTTTGGATGAATCCAGGTTCTGTTTACAGCATCATGATCGTCGCATTCGTGTTTGGCGAGATCGCTGTGAACGCACATTGGAAGCGTGTATTCGTCATCGCCATACTGGCGTATCACCCGGCGTGATGGTATGGGGTGCCATTGGTTACAGGTCTCGTTCACCTCTTGTTCGCATTGACGGCACTTTGAACAGTGGACATTACATTTCAGATGTGATACGACCCGTGGCTCCACCCTTCATTCGAACCCTGCGAAACCCTACATTTCATCAGGATAATGCACGACCGCATGTTGCAGGTCCTGGTTCAAATGGCTCTGAGAACTATGGGACTCAACTGCTGAGGTCATTAGTCCCCTAGAACTTAGAACTAGTTAAACCTAACTAACCTAAGGACATCACAAACATCCATGCCCGAGGCAGGATTCGAACCTGCGACCGTAGCGGTCTTTCGGTTCCAGACTGCAGCGCCTTTAACCGCACGGCCACTTCGGCCGGCTGCAGGTCCTGTGCGGGCCTTTCTGGATACAGAAAATGTTCGACTGCTGCCCTGGCTAGCACATTCTCCAGATCTCTCACCAATATAAAACGTCTGGGCAATGGTGGCCGAGCAACTGTCTCGTTACAATACGCCAGCCACTACTCTTGATGAACTGTGCTTTCGTGTTGAAGCTGCATGAGCAGCTGTACCTGTACACGTCATCCAAGCTCTGACTCAATGCCCAGGCGTATCAAGGCCGTTATTACGGCCAGAGGTGGTTGTTCTGGGTACTGATTTCTCAGGATCTATGCACCCGAATTGCGTGAAAATGTAATCACATGTCAGTTCTAGTATAATATATTTGTCCAATGAATACCCGTTTATCATCTGCATTTCGTCTTGGTGTAGCAATTTTTATGGCCAGTAGTGTATATGTGCCGCTGTGAGCAATAGCCTTTTTCCAGGTGCCCAGTTTCAAATATCGACTGCATGCGGTTCACATCGCAACGTTCAGTAGGAAAGTTGCTGAAACAGACGTGACGGTTTTGAAGCCGATTGTCATTGATAACGCATGCCATTGGTTTTCGGTCCCTATCGGCTCCGATCTTTTTACGAATACTTCTCGCACACCGTATTTCATTTGTGCGAGCTGTCCCCATTATTTGTAGACACTCTGGACAGTCCGCATTGATATAGCAATAAGTCAGGTAACTTCATTCATGGTGTGATCATGGGGACGTCCAACCACGCTACCTCCTTTCTGCTAGTCTGCCGCGTCTCCAAGGCGACCCGTGTTACTGAAATGATACCATATAACCGACTGATTCACGTATACCACTTCACTGCCACCACTCAGGAGGGTCAAATGACCACCTGGTACCACACCATCTACGACATTCCAAATCGTGTATGCTTATTGCAGCTGTAAAGGTCGATAATTTCTTTGATATAGTTCCTCAGTGGCCATTAAAATACGTGAACGGAAAAAATCACAGCACTAAAATATAATTAATGTGGAGTAATAAAGTTTTGCGAATACATTTGTCTAGGTAACATATTTAAGTCATTAACATTGCAAGATCACAAGTTAATGTAAGCGCGAGATAAGCCATAGCAAATGTGAAATGCTGGTACATCAACAACCGCTGTAACTGCCAGAATGTTCAACGCTAGCAAACGTGTACCGGGGCCGGATGTCAGTTTGTGGTATTGAGTTGTATGCCTGTTGCACTTGATCGGACAGTACAGGGACGGTTAATGCTGTTTCTGGATGATGGTGGAGTTGTCGTCCAATGATGTCCCATATGTACTCGATTGGAGGCAGATATGGTGATCGAGCAGGTCAAGGCAACATGTCAACACTCTTAGAGAATGTTGGGTTACAACAGCGGTATGCGGGCGAGCGTTATCCAGTTGGAAAACACCCCATG
This sequence comes from Schistocerca nitens, assembly GCF_023898315.1. NCBI lineage: Eukaryota > Metazoa > Arthropoda > Insecta > Orthoptera > Acrididae > Schistocerca > Schistocerca nitens. Next base: position 292,197,741 of record NC_064616.1, on the reverse strand, counting down.
GAATGCTGTTCATGAATGGCAGCACAACAGGCCGAATCACCAGATTGACGTACAAATCTAAAGTCTGGGTGCCTGGGATAACCACGAGAGTGCTCCTGCTGTCATTCGTATCTTCAGGTGTAGGTCCAGTGTGTCTATGATACAGACACGTTGGTCACAGGCCCTCAACTACCCTCCTTCTAACCAACAGACGGCCAACGCTGGCACCGAGGCTGAACCAGCCTTCATCAGAAAACACAACAGACCTCCACCCTGACCTCCAATGAATTCTCAGTCGATACCACTGGAGTCGCAAATGGCGGTTGTTTGGGGTCCGTGGAATGATCGCTATAGGGCGCCTGGCTCGAAGCAGTTCTTGAAGTAACAGCTTTGTAACAGTTCGTTGTGTCTCTGTGCCGCCAACTGCTGCTCAAATTGCTGCTGCAGATGCAGTTCTGTGCGCCAGAGCCATACGCCGAACACGACGGTCCTCCCTCTCGGTAGTGCCACGGGGCCGCCCAGAGCCCGGTCTTCTTGCGACTAAACATTCTCATGACCACCACTGCCAGCAGTCATGTGCAGTGGCTGCATTCCTGCCAAGTCTTTCGCAGAAGGAACATCCAGCTTCCCGTAGCCCTATTAGACGAACTCATTCAAATTCAGTGAGGTGTTGATAAGGGCGTCTTTTGTCGCCTTGAAGCCATTCTTGATTAACATCAACTCACCACGTCCAATCTCAAAGGTAACAAACACTCACGACCGTTAAAGCGTGTCTTCAAAGCAAACCTGATTTGCATCCTCATAGTGTCGTTACTGGCGCCACTCTACTGTAGCTGGAGAGTAAGGCTACATAATTAGGTTTACTTAAGAAAACAATGCGAAAGGGAATGCTGTGCATTAAATTTATAAATGGAGGAATCTCAATGGAGAATTTCATAAGTATCGTCAACTACGAAGATCACCAGACAAGTTCTTCGAATACACGTGAATCAGCAGAGGAGCATTCGACTATCTCATCAATAAATTAAATACGAATGTTTTTTTTACATGATCAAGAACTTTTAACAGCCAATAAATGAAGAGGAATGACTATTACTTGACTAAATATGTTAAATACAAACATAACCACTAACAAGGGAACCTCCCCATCGCACCCCCCTCAGATTTAGTTATAAGTTGGCACAGTGGATAGGCCTTGAAAAACTGAACAAAGATCAATCGAGAAAACAGGAAGTAGTTATGTGGAACTATGAAAAAATAAGCAAAATATACAAACTGAGTAGTCCATGTGCAACATATACAACATGAAGGAGAGCGTCAGCGCAGTAGCGCCGTGGTCTCGTGGTTAGCGTGAGCGGCTATGGAGTGAGAGGTCCTTGGTTCAAGTCTTCCCTCGAGTGAAAATTTTACTTTCTTTGTTTTTCCGAAGTTATGATCTGTCCGTTCGTTCATTGACGTCACCGTTCACTGTAATAAGTTTAGTGTCTGTGCTTTGCGACCGCACCGCAAAACCATGCGGTTAGTAGACGAAAGGATGTGCCTCTCCAATGGGAACCGAAAACATTTGATCGCAAGGTCATAGGTCAACCGATTCCTCCGCAGAAAAACACGTCTGATATATTCTATACGACACTGGTGACGGCATGTGCGTCACATGACAGGAATTTGTTGTCGACCCACCTAACTTGTACACTTGGCGAATGGGCAAAAAGATTCTTCTACCTTGCCCGATTTAGGTTTTCTTGTGGATGTGATAATCACTCCCAAAAAAGTGATGAAAACATAACAGTTTGTCACATAAACTGAAAATAAAAAAATAGACTTTTCACTCGAGGTAAGACTTGAGCCAAAGACCTATCGTTCCGCAGCTGCTCACACTACCCACGGGACCACGGCGCTCCGGAGCTCAAGCTATCCTTGATGTTGCCTATCTTCTGCATGGACTACTGAGTTTATATATTTTGCTCATTTTTTCATAGTTCCACACAACTTCTTCCTGTTTTCTCGATTGATGTGTGTTCAGTTTTTCAAGGCCTATCCACTGTGCCAACTTATAACTAAATGTGAGGGGGTTGCGATGGGGAGGTTCCCTTGTAAGTATAAAGCGAAAGGGTAATATGTAGCGTAGTGGCGGTGTGGCGATGCCGGCACGGTGGCTCAGCGTGTTTTTTTTTTTTCTTTTTTAATCTCAGTTTTGTTCTTTTTCGTTCGTTGTATCTGCTCGGGGCGGACGTCGCAAGACGTCCGTTTCAGTTCGTTGTTGATCCATTAACTCAGTTTTTTATTACAGAGGGCAGCTACTTCTTTGACCGAACACGCTGAGCTACTGTGCCGGCGAAGAAAAAAAAAACTGTGAACGGATCAACGAACAACCTGAACGGGTGTCAACGGACGTCCGCCACGAACAAATTCAACGAACAATATAGAACAAAATGAGATAAGAAAAAATCGGTAGCGTATGCAGCTCTTAATAGTCTGCAAAGTTGAGGTCTTCGGCTCGACTCAAACTATTTTTTTTATTTTTACCGACTCAATTACGATTCTGACTACTGTTTACACTGCATCGCTAAGTATATTTTTAAGATCTTGCCAAAGAACGTGATCTTCACACCTATCCCAATATATCACACAGATTTAATTCCTAATAAATTACAATGAACCATGAAGTTTTACAGATATTTGATGTTGTGAACGTAATTCATCAGCAGTCAGTGTTAAGGCCAAGCGTTTCAATTACTCTAAATAGTCTGTAAAAGTAAAGCTTACAAAATTTTTGAAAAGAAAGTCAAACGTTTTGTGTAATGATTTGTCTAAAAGAATGAAATAAAAAATATTAGGGAAACGTTCGGTGCACCTCATTTTCTATTCATGATTTCGAGCATTATTCAAAGGCGCGTAGAACGTTTCTCTGATCTACTTGCCGGCTGCGGTGGTCTAGCGGTTCTAGGCGCTCAGTCCGGAACCGCGCGACTGCTACGGTCGCAGGTTCGAATCCTGCCTCGGGCATGGATGTTTGTGATGTCCTTAGGTTAGTTAGGTTTAAGTAGTTCTAAGTTCTAGGGGACTGATGACCACAGATGTTAAGTCCCATAGTGCTCAGAGCCATTTGAACCATTCTGACCTACTTATTTCTTTTACACAAGTCATTTCATAAAATATTTGACTGATTTCTTCCATTTTTAAATTCAAAGTTTTATTCAGAAAACATGATCTTACTGACTCCTCGTTTTCCTTCCTGACGTACTTGATTCGAAGGAAGCCTTTTTGACATTTAAATACCGCACCAATGTATCTTTTTATGTGCAAAATAGCTAGGTCTTGAACAGACGACATTTTTGACACTTCATTTACAGCAGCTTTTCGTGATATATTTCAATTTTTCCTCAGCTTATTCAAAAAATGGTTCAAATGGCTCTGAGCACTATGGGACTTAACATCTTTGGTCATCAGTCCCCTAGAACTTAGAACTACTTAAACCTAACTAACCTAAGGACATCACACACATCCATGCCCGAGGCAGGATTCGAACCTGCGACCGTAGCAGTCGCGCGGTCCTCAGCTTATTATTTAAGTTTTCGTTAATTACCGTGATTACTTTCAAGCAGTTGAATATTTTCATGTCAAACTAGACCTCATGCTGGTCACTTCGATACCCCGTTTACCTGTTTCTCTGCCTTTGTTTGCCTACGAAAATTTGGACAAAACCTCATGGTGTAGGTTATAGGGAGTCTTGTCCCCACTCTGCTCATCTACATCTACATCTACATGACTACTCTGCAATTCACATTTAAGTGCTTGGCAGAGGGTTCATCGAACCACAATCGTACTATCTCTCTACCATTCCACTCCCGAACAGCGCGGGGGAAAAACGAACACCTAAACCTTTCTGTTCGAGCTCTGATTTCTCTTATTTTATTTTGCTGATCATTCCTACCTATGTAGGTTAGGCTCAACAAAATATTTTCGCATTCGGAAGAGAAAGTTGGTGACTGAAATTTCGTAAATAGATCTCGCCGCGACGAAAAACGTCTTTTCTGTAATGACTTCCATCCCAATTCGCGTATCATATCTGCCACACTCTCTCCCCTACTACGTGATAATACAAAACGAGCTGCCCTTTTTTGCACCCTTTCGATGTCCTCCGTCAATCCCACCTGGTAAGGATCACACACCGCGCAGCAATATTCTAACAGAGGACGAACGAGTGTACTGTAAGATGTCTCTTTAGTGGACTTGTTGCATCTTCTAAGTGTCCTGCCAATGAAACGCAACCTTTGGCTCGCCTTCCCCACAATATTATCTATGTGGTCTTTCCAACTGAAGTTGTTCGTAATTTTAATACCCAGGTATTTAGTTGAATTGACAGCCTTGAGAATTGTACTATTTATCGAGTAATCGAATTCCAACGGATTTCTTTTGGAACTCATGTGGATCACCTCACACTTTTCGTTATTTAGCGTCAACTGCCACCTGCCACACCATACAGCAATCTTTTCTAAATCGCTTTGCAACTGATACTGGTCTTCGGATGACCTTACTATACGGTAAATTACAGCATCATCTGCGAACAACCTAAGAGAACTGCTCAGATTGTCACCCAGGTCATTTATATAGATCAGGAACAGCAGAGGTCCCAGGACGCTTCTCTGGGGAACACCTGATATCACTTCAGTTTTACTTGATGATTTGCCGTCTATTACTACGAACTGCGACCTTCCTGACAGTAAATCACGAATCCAGTCGCACAACTGAGACGATACCCCATAGGCCCGCAGCTTGATTAGAAGTCGCTTGTGAGGAACTGTGTCAAAAGCTTTCCGGAAATCTAGAAACACGGAATCAACTTGAGATCCCCTGTCGATAGCGGCCATTACTTCGTGCGAATAAAGAGCTAGCTGCGTTGCACAAGAACGATGTTTTCTGAAACCATGCTGATTACGTATCAATAGATCGTTCCCTTCGAGGTGATTCATAATATTTGAATACAGTATATGCTCCAAAACCCTACTGCAAACCGACGTCAATGATACAGGTCTGTAGTTAGATGGGTTACTCCTACTACCCTTCTTAAACACTGGTGCGACCTGCGCAATTTTCCAGTCTTTAGGTACAGATCTATCGGTGAGCGAGCGGTTGTATATGATTGCTAAGCAGGGAGCTATTGTATCAGCGTAATCTGAAAGGAACCTAATCGGTATAAAATCTGGACCTGAAGACTTGCCCGTATCAAGCGATTTGAGTTGCTTCGCAACCCCTAAGGTATCTACTTCTAAGAAACTCATGCTAGCAGCTGTTCGTGTTTCAAATTCTGGAATATTCCATTCATCTTCCCTGGTGAAGGAATTTCGGAAAACTGCGTTCAATAACTCCGCTTTAGCGGCACAGTCGTCGGTAACAGTACCATCGGCACTGCGCAGCGAAGGTATTGACTGCGTCTTGCCGCTTGTGTACTTTACATACGACCAGAATTTCTTCGGATTTTCTACCAAATTTCGAGACAATGTTTCGTTGTGGAACCCATTAAAGGCATCTCGCATTGAAGTCCGTGCCAAATTTCGCGCGTCTGTAAATTTTAGCCAATCTTCGGGATTTCGCGTTCTTCTGAACTTCGCATGCTTTTCCGTTGCCTCTGCAACAGAGTTCGGACCTGTTTTGTGTACCACGGGGGATCAGTTCCATCTCTTACCAATTTATGAGGTATGAATCTCTCAATTTCTGTTGCTACTATATCTTTGAATTTGAGCCACATCTCGTCTAAATTTGCAGTCAGTTCGGAAGGAATGGAGATTGTCTCTTAGGAAGGCTTATAGTGACACTTTATCCGCTTTTTTAAATAAAATTATTTTGCGTTTGTTTCTGGTGGGTTTGGAAGAAACGGTATTGAGCCTAGCTACAACGACCTTGTGATCACTAATCCCTGTATCAGTCATGATGCTCTCTATCAGCTCTGGATTGTTTGTGGCTAAGAGGTCATGTGTGTTTTCGTAACCCTTTACAATTCGCGAGGGTTCGTGGACTAACTGCTCGAAATAATTTTCGGAGAAAGCATTTAGGACAATCTCGGAAGATATTTTCTGCCTACCACCAGTTTTGAACAAGTATTTTTGCCAAAATATCGAGGGAAGGTTGAAGTCCCCACCAACTATAACCGTATGAGTGGGGTATTTATTTGTTGCGAGACTCAAATTTTCTCTGAACTGTTCAGCAACTGTATCATCGGAGTCTGGGGGTAGGTAGAAGGAGCCAATTATTAACTTAGTTCGGCTGTTAAGTATAACCTCCACCCATACCAATTCGCATGGAGTATCTACTTCGACTTCACTACAAGATAAACCACTACTGACAGACACAAACACTCCACCACCAATTCTGCCTAATCTATCTTTCCTGAACACCGTCCGAGACTACGTAAAAATTTCTGCAGAACTTATTTCAGGCTTTAGCCAGGTTTCTGTACCTATAACGATTTCAGCTTCTGTACTTTCTATTAGCGCTTGGAGCTCAGGGACTTTCCCAGCACAACTACAACAATTTACAACTACAGTTCCGACTGTTCCTTGATCCAAGCAAGTCCTGTATTTGCCATGCACCCTTTGAGATTGCAGCCCACCCCGTACTTTCCCGAGGCCTTCTAACCTAAAAAACCGCCCAGTCCACGCCACACAGCCTCCGCTACCCGTGTAGCCGCCAGCTGAGTGTAGTGAACTCCTGACCTATTCAGCGGAACCCGAAACCGCATCACCCTATGGCGCAAGTCAAGGAATCTGCAGCCAACACGGTCGCAAAACCGTCTGAGCTCTGATTCAGACCCTCCACCCGGCTCTGCACCAAAGGTCCGCAGTCGGTTCTGTCAACGATGCTGCAGATGGTGAGCTCGGCCTTCATCTCGTAAGCAAGACCGGCCGCCTTCACCAAATCAGATAGCCGCTGGAATCCAGAGAGAATTTCCTCAGATCCAAAGCGACACACGTCATTAGTGCAGACATGTGCCACTACCTGCAGCTGGCTGCACCCTGTACTCTTCATGGCATTCGGAAGGACCCTTTCCACATCAGGAATGACTCCACCCGAAATGCACACGGAGTGCACACTGGATTTCTTGCCCTCCTTAGCCGCCATGCCCCTAAGGGGCCCAATTACGCGCCTAACATTGGAGCTTCCAACTACCAATAAGCCCACCCTCTGTGATTGCCCGGACCTTGAAGGCTGAGAATCATCCTCTGAAACAGGGCAGGCAGCTGCATCTGGCTCAGCCAGAGACAGTGCCTGAAACCTGTTTGTCAGACGCACCGGGGAGGCTTTCTGATCAGCCTCCGGGGACGTCTTTTGCTGCCTGCCACGCCTTGGAACGACCTCCCAATCAACCACAGGCGAGGGCTCAGCCCCACTGCGGGCAGCAACCGGGCCAACCACAGCGGCAGACCGATCTGGGGACAGACAGGACGAGGTTGACATCCCCGTGATACCCAAGTCCGGCTCCCCACAGTGGTGCCCATTGGCAACAGCCTCAAGCTGCGTGACCGAAGTCAGCGCCGCTTGCAGCTGTGAGCGAAGGGATGCCAACTCAGCCCTCATCCGAACACAGCAATCACAGTCCCTGTCCATTCTAACCGATGTTGAACAACAGTTACTGAAACACGAGTCCGTGCCTAGATAACGCAAGGGAAACACGCAAAGAATGTATTAACTAACCTGTACAAATGTCTAACGACTGCGCTACAATCTGCCTGAATTTACGATTACAGTAACTAAAACTCGAAATTACACCTCCTATACGAAACTCACACGCAATTTAAGTAAGAATCTACGAAGTAAACACTAAAGCGCGATGCTACAACTCTCAAATGCTATAATACGCCCGAAATGTATGAATTAAACAATGCAAGTACCCAAAAACACGCAAAGAAATTAAGAATTAAACTATGTAACAAATAAGTAAGCTAGGGGTATACGACTTGCTGCTGCAGCTGCTTATCCAAGCGTGCTGTCATTTCCAAAAATCATCGTTTCGATATCTTGAACCTTTTATGAGATACGACGATTTTTACGACCACTTGATTCCCGAAGCGCAGGAAAGGTTCGGACGCGCCGCGAGCGACCCGTCCGCGGATATAACAACCAATATTTCAGGAATGAAAAGAGATATAATTCCGGTCTCAACTTTAAATACAATTTAGATATATTGGTTACATTTTATACGCAATAATGTATGGCCTTAAATGAACTATACGAAAAGTCTACACAATGCGATTTTACCTCTGCAAATTCTTAAAAATTTCGTGCAGCCATGTACTCAATTTCGTGCAGCACAATGACGAAAATAAATTCTGACCTTTATCATTTAAGGATATCAAGCTATAGGTTGCGGAAGAATCAAATTTTTCCACTGAATAGTTTCCTTAAAATCGGATGTTAAGTAATTTATGGCTGCCATCGCGTCCGCTCCACTGCTTTGCCAAGAAGACGCGTGGCTGTCGCTCTGTGTCGCGCGTGCTGCAGGCGACAAGATGAAAACACGTTTGAATTCAAACGTCGCCAGTTGCAGTGGGAGACAGCCATCGACCCAGATGTCGCTCACGTAGGACACTTCCATAACTATACCTGCGATTGTGTTTTGCCGCCTGAAGCTGTCGCGCGCTGTCGCTCGCTTCTGTCGCTCACGTAGGACTCGGCCTTACGCGTCTGGCGGCAAATTTTAATAAACATCATCTTTCAGATGGAGAAACACGCCTACCAAGTTCCGTTTATGTCGCACAACTCGATCTTGGTGTTACAATTTTTGTCTTGGAATTAGAATGATGTCCTTAGCACTCCGAATTTCGTATATGCTAATCAGTGCGAAAGTCTACTTTCAAACAAAATTAAATTAACACCGTTCCCTGTGGTCTGCCTCTGTAGCTGAGTGGTCAGTGAATGTGACTGCCACAGGTGGACTCTGCTTAATTTCCAACTACATTAAGCGGTTTTTCCTCGATGAGTGAACTGGACGGCGTCCAGTCAGCCACTTGAGAACGACTTTCAGGGTGGTGTCCTAATCCTATGCTTCTGCAACAATGCAAACTGAACGAACTGGCGCAGTGCTTAAGGCACTGCATATCTAAAGGAATAGGGTTTAAATCCACATCCGAACATCTTGGTTCAGGTTTTGCTTGGTTTCTCTAAATGTAGTAAAATCAAGGCCAAAACGGTTCCCTTGAAATGAAGATGGCTGATTTCCTTTTCCAAACTTTTTCTATCTGGGCTTGTGCTCTGCCTCTAGTAATCATGCTGCAGGCGTACACTCGATACCCCGATTGTCCCTCAAACTCTTCAGCAGAACGACACCATAGACAGATGATGGGGCTGTTGTTGATCAGCAGCATCGTATGGTCCCTTGGGAGTGATTGCGAAAGTATATTACTCTACATTACAACATCCCGCTGACACACATTTGGCTGAATCCATTAGATGTTCGCCTCTACTTCCCAATGGCCAGTGGTAACATAAATCTATCGAAATTAACTACCATCAGTTACTGTGTTGCTATCTGGTTTCATTACAGATGTTAGACTTTTTCCGTTTCTGCCTGAAGGAATAATTGATTCACACATGAAGTTATTCAGATGCCATTTGCTGCTATCCACACAAGAAACAGAGTCAGAGACAGTTGCCACGTCGGAGAGATAGTACCCCTGTCGCTGCGATGAGTGATGTAGTGCACGGATGGATGTGCTGGCTTTGTATTGGTTGTCATTGTGACAGTTGAGCGCAGGACGGGAAAAACGCATTTCACCACCGGCTGACTCTGGATGCTCAAAGTGTCGCTCAGTCCATCTCAAAAGTTTGTGCTTGCAACGAGCATTTTGTGTGCCACAGAATCAAAGGTTTATCACGATTACTTCGATTCAGGGAAAACTGTCGCCGCTAGGGTAACTACTCTAGTCAACAACGTGTTGATGTAAAAGCTCGCAGTGGATTATTGCACTAAATAGACAGATCGCAGTCCAGTAAATCACTCGCAACCGGAAAACAACGACACATTCAAGAATCATTTCCTCGCTATGAAGCCCAGAAGCCAATGCCCAACACTTGCACCTGTTCTCACCGCCTCTCACAGGCAACAGAGGTGAGTACGGGCGCAGAAATCACGCAATTGGAAATTGGAAGCATCGGAGAAGGTCGCATGGACTGGCGAGTCAGTTTATATGTTGGTACACGTTACGGATATTGTACAGGTACGTCGACAAACACATAAGGCGTTGCATCCCAATCGGCAATAAGGCATCTTTCAGGCAGGTGGTAGAGCTATTCTCGTGTGAGGAGTGTTTAAGTTGGGTTCCTAAACTGTCTGCCATGATCTTTCACTGATAAACATATATGAACCACGATCTAAGGTATTCACAGCGTATTTCAAACTGTAGAATTCTCCGGTATCTGCCTGAGTCACATCGTAAGTTCTCTACAATCTTTCAGCAAATAAGATTTGTTGCCACTTTCTGGTGGTTGCTGATCACCGCTGCTTTGCTCGTGTCGCTGTCCTGAACAAGACGTAAAGCTCTAAATGTTGAACAGAAGATGAGGCTCTTCTTTTGACGTTGGCCCCTCCATCGCCCTGCTCCTGTCATTGTACACGTCGGTGCCGGCAGTAGGGGGGATGGCGCACCCCAGTCCTCGTGCTATAGCTTTCATGTGCAGACATTATTGTACAGCAACATTTTGTCTTTCTCGACTCTGTGCAGGGTTCCATGCCTGATTCAGTTGCAGGAAACTATCTATCCAAGATAGTCTAATTATCAAAGTGGGTGGCAGTGGCACGGAGTGCAGTGGAACACATAGTAAATACTATCTGTTTGCTCTTAATACACTTAGGCAGTCTTCAATAGGGTCATACACACCAGCCATTCAGTAGCTATAGAGCGTAGCTTCCAGTCTGGTAATACCATGTTTTTTTATCCAAGAAGGACGTAAAAGTATCTTGTAGATTCGCATCAGGATACTTCATAAAACTGATGATTACCAATATCGTTATTCACTTCTGGGCTTGTGATGTGACATGCCATTTTGCTATATATCTTTATTCTACAACTGGAGCTCATCCACGTTAAAAATTCTATTCCAGTTTTCTTATGATTGTTGACAATCACATTGCTGACGTCTGGACACAGAAGTCGTGGTTTAATGTTAGTTAATCACACATCTCCATTTTTTTAAAATCACTACAAAGTCCTGCATTATATCTAGGTCCATAAGCTAATAGTCGTCTATAAAGAACTGTTGAAATGTTTCAAGCATTTCATCCATAAGTACAGCCATTTTAACGTCAGAAAATTTCTCTCGTTGTTGCGTTGTCGTTCCCATGCACAAAAAACAGAAATTTTGCCTTGGATCCGTGACACACACAGATTATCTTGGAGAATTTTCCACGTAGGCGACTTTGGAATGCACCATCATTTCCTTCTTTAACATTCCAGGCCATCACTTCTCTAATTGTTTTTGGCAGTCCACTTGGTCACAGCTTTTAACCACCATAATGTTGTCACAAAACGGTTAAGTAAACAGAGCAAGTACATTTAAATTTTTCTTGTTAAGCAGTGTGCCATTTTCAGTATAATTTAGAAGGCCGTCGGATCCTACCCCTTGGGAGTCCGCCATACGCCGTTGTATGAATTAGGATAGTACGATACGCTACCTGGATTATGTGATGTAGTACCAAATTAAGCGAAATGGTGACCCAAATTATGTGACATGGTACCCTGGATTATGCGACACAGAAATAGAGGTTGTACCCTAGTAGTTCTCTGCTGAAACAACAAAAACAAGAGATAAAGCTCTATGTTGAACAGAAGGTGAGGATCTTCCTTTGACGAGTTGGAGGGCCTGGTTTTGAGTGCAGTTATGTAGAAGACATTGGTGTTTCTTAGAACACGGCATCAAACACGTAATGAAAAGTAACGACTATAATAAAAAATGATATGTCAGCCTAGGCTGTGGCGAAGCCATGTCTCGCTACATCCTTTCTTCCAGGAGTACAAGTCCTGCAAGTTCCGCGGGAGAGCTTCTATGAAGTTTGGAAGGTAGGACATAAGGTATTGACGGAAATAAAGCTGAGAGGGTAGGTCATGAGGCGTTCTTGTGTTGCTTAGTCAGTAGAGCACTTGTCTGCGTAAGGCGAAGGTCCCAAGTTCGAGTCCTAGTTCGGCATACAGTTTTAATCTGCCAGGAAGTTTCATATCAGCGCACAATCCACTCCACAGCGAACATTATTCCTGGAATCTATCGGATTTGTTGCCGGTAGCGGGTCTGGTCAGTCTCTAAATGGGCTCCCTTATCTGGCAGGCATCTTCTCCACAGGAAGGCACGAAGCGATCCCATCCACATGGGTAAGGAAGTGTAAAATACCCTGTGTTAATCATAGCTTGTAATTTTCTAGAAAATCTTGCCAGTTTCAAAACTCTTAGATTTTATGTTACTTTTTTCTCACGGGATTAGATGAGAAATTTGAAAACTGATACATGTCAATATACACACATCATACATCCGGAACCTGTACAGAAAACTGGAGTAGAGATCAACATAAGCATCATTTCCGCCCTTTTTATTGCTCATGAAAACCATACATTGCATGTTGTACCACCATAAAGCGAGATCTTCAGAGGTGGTGGTCAACATTGCTGTGCACACCGGTACCTCTAATACCCAGTAGCACGTCCTCTTGCACTGTTGCATGCCTGTATTCACCGTGGCATGCTATCCACAAATTAATCAAGGCACTGTTGGTCCAGATTGTCCCATTCCTCAACCGCGATTCGGCGTAAATCCTTTAGAGTGGTTGGTGGGCCACGTCGTCCATAAACAGCCCTTTTCAATCTGTCCCAGGCATGTTCGATAGGGTTCATGTCTGGAGAATATGCTGGCCACTCTAGTCGAGCAATGTCGTTCTCCTGAAGGAAGTCATTCACAAAATGTGCACGATGGGGGGCGCGAATTATCGTCCATGAAGACGAATGCTTCGCCAATATGCTGCCGATATGGTTGAACTATCGGTTGGAGGATGGCATACACATATCTTACAGCCGTTACGGCGCCTTCCATGACCACCAGCGGCTTACGTCGGCCCTACATAATGCCACCCCAAAACAGCGGGGAACCTCCACCTTACTGTACTCGCTGGACAGTGCGTTCAAGGCGTTCAGCCTGACCGGGTTGCCTCCAAACACGTCTCTGACGATTGTCTAGTTGAAGGCATATGCAACACTAATCGGTGAACAGAACCTCTGCCAACTCTGAGCGGTCCATTCGGAGTGTTGTTGGCCCATCTGTACCGCGCTGCATGGTGTCGTGGTTGCAAAGATGGACCTCGCCATGGACGGCGGGAGTGAAGTTGCGCATCATGCAGCCTATTGCGCACAGTCTGAGTCTTAACACGACGTCCTGTGGATGTACGAAAAGCATTATTCAACATGGTGGCGTTGCTGTCAGGGATCCTCCGAGTCATAATCCGTAGGTAGCGGTCGTCCACTGCAGTAGTAGCCCTTGGGCGGCCTGAGCGAGGCATGTCATCGACGGTTCGTCGAGGCATGTCATCGACGGTTCGTCTCTCTGTATCTCCTCCATGTCCGAAGAACATCGCTTTGGTTCACTCCGAGACGCCTGGACATTTCCCTTGTTGAGAACCCTTCCTGGCACAAAGTAACAATGCAACCGCGGTATTGACCGTCTAGGCGTGGTTGAACTACAGACAACACGAGCCGTGTAGCTACCTCCTTCCTGATGGAACGACTGGAACTGATCGGCTGTCGGACCCCTTCAGTCTAATAGGTGCTGCTCATGAATGGTTGTTTGCGCCTTTTGGGCGGGTTTAGTGACATCTCTGAACAGTCAAAGGGACTGTGTCTGTGATACAATATCAACAGTCAACATTTATCTTCAGGAGTTCTGGGGACCAGGGTAATGGAAAACATTTTCTTTTAATGTGTGTATAATTACTTTTAATAAAAACCGAGCGAGGTGGCGCCAGTAATTAGCACACTGGACTCTTATTCGGGAGGACGATGGTTCAAACTCTCGTCCGGCCATCCTGATTTAGATTTTGCGTGATTTCCCTAAATCGTTTCAGGCAAGTGCCGGGATGGTTCCTTTGAAAGGGTACGGCCGACTACCTTCCCCATTTCCCCATCCTTACCATTCAGATGGGACCAATAACCTCGCTGTTTGGTCTCCTTCCCGTGAAATCAATCTACCATCCAACCAACCATTTAATAACAATTTTTCGGGAGATTTTCCTGTCCCCCATGTACCATCATGGAAAATTTCTTCAATCACAGAATTTACAGAAGTCTTTTAAAAAGAGCTATATCAGTTCGTTCTCGATACATAGCGAGTTCCCGCCTTTATGTTTCTCTGCATGTCCACGTTGTTACATTCCAGTAACATGTGGTACACAGTTTGCCTCTAGTGCATGGACACATGGCGTCGTTGGTTATTCTGAATCGGTGGTATTAAGCCTTCAGTTTTCTGTGTCCCGTTAACGTGGCTGTGAAGTTAGGAGAGATCGGCAACTGGGTCGCCAGTCTCTAGTGCACCGTTGGAAAATATTCTTTTGTAATGATTCCTTTTGTAATCTGTTTCCATTCATTTTCCCATTCTTCAAAAGCTATTTTTCCTGGCATTTGTATCATGACAATTTTGGGACGTTCCTCATGTGATCTGGATTCGTCTTTGGCCAGCTACTTTGCAAGTTCATTCGCGTGCACGCCTGTGAGAGCTTTGATCTATGTAAATCTATAACCCAGATCTTCTTTTGCAACATTCTGATCTTATTACATGTTTCTTCAATCAGGCTGTTGTGATGGTTTGTATTACTCGAAGAATGTAATGTTGTTTTACTGTCGATCTGTATTACTGTCGTGTTTAGCTTTACGAGAGCCATTTAAGTGGTAAAGCACTCTGCCTGAATGTTTGAGCATTCATTTCCGAGTTTATACTACATCAGATAAGTTGCCGCTTTGTTTATTGAAATTGCTATGCCTGATTCAACTCCTTATTCAGTTATACTCACGTCCGAGAATACATCTAGCAAGTAATGCTTCCTGTCATTTCGTTCATTAAGAACGACAATATCAGCAGGGCGAGTAAGTTTTTTTATGATCAGCAGTTTCTAATGTTTGTTTAGTGTGTCTAGTTTTAATTTTATTGTATTCATTCACTATTTTCATGATTTCAATAATTATTTGTTTGAGGCTCGACAGAATACGAAGCATCTCGTCTGATACTATTCTGTGCGTTTTAGCAATCTTGATATTAATTGTGACTTCTGAAAATTTCCCGGCGTATTTCTTCTTATAATAATTTCCGGGTATGCAGCCGGATCCCGTCGACATTGTGGCAGAATGTCGACGGGATCCGGCTGCATACCCGGAAATTATTACAAGTTGATATTAATTAATCATTGTGCTCGTTTGTACTTATTGTAATTGTAATGCCTTGTTACAGTGCTAATCCACACTGGAGATGCATATCATAACATAGATAATATTGCTCCTTTTTAGATGATTCTTAGAGTCTCCGAACGAAGTCTTCAACTCAATCTGGCTGATTTTGATAATGGGTGTATTAATTTTGTGCATTTGTCTGTGACCTGTTGAATATGATTACTGAATCTGAACTTATTATTAACAGTTATTCCAAGGTATTTTAGTCGGTTACCTTTCTCCAGCTGTTTACTGTCCAAGGACTTTCGTTTTGTCCATTTTTCTTGTTACTGATAGGGATTTCGATTTCTGCTCATTGAAAAGAATTTTGTTACTTTTAGGCTGTTCTATTTTTCGCATTTAGATATTAGAAACGCTCTGAGCTGCAGAGGCACTGATTCCTCTCCTCAGTATTATCAGATCATCAGCAAAGAATATCGTTTGTACATGAAATGTATTCGCAGTTGCGAATGCGAATAACCATCAGATGTATAAGGAAATGACAACGAGAATTTGTGCCGGACCGGGAATCGAACCCGGATTTCCCACTTTACGAGAGCTAGCCCCTCAAGCACTTTGGCTTTCCATGCACGATTCACGGCCATACCTGGACTTTCATATGTCGTCGTTGCTGCGTCACAACCTGTACTCGTACACACATTATGTAATTCCCGTACAGGGGAGGACATTTTAATTGAAAGTCGCTGCCTGGTATCGGAGGAGAGAGGAGGAGGAGATTAGTGTTTAACGTACCGTCGACAACGAGGTCATTAGAGACGGAGCACAAGCTCGTATTAGGTAGGGAAGGGTGGAAGGAGATCGGTCGCGCCCGTTCAAAGGAAACACACCGGCATTTGCCTAAAGGACTTAGGAAAATCACGGAAAACCTCCATCTGGATGACCGGACAAGGGTTTGAACCGTCGCCCTCCCAAACGTGAGTCCAGTGTGCTAACCACAGCGCCACCTCACTCAGTGGTATCGGCGGATAAGTATGATATTTCTGTGTCTGTGTTATTAAGAAGAACGATGCGTTGTTCCTTCGGACAAGCCATTCCTTCAGTCTTGCCGTGAGCCGTGCATAGATAGTCAAAGAGGTTAAGGTGATCGCTCGCGTAAAGCGGGAAATCCGGGTTCGGGTCCGGTTGTTCGTATTCGCAATTGCGAATAGATTTCATGTATTTCGTAATGGCTGTAGTCGCCGCAGTGTCTGTTCCTTCGGACATGCATGCATGTCTGAAGGAACACTGCATCTTCTTCTTAACTACACAGCCGGCCGAATGGCCGAGCGGTTCTAGACGCTACAGTCTGGAACCGCGCGACCGCCACTGTCACAGGTTCGAATCCTGCCTCGGGCATGGATGTGTGTGATGTCCTTAGGTTAGTTAGGTTTAAGTAGTTCTAAGTTCTGGGGGGACTGTAAACCTCAGATGTTAAGTTCCATAGTGCTCAGAGCCATTTGAACCATTTTCTTAACTCCACAGGCACAGCAATATCATATTTATCCACCGATGCCGGGCAGCAGCTGTTAGTTACAATGTCCCCTCTTTATAGGATGTGCTTCTAATTTTTCTAGATGGTAGACGATAGACTAGATTCCAAGGGTTAGCTTTGGGCGTAAAGTTACAATATTCCTTCCATGACTATAATTTTGGGTTTTGTGTAGGCTTGGTATACTACTTTTCGATGACTATTGTCTTTTTCGGTGTTCTTTAAGCTCCTCAGCATATTTGTTCTTTGATAAAGTTTCCTAAGTGTATTTGTATTTTCCTTCTTTTTCGATAATTCATGTGCCCATCAGAGAACTGATTTGTTCTGCGTCTGTCAGAAAGAAGTCGAATACATTTTAAAAGCTTTGCTGCAGGTTGTGTCTGAAATCGTTCCGTATTCATCTACAATTTTTTCCACTTCTATTTCTCTGTTTACCTTGTATTCAAAACACGGTTGTTCTTGTTATTTCAGAATTTTATTCGCCTATATCGCACAAAAATAACAATTATTACTGGCTCTATCGAAATTAACTTGCCATCTTCAGATCATTTGTATTCGTGATGGACCTTTGTTTATTAATAACTGTAGGCAAGCTCGTCAACTATGTACTTAACAAATTCGTTGAATATCTCTTCTTTGGCAATGAATATGCCCGAAACGAAGCTTTCATGACTCTTAGCCACATGTTTCCCTATACTTAAGCGAATGACATTATGATCTGAACAGCTTTCTTCTTCACTATATTCCCACTGATATATGATAGGTAGCATGGGAGTATTTTCTATTCTGAGGTCTGCTACATTCGAAAGTAGTTGTGTTACTGGCTTCATTCATAATGAACAAGCCTCTGACGTTCATGTATTCTTCCATTTCTGTACCTCTGTTACTGGTTACTGAATCGTGCAACATGTTCGACCTTGCGTTGATATCTGTCATAATTAAAATACCTGCCCCTGTCTTAATAGATGAAATGTTATCAATTTTCCCAAATCAGATTGTATGTCCCTTCGTATATCGAAATGCAGCTTAATCGCATAGTATCGTAGGTATCCTATTGTAATTTGTACCACCGCAGTATCGTCATCTGAATATTGATTCGCCATTAATGCGTTTTATTACTGTGTTGTCGAATATTACTGCTGCGCATTTCTTTTCGTTTCCTGCTCTGAAAGTTCTGCGCTTCTTCGTTATTCCAGAGGTTTTATTTCGTATGCCGTTTGGTTTCTGGATATGCACTAAATCTATGTCGTTTTCGTGTTCAAATTGTAATAGATGGTGTGTTGCAGAGCGAGACTGCTGCACGTTTACCTGAATGTACTTGATGCCTGTCATGTTGACATTTCTGTTTCCGAGCCAAGAAAGAGTAGTCGCAACTTTCATCTTGTTTTAATCCTGGATATTCTCTTTTGTATCACCAGGTTTAGGGTACTGAGGTCCTTTGTGAATTGTTTTGCTACTGGGAGGACCATTTTTGAACGCCGGACGCTGTCAAGAACCTTGTAAATTCTGTAAGATAGATGGTTTTACCCTCCTCCCAACACGCGTCGTACTCTGTCGTGTCAGAAGTCGATGTTTTGGATGATACCGAGTCACATGCCGACATCGGATCATGTATTTCACCCTTGTGTCAATTGGCATAACCTGGGATATTTTGCTTTCTAAGTGATAAATATGAATTAGTTGGGCTTCCTCTCTTTGTCTCTTGCGTGTACGTGGGAACTCGTTTCTGTCTATCAACATGCCCACATAAATTATTGATGGCTCGTGAAGCTTATCTGTAGATGAATTATTTGCTCGCGTCAGAAGTCTGCGCATTGTTCAGTCACATTTGTGACTCTTTCGACCACTTTGAGAGCAATATCTTATGTGGAGAAACATCAAGCTTTCGGTCGGCACACATTACGTACAACGTTATCCACTGCAGTATAAATGACATATGAAGATAATCCATGAGGTACAATAACTGACTTTGGTACTTTAGTTATGTCATCAAAAATATACTGCGCTGTACTTCGAAACTATTTGATATGACTACATCTTGGAACTTTCGATCCGGAAGGTACCTCATGCAAACGATCTAACATCACATCAAACTGTGACATTTTGACGCCAACTGCCATTTTTCATATGAATAGAAGGCATTAGAAATACCTGTCTTGTACCTGCCGCTTTAAAGCCTTTGATTTGAGCCCAATATGATTCGCGTAAGTTTATACCACCTGCTTGTGCAAGTTGGTCGACATAAGACCGATTCACACTAGACTCAACAGAATGGCATGGATCGTCAGATGACGTCACCGTCAAATGATGGAAGGTTCACACTAGACGAAATGTCAACACGACTTCAGTTCGCTTCACCCAGTACCAAACTGTGAAAGTGAGAGTATGAGATTCGGTCTGAGATACAAAAGGCTGGAATATGGTATCGAAATTAAGGAACTAACAACGATCAGGTTTATTGATGGCCAAAGCAAACTTAAAAAAGGATGTCGTTGATGAATTTAGGAGGTTCACCATACATATCATGCACATCAATAGCACTGTCCATTTCCGTCTATACTGCGGAAATTGACAGTGCCATTGATGTGCGGTTTTCACAAAATTGATTGGTAGCAGGGGCTCATACTGTTAGCCAATCAACAAATTTTAATAATACCTAGAAAGAGTATTTTTTGTGCAAACATACAGTTTTTTGAATGAAAAAATGCCTATTGACATTAATAGACTAAAAGTAGAATGAATTAGAATGTCAGTGGTATTTGTTGCAATTTCTAGTGCGAGCCGTTTGGGAGTTATATTTTGAAAAGTTCCCACACCGCCACTTGTCTGTGACATTTAACCTGCATAGTGGCTACGTACGATTTTGTTACATTTGCGCCGGCCGTTGTGGCCGAGCGGTTCTAGGCACTTCAGTCCAGAACCACGCGGCTGTGGCGCGATGAGTACCGTTACCACAGTGTGGGATAGAGAACCATCAACTAACAGGCTAGTTTTGCATAGACGGAACACTGAATACGCACAAGTATCGCAGCCTCCTAAACATTCCATCTTCCACAGATACTAGAAGACGTTCCTCTGCAGACTAGGAGGATCCTGTGGTACCAAATGATGGCTGTCCAGCCCACAGTGCACGTGTCTTCACGAATTATTTCTAAATCGTTGCATTGGGCGCAGAGAACCTGCATCTTGGCCGGCCCGTTCCACAGATTTGACGCCTGTAGACTTCCGTCGGTGGGGAAAGCTGAAAGATGCTGTCTTCGAGGACGTACCAGCTACACCCGATGATATACAACGAAGTATTACTCAGCCTGCTCGGACATCTCCGCTAAAATGCTAACTCGTGTGCAGCAGTCGTTTCATACCTGACAGGAACCGCATGTTGCCGCTACTGGTGGTCATCTTGCACAAAATCTGTGATGGTGAACTGTCTCGTTACTGGTCAGAATCCACGGAACTAGTGTATGCACTTGTGTTGTTCTTTAGTGTGTTCTACTCACGTACTGTACAAGTGTCGGTGTGGGGACATTTCAAAATACATGATCGTGTAAACAACTCTCGCTAGAATCATGCAAAAAACACCACTGACGTTTTGATTTACCCTACATATACTTTCTTGATGTCAGTAGACATTCTTCCATTTAAAAAGTGCATGTTTGCTCAAAAAACTCAGTTTATACGTAGTATTACAATCTGTGTATTGGCTAACAGTACGAGTCCCTGATTACCAGTCCTTTCTGTGAAAACCGCGCAGCAGTAGCACTTTCTATTTCCGCAATATTTGCAGTGCAAGTTTTAGGTGATTCACCTTTATGTATAACCATATCAGAACAAAAAGAACTATCTTTTCATATTCAATAGAGCTTACATTTTCTCTTTCGAATTATTTAATGAAAATAGTTTCATTAATTTTGCTTTCAGATATCTGGCCCCTCTTTTGGAAAAACACTCAGTGGGAAATATATCCAAGTCGTCATGGAACATTTGCAGTAAATGTAAATGTCGTGTGACTAGGGCCTCCCGTCGGGTAGGCAGTTCGACGGGTGCAAGTCTTTCGATTTGACGCCACTTCGGCGACTTGGGCGTCGATGGGGATAAAATGATGATGACGAGGACAACACAACACCCAGTTCCTGAGCGGAGAAAATCTCCGACGCAGCCCGGAATCGAACCCGGTCCCTTAGGATTGACGTTCTGTCGCGCTGACCACTTTTTTTTTCCATTTTGTACGTTGTAGACGTTGTGTTTGGTCGTGGCGAACGTCACATGACATCCATTCAAGTTCGTTTTGTTGATCCTTGCACTCAGTTTTTTTATTACAGAGGCCAACAAGCTCTCTGACCGAACACGCTGATCCACTCAGCTACCGGGGGCGGCCAACATTTGCAGTGCGTCACAAGAACAGAGCAAAATAATACAGTAAATTAAAGACTAAGAAGATCCAAAGGCCTAAAATTCATTAATGTACCACGAATAAGCGTGGCGAAAATAGGTTAACTTCCGAAGTTAGCGCACGACGACACATGTCCCCCACCAGCGCCAATGTCCAAACTTTCTTCCCGAGAAACTTTGACAATGACATCCCGTTGCGTCCTTTCTACGGCTAGTGTGAATGTCGCAGTTTGAAACGCACTGTGGAGTGTTTTGATGTGACGTACCATTGCGTCAAAATGAATCGGCCTACAAACAACTGATTTTAGGAATACACGTACTGCTCCTCCTGCAATTCTGGAGCACAGATTTTATTTTGCCCATCAATCACTTCACTTAACGCTTTAACATAGTCGTCGTCAGTAGCAGTGTCCTCAACGTTCTCCATGATAACGTTTTCTGCTGAATTTGTTGTAGTATCGTTTGTCGCACAGCATCAGTGGTAGCGTATTCTGGGACCAAGGAGGTTAGAATAAAGGCAGTTGACGTTACCTAAGCCGAGCAGGCATTGGCTGAAGCCTGGGTGAAGGGCAGTCCACTCTTATTGAGACCAAAGCAAGAGTTTCTCCCTCAAAACACTGTAAAACTTGCCCTCTCTACCCAAAGCCACTGAATGTACGGTCACGTTCTTTCGTGGAGGCATACTCACAATCAGTTGAGAACTTAATTTATTGAAGCGAAATATCATTCGTTAAGCATTGACTACATCGCGGCAAAACAGCCGATCATTTTAATTTAAGTCGAACTATTAGCTGTAATAGTTAATAGTACAAATGGCATAAAATC
The DNA here is from genome assembly GCF_023898315.1 of Schistocerca nitens. Taxonomy (NCBI): domain Eukaryota; kingdom Metazoa; phylum Arthropoda; class Insecta; order Orthoptera; family Acrididae; genus Schistocerca; species Schistocerca nitens. Next base: position 292,175,610 of record NC_064616.1, on the reverse strand, counting down.
CTTCCGATCGTTTCACTATCAAAACGTACGATTTTCATAATTTGAGCACTGAAATGACGCTTTTAGTCAGAGGAATGTAGCAATTTGGTAAGAAAATTATTGAATGAGCTTAGGTGCAATGAACCACTAAAGTCAAAAGCTTACATTTAATGCCAGGTAACGCTTATCTATGTCTCTCGCACACATTTTGCGTGTCACGTCAAGCCTCCTGCCACGTCACACACCGGATTACTTGTCACATCATTCCGGTGGCCGCCCTGCCTTGCTCTCGATCAGACGAAAAAACAGCAGACGTCGAAAGATCGCTTAAAATTGTTTAACCACGTCTTTCTTGCCCGACTTGTCTCTTCTCGTCTCTTGTGTTAGCCTCCACTGCTCTGTCTTCTACCATGACGGGCCAGCGCAAGTCTATGATCAAATGGTTCAAATGGCTCTGAGCACTATGGGACTTAACTTCTGAGGTCATCTGTCCCCTAGAACTTAGAACTACTTAAACCTAACTAACCTAAAGACATCACACACATCCATGCCCGAGGCAGGATTCGAACCTGCGACCGTAGCGGTCTCGCGGTTCCAGACTGTAGCGCCTAGAACCGTTCGGCCACTCCGGCCGGACAGTCTATGATCTTTCGCCCACTTGAGTTTTTCCTTTTCTAAGCATAGCACTTCCAACCGTAGTTTGTTCTTTCCCTCTTGCATTACAAGGCTTGCAAGCTGTTTGATCACGACCAACCTCGGTATTTCTGTCAGAGTCAATCCTCTGGTCTCTTCAGTAACGCACGTGGGCGTGCTGAAAAGTTATGCCTACGATTTTTTATGTGAAAACTCTTAATGCTTTTTAAATAAAACAAACGTTATTAACATTCTACATCTTTATTCTCCATGTCTACATATTTATTTCTCAACATTGTCACCTGGCTACGAACACATTTCTCCCAACGAGAGACTGGTTTGTTGATACCGTCACCTAAAAATGTTTGACTTTGTTGACGGAGTCGCAGCCTCACTTCTGCGTGTACCGCTTCTTCAGTACCAAAGCGAAGACCTCGAAGGTATGAAACTCGGATGTGCCAGGTCAGGACTGTAGGGAAGTTTATTGATGACAGTGAGCCCACGGCGGCGGATTGTCACAGCGCTCGTGTGTGGTCTGGCACTGTCATACAGAAGAAGGGGGTACTCCACGTGTGGAAGAACTCTTCGAATTCGAAACTCGTTTACAGCACGCTGTTTGTCACGGACCCAAAAAAATTACGTTATAAATTACAATGTTACACGTTACAATTCGAAGCCCACTAGCGGCATGGGGCAGCAAATATGTAGACAGGAAGAATAAAATGTAGAATATTAATGACGTTCGTTTTATTTAAAAAGCTTTAAGACTTTTCTCATAAAAAATTCTGAGGCATTACTTTTCAGCACGCCCTCGTACTAATCAAGCTTTCTTTTCCTGTCACGTCCGCTGGTATCCTTTGACTTCGAAACTGGCTCTACCTCACTGAGATCCACATTCGCATAGGATGGCCTTGCCTCATCACTACTAGCTTCACAGCCCCCCAGAAAGTCATGGCTTATACAGTTCTGTTAAGGTCAGGTGCACAGGTTAGTGAAGAAGTAATATCGTTCATTTCATATCTTATTCCCTAAAACGCCTTCAAGAGATGGACCATTTTCTGCTTGCAACAGGCCGAGGAAAGCTTTCTCCCATTCCTTCAGAGGTATCAGTTTGTTGTCGTCCTCTTGCTTTGTGCATTTCCATTCATTGATATGCTATGAAATAATTTTCTGGGACAGTGTCACACATAGACAAAAAGTATTTGTTGCACATAAACGTGTTGTAAGGATAATACCTGAGGATCATCCTCGGACATTATTTAAAGAGACAACTGTTTGAAAAAATTGGGTATACCAACAACAGCCCCACTATACAATTACTATCTTACGTAGTTCATTGTGAAATGTCAGGCCCAATTTAAAAAAATAATATTAGTAGTGTACGTAAATATAACAGTACGAACTAAAATAGCCTTTGTTATCCCCAACTTAACCAGAAAGCAGAAAGTATGCAGACATGAAAATATTTGACCATCTCCCATGTGAAGTAAAAGTGTTAAAAGATAATCATAATTTCAAATATAAATTGAAGTTAAATGTTCCTGTTCAGCTAGAACTAATAAAACTTTATCCCAGTAGCAGACCGCTAACTAAAAACATAATTCTTAAGCCTTTCTTTTTAAATTGCTCTTATTATAAAGGCAGGAGGAGCCAAATAAAACATTGAAGTTAATATGAGAAATGTCTCATTGCCTTTGCATTATCCTTTGCACCAGCTTCCTTGCCTGTTGACTTAGTAATCATGATGAAACAGATAAGTCATGGAACAGATAACAATAAACTAAGATCGCGCAACGCAACACTGGCTTATTAGCATGCAGGTTTTGGAAGGTGACATGGGCTGCCATATAGCATTCTGATACGTTGTGCATGGTTCAGTTTCGGTGTGATTAGTTACTGGAACATGATACTATGTCTCTCGTAATCTTTCTCCTAATGCAAGCAATAGAATGGGAAAAGTCTCGGTAATGTTCGGCATCCTTTTGTACAAGCGATGAAACTAAAAACTAAACTCCCTTCGAATAAGTTTCAGAAGTGCCAACGGTACCGACCGACAGCCGTGTCATCCTCAGGCGATAGGCGTCACTGGATGTAGATATGGAGGGGCATGTGGTCAGCTCACCGCTCTCCCGGCCGATGTCAGTTTTTGTGGCTGGAGCCACTGTTTCCAAATCAAGCAACTCCTCAATTGGCCTGACAAGGGCCGAGTACACCCCACTTGCCAACAGCACTCAGCAGACCCGAAAGATCACATTCAAGAGGTAGCCAAGCTGACAGTGCTTAACTTCGGTGATTTGAAGGGAACCGGTGTTGCCACTACGACAAGGTCGTTGGTTAAGAGGTGAAACAGTTAACATAATTTGCGAGTCGAGTCTTTATTTCTTAAGACACAGCCACATAGTTCAACAAGCACAGTGTAAGACTAAGTCAAAACATTCAAAACACCATGAGCAATAACAATAAGAACATTTAGAATCACAGAATGGTTACCCTGTCATAATGATTCAGTATTCACCTAAAATTATTGCAGATGCACCCATGTGGAAAGGAATTGAGCTAACTGTTCGGGATAAAAAGAAAAAAATATTAATCTCGCACAGTCCTCGCAGACACACATGAGAAACATGCTGCTCTACTCACTACCGTTCACTACTATAAACACTTGCGACAGTGAGGGGAAGAACTCTACCTACAGCGGAACTTGAAGCATGCTGTATTATTATTAAATCCACACACATCGTGAGGTGTCACAATGACACTAAACACTTTCCTAACATAAAAACTAAACTCCGTCCGAACAGGCCTTGGAAAGCCCAACGGGACCGACCGGCCGCCGTGTCATCCTCAGCCCACAGACGTCACTGGATGCGGATATGGAGGGGCATGTGGTCTGCACACCGCTCTCCTGGCCGTATGTCAGTTTACGAGACCGGAGCAGCTACTTCTCAATCCAGTAGCTCCTCAATTTGCCTCACAAGAGCTGAATGCACCCCGCTTGCCAACAGCGCTCGACAGACCGGATGGTAACCAATCCCAGTGTTATACCTAGCCCGACAGCGCTTAACTTCGGTAATCTGACAGGAACCGGTGTTACCACTGCGCCAAGGCCGTTGGCCTTCATAACATAACTGAGATAAATAAATTTAATTGAGCGAGAAAGAATCACAACTCTAGCATAATGTAATACCTTCCTTCCAAGAAGAAGCAGAAGCCTCTGATGAACACGTATGTGTACTCACCTGATTCAGCCAGAATTGCCAGTGCCTAGTACCTCGAAAGAACCCCCGATGCTGAAGTCATTCCTCTGTCTTCTGGGCTGAGGGAATACGAGATTAATTACATTTGAAAATGACCAATTAAAATCTCTCGTTTCCATCGCAACTTTTTCATCCTTGTCTGAGACTACGTCCTTCTCCATTTCCACCCCACACTGCCCCGAGAACAGCTCCTCTGACCAAGAGGTAGAGGATTCATTGGATTTGAAATCTCCAATCAGTCTCTCGTTCGAGACTTCACATTTTTCTGTCCTCCTTAGGCCCCTGTGTCGCTCTGTCGTGTCTAAGGCGACGCTGTGTTTAAAATAGTGGGGTAAGAGTTTCGTTAAATTTGAAAACTCCAAACCAATTTTTCTGCCTGTTATAACTTCATCCCCTTCTGACTTAACGCCACGTTAATTCTCAACTGCCCATACAATTATTTGACTAGTCACACGTGGAATAAGGGATAAAGTGAATTAAAATAGCACCCACAGAAATTAATGAAATAAAACACCTAGCTTGTCCCATCTCCTCCCCAGACGCTTTAGTGAAGTCTTGCTACTGTAAGAATTTAGCGGCGCAGACTGGATACGGTGCAACAAGCACGATGCACAAGTGACAAATTTAATCAAGCTACATGAGATAAACCGATGGTCACATTTCTAAATCATTTCTACTTGACAAGTTGTTTTGCCCCCTGGATGAATATGTGAGTAGACAGTGAATATGTAGTTGGATTAAATTTATGAAATTTTGTTCTAGATCAAGATTGAAACAAAAACATCAGTCATGTAAATAACCTGCTTGTGGCCATATTTTCACTGAGAAAATGTATCTTATGTGTAAAACTGGCGACTCTTTCCACATCTCGTCACATGTGAGACCAAAGGAACATGCAGAAACTAAACTAAACTAGCTCAAAGAAGTTACTACACAAGATGAGTCGGAGCTTGGAAATAAGTCAAGGTTACTCGTCTGACAGTAGTCCGCTGCCCACAGCGCTCTGGGAACCATGCAGTCGCAGTATTGGTGTAGCGTCCGTGCGACTGTGAAGAATGCCAGCGAAGGGTGAGGCGCCTTTCCCTCGCTCTCTTCTGCCCCGCGTCTATCGATGGAGCACATTAGCAGTCTGAAAACTATTGCCTTACCTGTACACTTGATTGTCAGCCTTGTTGTGTGTCATTGTTCGCCGGTTATGGTCTCAGAGTTTCTTTCATTGTTATGGTTCCGTACCTCAATCGGTAAAAACGGAACCCTTTTAGGGTCACTATATTGTCCGTCTATTGGTATGTCTTTCTGTCTGTACCACCGTTCAAAACCCTTTTTCTCAGGAACAGGAAGATATATCAAGTTGAAACTTATGTCACTTGGTGGTACAATTAACGTTAATTCTAAAACAGCGCAATGAAAACATACCTCCATTTACGTCACATATTTTGATAGGCCTACTCGCAAATTCAGTCATCAGTGCCTACAGAGTACTTCCTGTTGACTTAGAATCATGAAATTCGCCACGAAGCAATCTTTCACACTACAGCCAAAGGTAACAATCCTAAAATTGTTAATCTGTAATTATACCAAACGAAAAAAATGACATTTGTTATCAGAATGTCTGTCTGTCCGACCGTCTGTTAAGACCACTTTTTCTCAGGAACGGGAAGACGTATCAACTTGAAATTTATCTCATATACTAAGTCTACGGTTCCTTGGCGGCATAATAAACGTTAGCTTCCAAGTCAATGTGATCAAAAGATATGGCCATTTATGTCATATTTTGATACTTGCAAACTCACCCATGGTACGACATCCGTCAAACTACGCAGTCTTTCTCGCCCCTCGCCTGCGGTAAATGAAACCCGAGTTGTCAGTAACCTGATGCAGAAGCGCTGAGTGTCCATGAGCACTCGGGCTAGAGTCCACACAGGACATCTGGCACAAACGTGTCACTTAAAAATCTCCGGCTGTGTGTTTCTATCGTCACTGTCAGACATTCCACACACGGAGCGTAATTACACTCACGCTCATAAATTAAGGATAACTGCAGAATGTGGTACCACAGAACGTGGCACTACACAAAACTGGCGCTAATAGCATAGGCACATAGGGAACACACACGACACAGATATGTAAGTCCACGGTATTGGTGATAAGTTGAGAAAACCGTCGCGAAACATGTGCTACAAAACGCCACTGTATACTGCGCATGTACCCCGACATCAATATGGGATATGATCACCATGCACACGTACACAGGCCGCACAAAGGGGTTGGCATACTCTGGATCAGGTGGTCGAGCAGCTGCTGGGGTATAGCCTCCAATTCCCGTGCCAGTGCCTGTCGGAGCTCCTGAAGTGACGTAGGGGTTTGAAGACGCGCAGCGATACGTCGACAGAGAGCATCCCAGACGTGCTCGATGGGGTTTAGGTCTGGAGAAAAGGCAGGCCACTTCATTCGCCTGATATCTTCTGTTTCAAGGTACTCCTCCACGGTAGCAGCTCGGTGGGGCCGTGCATTAGCATCCATCAGGAGGGAGGTGGGACCCACTGCACCCCTGAAAAGGCGGACATACTGCTGCAAAATGACGTCCCGATATACCTGACCTGTTACAGTTTCTTTGTCAAAGACATGCAGGGGTTTACGTGCACCAATCATAATCCCACCCCACACCATAAAACCATGACCTCCATACAGGTCCCTTTCAAGGACATTAAGGGGTTGGTACATGGTTCCCGGTTCACGCCAGATGAAAACCCAGTAAGACTCACTGTTCAGACTATACCTGGACTCCTCCGTGAACATAACCTGGGACCACTGTTCCAATGACCGTGTACTGTGTTATTGACACCAGGCTTTACGGTCTCTCCTGTGACCAGGGGTCAGTGGAATGCACCTTGCAGGTCTCTGGGCGAATAAACCATGTCTGTTCAGTCATCTGTAGACTGTGTGTCTGGGGACAACTGTTAACAGTGGCTGCGGTAAGATCCCGAGCAAGGCTACCTGCAGTACTCCGTGGCCGTCTGCGGGCACTGATGGTGAGTTAACGGTCTTCTTGTGGTGTTGTACACTGTGGACGTCCCGTACTGTAGCGCCCGGGCACGTTTCCTGTCTGCTGGAATTGTTGCCATAATCTTGAGATCACACTTTGTGGCACACGGAGGGCCCGTGCTACGACCTGCTGTGTTTGACCAGCCTTCAGTCGCCCTAGTATTCTACCCCTCATAACGTCATCAACATGTGTTCTTTGAGCCATTTTCAACACACAGTCACCATTAGCACGGCTGAAAACGTCTGCACACTTACTCGCTGCACCGTACTCTGCTATGCACCAACACACCTCTGCGTATGTGAACTGCTGCCAGCGCCACCGTGCGACGACCGCAGGTCAAATGCACCGCATAGTCATAGCCCGAGGTGATTTAAACCCGCAAACCGCCCAGCAGAGCGTTGTTTCACTATGTATCAGCATTATCCTTAATTTATGAGCATGGGTGTAGATTTCAGCCCACTGACAATATTCTGGATATTGTTAAGTGATATTTTCTGAGTATTTTGGAGTAAGGTACCCGTGGTCTCCTGTGGCCGTTACAGAGCAATTCCATTTAGTTTGATTTCTTACCATTGTTTATCTTTGTCTGCGTACTTCACTGAAAATATCTGCACAGCAGTGCAAATTTCGGCTATATGCACTGTGTGACTTGTCTGGAGACAACCTTGTTCCATACGCTCACGGTACTGACTGTTGACAACAGAAGGGACCACTTTACTCTCCGCCCTCAGGGATGCATTCAGCACTGCACGGTTCAGTGTCGGGTTTGTTTTTCCGGTAGTGATAATTGCACGCTAGCAGTGACACACTGGAGGATGGATATGTTTACTGGTGAAGAGTTGGCTGATATGCGCCCGTGTATGGGTTCAGTGAATGCAATGCTGTGCCGATGTCGCAGTGACGGCAACCACATCACAGTACTTTGCATCTGCCTCAGTGTTGTTGCATTACCCTGCGTTTTGTGTTGCACGTTTTGGTGATTGCATTTTACAGACTTTTTCACAGAAGTAATTGGGGTAACAAACCGAATAAATCATCATTATATTATTACTCTGTAGCGAGTCACAGGAAATCATTGGTCCCTAGTAGCAAAAAATTCATATAAATATCCGTGAACAACTTTCGAGATTTTGGCGGTGGAGCTCAAGTTAATTTTATGTGTCCTTCAATTGGCTGAGACGGGGTAATGTTAGTTCCGCCGTCAGTAAACCTTGAGTTGCTTGTCTCTTACGGACGATGGCATGTGATTAAATCACAACAGCTAAAGGTTCAATGTATAAAACACTATTCATTATCTGAACCAGACAGAAATGAATCAAATTACTTTGAACGAATACTAGTTTGTTGCTCCCATGCCTCCAACGTTGCTTATGGTGTCGACAGATGTCATTATGCTGAAGGTGCCCTGTCTTGCACTGTAAACAAATGAATAGCCGTCTCGCGTGCAAATGCAAAACGTCGTTAAACTCCGGTGACTGTGGCAATTAGCTGCGCATCTGCCGCTGCTGTTGACCTGGGAGAGTGCAGGTTGTAACTCTTTCTCAGAACTGAAAATAAAAATAGACGATCATATCATCTGTCAGAAGTAGAAACGTTGTTACGGAAGTTCCACACAGCTACATCTACACGCACAGGGGTGGCCAAAAATATGGAAACATCGCAAGAAATGCATGCGTGAACATAAATGCAGATGCTAGCCAAGCCTTCAGGTTGCGCTGTTGTATCTGACCACGCACCGCACCTGTGTCCTCACGATCTGTGTGAATTACTAAGGGACCAAACTGCTGAGGTCATCGGTCCCTAGACCTACACACTACTTAAACTAACTTATGCTAAGAACAACACACACTCATGCCCGAGGGAGGACTGGAACCTGCAGCGGGAGGGCCGCGCAATCCGTGACATTGTGCCCCTAACCGTGCGGCCACTCCTCACGGCTACAATGTCCTCAATACGTCGAAGAGTGTCAGTTTTGGTCAGAACAGTGTTCCGTGTAGTCGTGAGTGCATTATGCCGGCGCTAAGTGAATACGAACGTGCTCATATTATTGGTGCTCGTAAGGATCTGAGCACTATGGGACTTAACGTCTGAGGTCATCAGTCCCCTAGAACTTAGAACTACTTAAACCTAAGTAGCCTAAGGACATCACACACATCCATGCCCGAGGCAAGATTCTAACCTGCGACCGTAGAGGTCACGCGGTTTCAGACTGTAGCGCCTAGAACCGCTCGGCCACCCTGGCCGGCGGTGGTCGTATGGTGGGTGCTTCCGTTATCAAGGTAGTAGAAGTGTTTGGTGTTTCAAAAGGCACGATATCGCATACAGTGAGAGCGGAAAAATATCAACCGCTAAGTCGCAGCGCGGACGAAAGTTTGTGTTAAATGATCGTGACGGACGGTCATTGAAGGAGACTGTAACGAAAAATAAGTGGACGACAGCTGCAAAAGCCACTGCAGAACTGAATGTCGCAATCGCGAACCATTGTGCCAAAACAACAAGAAGGCAGCTCCAGAAGAAGAAGTTCCAAAACCGCTCATCAGTTATGCAAACGATCGTAACAAGAAAACGTGGTGCCGAACCCGTAAACTCTGGACTACGGAGCAATGGAAGAACGTAATTTGATCGGATGGGTCTTGTTTCACACTGTTTCCAATTTCGGGTCGAGTGGCCAAAGACTGAAACATGGTGGATGTTCAGTGATGATTTGGCAGCCATATCGTAATCCTTGGTTCCCAAGGGTATTCCGCAATATCACATTACAGCCAAGGATTATGTGACCATTTTGGCTGATCAGGTCCATCTCATGGCACAATGTTTGTTCCCAGTGGTGATGCTGTGTTCCAAGACTACAGGGCCCCCGTTCACACTGCTCACATTGTCCAGGACTGGTTTGTGAACATGAGGATGAATTGTTGCATTTTCCCTCGCCACAACAGTCACCAGGTCATAGTATTATTGGGTCTTTGTGGTGTACTCGGGAGATAAGGGTGCATGATTGCTGTCCATCTTCATCATCGTTACCTCACCTTCCCCTATTTTGCAGGAAGTATTCCCTTTAAAACCATACAGGACTTGTATTTATCCATCCCGAGACGACTGAAAGCTGTTTTGAATGCCAACGATTTTCTTACACCTTATTAGACATGGTAATGTGTTGTGTTTATGGTGTTTGCATATTTTTATCCACCCCCTATACATCCATTACTCTGTAACACATCTGAAATTACGTGGCTGGGGGTACTTAGCATGGCACCAAATGTTAGGATTTTTGCGTACCAATCGCGTATTGAGCGCGGGAAGAATAACTGCTTAAATTCCTCTGTGCATGCTGGAATTAATGTAGCCTTACGTTCACGGTCCCTCCGGAAGCGATACATAACGCGATGAAGAATACTTCAGATTCTTCACATAATACTGATTCTTGAATCTTCGTTAGCAGCCTATCGGGTGATATTTGGCGCCTATCTTCAAGCGTCTACCGAGTCAGGTTTTTCAACATTTCCGTGACGCTTTCTGTGGATCAGACAAACCAGTGACATTTCGTCCCTTCCTTCTTTGTATAGGTTTAGTGTTCTCCGTTAGTCCTATTTCGTGGGTCCCACACAACGGAGCAGTATTCCAAGACGTGAGGTACAAGTAATTTGTAGATTGACTGCTCTTTAGCAGTATAGCTTGTCAAGGTACCGAAGTCTGCCACCTGATTAACTAACAATTTAGGCTCTGCTACCATCCCATTTCATATCCATACAAATTGTTATACCTAGATATTTGTACGATTCGACTGCTTCCAGTTGAGACTCATTGATGTTATAGCCACAGAATACTACTTTTCTGCGTTTTGTGATGTATACAGTTTCACAATTTTAACATTTAAAACGGATTGCTAATATCTGCACCACTTTGAAATCGTATCAAGATCTTATAGAGTATTTGTGTAGCTCTTTTCAGGCACCATAAAAAATTAAGTTACTATTAATGTTGTCTGCCAGCTCAATGATATACAGCATAAAGAATAATCTTCCCAACACTCTTTCCTGAGGCACATCGTATGTTACTTCTACTTTAGTCGATAACTCTCCATTCAAGATAAAATGCTGCGTCTGGCTTAACAAGAAATCGTAAACTCAGTCACAAATTTTATTTGATACACCATGTAAAAATATTTTTGTTAATAACGATTGGTGTGGTGCCTAGGCAAATGTTTTTCGGATGTCAAGAAATGCTGCTTTTATGTGATCTATGGCTTTCAGTATGTGATGCGAGGAAAGCACAGGTTTGGTGCGCATGATTGGTTTTCTGAATCCTTGCTGGTTAGTATGGAGGAGGTCAGGCTATTCGAGATACACTATTACTTTCAAGCTCAGAATATGTTTAAGGATTCTACAGTAGTTGGACGTCAACGAAATAGAACGGTAGTTTTGTGTATGATTTCTGCTACCCTTCTTGTGAATACCTGTGACCTGTTCTTTCTTCCAATCACAGATTCGTTCAGGGAATCTACGCTATATCATGGTAAAAATGGGTGCTAATTCAGCTGCAAATTCTGTACAGAATCGGACAGGGATTCCATCAGTCCCTAGAGTTTTGTTTAATTTTAGCTATTTCTCAACGCCATTGATCTATATCACTCATCTTTACAGTGTAAACAAGGCTAGCCAAAAGAAACCATCAGTTTCTGTCTACTTGTGCTACGAACAGGCTACTCGAAAGGGCCGGAATGATTATGCCCAAATTTTCAACTAATCTGTTAAGTTTATCTCAAACCTTAGTTTTTAAGACGACTGAGACAGATACGTGTCAACAATTTTTACAAGTATGAAAGGTTGGTGGCATGAGTCTTGAATCAGTCCAACATTAACCACTCGTCGTTACCAAAATTCAGTTTTCAAAACAATGAACTGATTTCAGATCCCTGTCAATCCATTATCATTTGCGTGATCCCTGAATCATTTCATGTGACAGCGGGAAAAAGTTGTATAATGAACTCTATGACCCGTTTCTTTACCGTAGCAAGCAAAGAACGGTACATTAATTAAAACTTCCGGGCTGAATTTCCGTGGTCCATATATAAAACTGCTTCTCCTTCCTGACGTTTCGTTGCCTACTGTGGGCAACATCTTCTGAGGTGAGTCGGAGACTGGCTGCTAGGCGCTGGAGGTCCCGCTTATATAGAGCGCTTAGATGGCACCGCCACTCATCACGTGTCTTCGACTTTAGAACTAGCAGCCAGTCGCCGACTCACCTCAGATGTTGCCCGCAGTAGGCAACGAAACGTCAGGAAGGAGAAGCTCAAAATGGCTCAAATGGCTGTGAGCACTATGGGACTCAACATCTATGGTCATCAGTCCCCTAGAACTTAGAACTACTTAAACCTAACTAAACTAAGGACATCACACAACACCCAGTCATCACGAGGCAGAGAAAAAGGAGAAGCAGTTTTATATACGGACCACGGCAATTCAGCCCGGAAGTTTTAATTAATGAAGACGCCGGCCGTGAAAGCTTACATGTTAAAGAACGGTACATTTCCGTCTCTTATCTAAATCATAATACTCTAGATAAACTATACCAAAGATCAGACAAACGTATTACAGATGAGTGACGTTATTTAATCTAGTGGATCGTCTAAGAATTTTATACACCCACAGACTACCACGTGGCTACCAAGTGGCTAACGGGAAGTTAAACCCTAACATTTGTTTTGAAGGTAGCATGTCTACAAGACAATACTTGCACTTCCCGCACAATGTGATCTGAAACCTGTGCAGTACGCTCATTAGAGATTTCAGAAAAAAGGAGAAAGTGTCATGCCCTCAGGAAATTTGATTTATAGGACAATATCAGGGGAAGAACTTCTGAGGGGTACTAACGAACCTTGATCTCTAGAGGAGAAGAAGCAAAAATCCGTGTTGCATATAAATTTTTGTGCTAACAGTCATGCGTATATGCTTAAAAAATAATAACTTCTAGAAAATTTCTAGGAACGAGTTGTAGGGGCAATATTTAAGACACGCCTAGACAGTGAATCTTTTACTTTGCGGTCATTTTCTTACACTTTAATGTGAACCCTCAACTGGAATTCATCAGAGACGTGGACAAAAAAATAAAGGCAAAACTATTATCCATATACAGACGGCCCACTTTGACATAAAGTAGATGACACTATGATAAAAGCCACTATTTTTCTTTTCTTCTCTCTTTAGCATTGTACCTTTATGCATCCAATCACAGTTAGTGGTATTTTTGCCTTTGCTTACTTACAGTGAAGATATTTAAAAGATACAGCACTGGAAGAAGAATTATTAAATACATCAATATCGCAGCGCCTCTTAAGACGTTGTCGCAGAATAAGTCGTGTCAGAAATGTAGCTACTACACTGGCTCCTTTCTTGTCTAATCAGAAGCGTCGCATACAAGAATTAACACAGTGAAAATATCACCATAAGTGAATGAAACCGAAACTATGACTGACTATTAACAACGGAATTAAAATTTCTGTGGATTACGACGAAGTCACTGCCACTACTGTAATACGGTATATACATAAAACACACATGGAACAAAAAGTCACTGCCACAAATTGAGTATATTCTGAAGCTATCGTTTACTAAAATAGGGGCTTCTGCAAGTCTCAGAATTGAATCCACGGGGCGCTTGATATATTTGTGAGGTACTGCCTGTCGAGCTACCTACATATATTTCCGCAGTACTGGCAATAGCGCAAACTGACTAGCAAGATGTCGACCAGATACGGGTGATGAAACTTTCTTCAACATGTTCTTTCAACAGTTACACACGAATCTTATTTTTCTAAGAAAGTGTGCCACTTTGTCGAATACAGGAGACGTTTGGAGTTAGGTGATTGAACTACCAATCGGAACGCCCCATTCAAGTGTTATACGACTTCGTCTGTGGTCGTGGCTACTACAGATTTCGCCGTTCCCGACAATAGCTAGTACGTCTGACGATCTGTTGAGTACAGAGCCCTACGCATCCTCCAGCTCACTCCGGGGCCTTTTTCCAACGCAGCACTACGCGATGACTTGTTGCACAGAATGCGGATACGCTCGTACTGCAACAGGTAGCGACAGATAGAGCCGAAACAAGAAAATAAAACATCAGATTTGAATTAAAGATAAACTGACGAGCCAAAACATTACGACCGCTGCCCACCGCAAGACTAAATGTCGCCTGCTCACGCTGCGGGCAAGTGACGCTGCAAGAAAAGTGTCAGAAACAATCTAAGAAGCTTATAAGATCTTACAGGATAGGTTGTGCTGAGAAATAATTGTCAAGAAAAAAATGCGGTACGTTGCGCCGTTTCCGATTTAATTAGCATTGGAGTTAGATAGTCAGGTGGTTGCGCGAGCAAATTCAAGGGGCCAGCAAGATACAATTAGTGTCAGTTGTTCTCATAGCATGAGGCTGCTCAGCCAGTTGCTCGGGTTGGATCCTTGCTACCCTCCTACGCCCAGTTTTAGTATCGCTCTCTTGTTCGGTTTCAGGAAGCCAAACGAAGAACACGTTAGCCAACACCGTCTCTGGTAGACTGCTTGAATCTGCGCGCTCTACGACCTGTTTGGCCAACTTAAATGCTAATTAAATAGGGGACGATGCAACGTATCGATTTTTTTAACAGTTTTTCCTCAGAACAACCTAGCATGCAACACCCTTACACGTTTTTCTGACTGTTTCTGACCACCCTGTATAAGCAGAGCAGAGACGAATAGGAAATCCTTCTAGTGATGATACGGGCTATAAAATGGTGAAATCCACAGACTTTGAGAAGGGACAAATTTTCATGGCCCGGCAGCTGGGACCGAGCATTAAGGGGGTAGCCCTCTATCGAAGCGTGAAAAATACGTGATTTTTGTTGTATTTTTTGCAGTTAAAATAAAAAGCAATGCTAAATCTGTTGACAGTTTTATTCCTTACTCTTCTGTCTTTGAGAAATCATTTTTGTGTTCACGTCGGACGTTCTCTGTAGCCGCTGCACCAGGTGGAACGACACCTTGCAGCCGGAACAATTGTCTTCGGCGGGAATTTCCGAAGCCCTCCTATTGGACGTGTAACAAAATAATTTTGTGTAAGTAATTTTCATTATATTTTCTGTCAGCATACATAGGATAATTGAAAATAGTAGTTCTAACAAAATGGTGATATGTTTAAACAAATGTCAGTTTCTTCCCCTCAAAAAATCCAGACAAAAGCGTGCGCTGAAAATACACCTTTGAAGATATTGCAAAACAGCTACATACAATGATGCAGAATTCGATTAAGAATTCTGGCGTAAAATTCCGATCAAAATAATGCGTATCGTTCTCAAGTTATGTTTCCTGCCAATTTTAAAGCCGGCCGTTGGGGCCGAGCGGTTCTAGGCGCTCCAGTCCGGAACCGCGCTGCTGCTAGGGTCGCAGGTTCGAATCCTGCCTGGGGCATGGATGTGTGTGTTGTCCTTAGTTAGGTTTAAGTAGTTATAAGTCTAGGAGACTGATGACCTCAGATGTTAAGTCCAACAGTGCTTGGAGCCATTTGAACCATTTTAAACGATTTTAAAATACGGTTCTGAGAAAAACTCGTTTAAAGTTTTGGGTTACATATTTTGTAGTTAAGCTAATCTTACCTTTTGTCAACGATCTCTGGATCATACATCATTCCTTCCAGATTTAAAAGGAGGTCCTCCTCCGGCTTCTTCGTGACCAAGGTGGTCCTATGGCAGCTGTGTCATCCGCTGCTCTGCTCGCTCGATACGTTTTTCGTCCGCTTTTGCGCAGCCGTTGTAACAGGCTGCCCCCTGCAAGTTCGAGCACGTTCATAATTACTATAATGCCTGCTATGCAGTCGTTGAAATTACATTTTTACACATTGGTCGCGATATTTACTATGTTTCCCCGCTGTGAATAGCTTCGGAGACACTTTTTCACAATTCGCCTCGTAACTCGTTAACAGAGTTCCTGGCGAGCTTGGGATCAACACTGCTATAAAGTAGATATCCCAGAGAACATCTTAAGCAAAAAAAAAAAAAAAAAAAAAAAAAAAACGATTTTTTAAAATTTTCGACGAGGGCTTCTGCCTTAAACGCATGGAAAGTGCCTAACGCTGTTGATTGTCGCAAAGCCGTGCGACATAATTGGAGGATTATGAATAGCGCCCACTCCACCTGAGTCGGACGTGAATTGCATGCAGGGGAAGAGGACATGCCGAAGAGAAAATGTATTCGGTACTCTGTGTCACTGACGACTTTAGCCTCTGAGAATAAGAAATCAGAGGAACACAAGAAATGTCGAGTCCGCAAGAACTTCACTGGAAGTCGCCTAAGAGTAACGAATTGGAGGAATATGAACAATACCGAGCTGTGACCCGAGTGGGGCCAGAATTGCGTGCAGAGAAGCAAACAAGCGAGTAACGAAACGTTCCGAACAGTAACCAGACGGCACTTCAAGTCCCGTGGGATACTCGTTACTCAGTAACGAATACATATCATATACAACAGGTGTATAGTGAATACAAGTTAAATGACCGAACCACCAACAGTGAAGGTGCTGCTATCCATTCAGTTGTAAGAGCCATCAGTGACGAAATTACTACGGAAGTGACGCAACTCGGTTCTAACGTTTCCATGCTAGTTCTTTGTCCGAGACAGAAACGGCAACACTACGTTATGCAATGTTGTAATATCGCTTCGTCGCCAATTGATAGGGCTACTGTGACTTCTGCCTACGAAGTGACCCGGATGTGTCTGTGCGAACAGCGGCGCTGGTTCCCACAAACAGCATCAGGCACGTATACATATAAATAGTACAGCTACTGAAATAACTACCAGTGTCTAAATCCAAAACACTCATACATTCGGTAGTA
The DNA here is from genome assembly GCF_023898315.1 of Schistocerca nitens. Lineage (NCBI taxonomy): Eukaryota > Metazoa > Arthropoda > Insecta > Orthoptera > Acrididae > Schistocerca > Schistocerca nitens. The sequence continues at coordinate 292,158,837 of NC_064616.1, read as the reverse complement.
CAAATACTCATCTTCAATGCGAACTTCGTACAAATAATCCTAGCCTGTGAACATATCCCATTCAAAGACTAAGTCTAAATCGGCGAATACAACTATCCCTTTCTCGGCGTCAACACTGCTCCATCACAGTGTCTTGCGTTGCCGCTGGGCAGCTGATTTCACGTCGGGCTCATCGTCGGCGAGCGTGGCGATTCCTTCGGCAAACAGATGCTCCACGCAATGTGAACTGCAATAAAACTGTTGAGTTCGATGGAACTGGGACTCCCTTTTAAGGTGTGGAACGCAGCTTATATCCCTTTTGCGCAGTGATATTTGTATGGAGTGTAGCGATGTATGGAAGTGAAACATGGACGATAAATAGTTTGAACAAGAAGAGAATAGAAGTTTTAGAAATGTGGTGCTACAGGAGAATGCTGAAGATTAGATGGGTAGATCACATAACTAATGAGGAGGTATTGAATAGAATTGGGGAGAAGAGAAATTTGTGGCACAACTTGACTAGAAGAACGGATCGGTTGGTAGGATATGTTATGAGGCATCAAGGGATCACGAATTTAGTACTGGAGGGCAGCGTGGAGGGTAAAAATCGTAGAGGGAGACCAAGAGATGAATACACTAAGCAGATTCAGAAGGATGTAGGTTGCAATAGGTACTGGGAGATGGAGAAGCTTGCACAGGATAGAGTAGCATGGAGAGCTGCATCAAACCAGTCTCAGGACTGAAGACCACAACAACAACAATGAAACTGCACCATACTTGTTTCACATGATTGCTAACGTGCAACATAGTTAGGCTGACCATACGTCTGGGATTAGTCCGGACAGTTGCATAAATGTCCAGGGTTTGAGAATTTTGTGCTTGGCAAGAATTTTTTTTAAACCGTATGCCTGCATGTTCGACATCGCGTTTTTAAACATTATTTTACTGCTGTGTCAGTCTCAGCCGATCTTGGAGTAAGCGATGACGTCGATGCGTAGGCGTGGCTACCGTTTCCGCCACAACTTTTCACTTACCGCAGTCGTTTGGCAACACAACACAAGCATTGTGTTTATGTTGTTTTAGTGTGTGTGAAGTAACTCCTCTACACATTTTTGATCATTTAATCTCTACTCGTTTTTTGTCTCATCGTTTAGCAATGGACAAAATAAAGGGTGTGTTTAATGTTAAGCTAAAACAGGAATACAAATTTTTGAAATTGTGTAATGGTAGTAACAATGAATGTATTTACTGTACACTATGTACTGTAGAAATTTCTACTGCACATAAAGGAAACCGTAACATTAAAGACCATGTAAAAACAGGAGTGATATTAACGCTACTGGGTCACCAAACATAAGAGGTTCGTTTAAACCCAAAGAGAGAAATTCGTGATCGGAATGTCCCCTAAAGCGGCTACTTTTTCATATAACACTGCCAGACACGAACTCGGTTTTAACACATCAGACTCCACATCTAAATTGGCTAAGAAGTTACATGACCTAAGATTTTCATCTGGTAGCACTATAACGGAGGCAATTATTGTTAACGTTGTTTGACCATCTATATTTGAAGTGTTGCATTCTTTCAAAAACAATTATGCAGCTGTAACAATGGACAGCT